>NC_084955.1:12300039-12674108 GCF_949316205.1 Platichthys flesus
TGTAGCAGAGACAACCCTTCCAATATGTGCGAGCGGGGGGGCGAGGTGAAGGACACGCGCAGCATGGCTTCACATGGAGTTCCACTCTGACCAGTGACTTCACAGCGTCAACCAATTGCAACGTTTGTGAGTCTGACCCAATTGGCTGCCATTGGCTGTAGTTTTCATGGCACGCCATGATGGAGGAGGCCCGGACATTAGATGTGTCGAGCCAGCCGATATAAGCGATCCCCCAGAAGGGAAGCTGTCTGGCTGGCAGTGAGTTGGGACACCGGTATTAAAGTAAACAAACTGCAGACCACGCGACTGATGTCCGTGAGTGTCACATCCTGCACAACTCACAGTCAGCAGGTGATTATCAATCACATATATGTGCCCTGAGCCCATATTAAACTTTCTCCACATATTTATGTTGGTCAAGCAAATATATATCTGTAAATCTGAGAGCAGCAGAATAAAGGTCAACTTACATACCCAGTCGCTCAGATGCTGGCAGGACACTAACCTCAAATTTGAGACTTTGGATCAGTTTTGCTTCAACAACAAAGAAAGATAGAAAAAAAAACAGCGCTGACCAATAGAAATAAGGGTGAAATATGAGAATAATAAGCAGCATGTTCCTCGCTGCACGCTGCTACTGCTGCTGGCAGGTCAGACGGCTGGTTTCTGTCCACAGGATTCCTCCACAGCTAATACTACTGCCAGCACAAGATGAATTAGCCTTCTTCTCTGCCTTCCTCTCACACACACACATATTCAGATAAACAGACGTTCACAGTCTAATGCTACTGCTGTCGTACCAATCAGCACCAATCTGTAATATAAAGCACCTCATTACTTAGCACCTATCCGTCAGATGGTTTTAGGAATTCTTTGTTCCTTATCATATTTCAGACAAAAGATAAATGACTTTTTATTGTATGGCCCGCTGACAGTGCTTCATTGTCTTTGTCATATTGCACATTTGACTTTGGTAATCTCACACAGTGAACACGCTGCTGGGTCTGATAGTGGAAACAGTGAACCATCAACTCAACGTTATCTCCAGTGACTGAAAAATGTCAAAACAAAATCAGCAGGACTAGAAGAAACTGTTCCTGTTCATTATTTATAATGCTGTACAATTTACTGACTACATTTACGACAGCAAAATTCTGATATTAACCTGACTTAGACAATAGTTTGAATAAGACACTGCCATGTAAACAGAATATTATTTAGATATTATTAAAATAATATTATCATCTTAACCCAAATAAGGTCTTGCTCAGAATAAGAAACAATCAAATGAATTAATGTGGAATAGTGGACCTTAGTCGTATTATGTCAACATGTTGGCATTAAAGTAGCTTCCACATGTACGACAATTACACACTGCCTGGCGCCATAAATCACACTTTGCTCTATAACATGTAAGGTGGAATATGAATGGAATATTCTTTTTTTTGATACTCACGTTAACATCATATTCAAAATAATGTCTTATTTAGAATATAGACAATAGTGTGATATTGTTATCCATGTTCATGTAGTCACTGTTTCCATTGGGAACATTTTTGGGGACTCGCACATCCAAATATTACACAAACTGCACCTTAGACATACATGTAATATGACACGTCTTACACCTTTTGCATGAGCAGTGATAAAAACAAGTTCCTGTTTGCGGGATAGCGAGGCCTCATCATTATGGAGAACATTCGATGAGTCCGACATTATTCTCTGACTGCTCATATAGTGACTGGAGGGACTGTTGTTCATTCCTCCCCATAACTTTCATGGAGCGCTGTAACCAGACGAGTGAGCTTAAATTTTAACAGTACAGCAAGACTGCCGTACCATGCTGACATCTCAAACGAGACCATGCACTCCAATGCAGTCTGGTAGAATAAAAACAAATATATCTGGTTCAGCCTGAGTCGTAAGGAAGCACAACTTGTGCTGTAAATGAGGACGCACACTTTCACCACGAGACCTGCAGCTAAGGGGGTTGTTTAAGTGAACTCCAGCGTGCTTGTGGGAGCCGACCTGGATAATTGGCTCATCATGTGTTACCAGTGGACGATGATCTCCCACCGACCTGAAATTCGGAACCTTCTCCTTAGTTTTTCTCAAATTTCTAATGAGATGGTTGGACAGGCTACCAGTCTTTTCAGGAGGCTGACATATAGAGAAACTCTCACACCTACAGTTAATCAAAATATTCTAACAGCTAAATAATAATCTAGAGCGACTTACGATGTGTGCATTCCACCAATATCCACACAGAAAGATCTCGGCCGAAACAGGATTCGACTTGGAACATTCTTTTTGAGAGGCTAACCACCACACCACCGTGTCGCCCAGGAAAAAAACATATAAAAGGATTGACTTCATCATCTCTGTTTTTAATGACCAGAACATGGATGAAGTGCATTAAAAGCACAGCCTAAATGAACAAATAGCAAGTGTCTGCATAATCCTTGTGGTCTTCCGAGTGCTTAATAGTCAAATAGTTGATACTGTTAATTCTCCCCCCCTGCCCATCCCTGTAGGCAAAAAGGAATGGATCGAGGACAGAGTTGACCTCTGCCTTGAGTACAGGCTTCATGTATTTTTCAAACAATTTCATCACAAACCGAAGTCAGAGCCTCGGGTCTGTCATCATTATTTTCAGTCGGACAAAGTTTCTTTGGAGCTGGAATAATGATGGATTCTTTGCAGAGGGTGGGCACAGTGTGTGAATCCAAAACAGCTGGATAACATGGGGCACATGCAGGGGGAAGCTCTTCTGTGTATGGCTCTTTGAGAGAAGAGTGGAGATGTTGTCGGTAGTAAGGCGGATTGTTCGGGTAAACTGTGGTGTCCTTATTGGTAACCACACTATCCACACCAATAAGCCCCTGAGTGTCTGTGTTTTCACTCGATCTAACAGGCACAGTCCAGGTCTGTGCTTCACTACTCTTGAAATAATGTCAGGATTTGACAATAGGGGCAGTGTGGTTGTGAGACAGGCTCTAAACAACAATCCAAGGGTAAGAAACAACATTGGGACTTTGGACAAATCACAACACGTATTTGCTGATCCGCCACAGCAGAAGAAACATAATTAAAATCCTGTGTAAAACAACAGCTAATTGCGAGGCCTGGTAAGATTTAAACACTTTTCATGCTTTAATATCTATGTAAGTGTTTGCAGATTCCTTTAAGACACAGTTACACTACACTCTGCAAACACACACACACACACACACACACAAACACACACACACACACACACACTAATAATATTGTTACAATATTCCTCCAATAGCTTTGGTTTAACATGTTTCCATAACATTTATTTAACACTGTGTAAATATTTGTTCAAAACCAGGTGAGAACAGATCTAATTACAGTGAGACAAAATCTAAGTTTACACCACAACATCTAAACAACTCGATAAAAAATCTTGAAGAAGAGGAAGAGAAAAGTGTAGTAGTTGTAGTAGAAGAAGGAACAAGAGCGAGGCCTGAATCAGCATATTCCCTTTCTCTCTCACCTCTCTGTAACTTGGAAACACAAAATGAGGGAGTGGTACAGTAATGGAACTGGGAACATTGGCTGCCAGACAAACACACAAACGTTTAAAGTGTTATGGCAGTTTTTAAACGTGCTGTGAGAGATAATGTGAGGAGGAGTAGATGAGGCTATCAGCTTTTCAGCTGACTCAGCACTCTCTGACCTGCATTTAAAATTGTGCATCCGCATGCTCGCTTATGCATCTTTGAATGTGTGTGTGTGCATCGTGTGATTGTGTATATGAATATATTTTTTACACATACACATTCGAGTTTGCATATATACTTTCTCCTCTGTGCTTCTTTAACTTTATAATAAAGTTTGCTGCTTCAGTACAGTTGGCGGCTGGTGTCATGTTAATTCCAGAGAAGACCACGCCTTTGGCACAGACACGGTTTTGTAGTAAAAAAAGAGATTTGTAAGCAAAAAGTTTCATTACAGCTGCAGACGTGATCTGTTTTAGGATCTTAAAACCGTCACATCTGGATTTCTTAAGCAGTAGAGCAGACTGAAGGTCAGTCTAATCTCTGCCTCTGGGATTTGTAGAAACAGTTTACTGAGATGTAACCAGATGTGTTTTTTGAGCATATAAAGATCAGCAGTGTTGAAAAAGATCTCAAATTCAAGTGTAATCTGGAAATTTACATAAAGTTGAGTATGACTATGCATTTGCACTTGTATATGTTTTCATGCTCCCCTTGAAAACAAAACCTACTTTGGTGGAGTACTTCTATCTCTGATGCTGATCCAGATAAGCAGAACCAATTTTGAAGCTGTCATAACAGAGTTATGGGGCTGCATATAAATACAACCTGCTTTGTACAAGCGTTAGAGTTTTGAAAAATGAGCACCATGTAAATGTTCAAAACTACTAGAGATTAAGGTACAACTAAGTTCTCCCATGTGCAATGGTTTTTGCCTCTATCTCTTTTAAACATAAACAAATCCAAACAGCATATAAACATATTCAGAGGCAAGTCACGCCATCAGCTTCAGGTATCATGATTCTTATCCTATTTATTTCCTCTCTCTGCTTATTATTTGTTCTCCTCTCCAAGCTTTTATAGAAACAGCCTTACAACTGCATGGTTGACTGAATTAACAGTGAATTTCAATTTCCCTGAAATATAGTGGATTACTATAAACTAAAGAGCAACCAAAGCACTGGAGCAAATTTCCAGGGTGTAAACCTTTACAGCACACAAGGAAAACTTTTAGTGCTGGTGGTCATTTTTAAGTGTGAGGCCTTTAGTCCATTGGGAGGCACAAAAAGTCTTCATACACTTTTTAATATGACCCCAAGGCAGCATGCAAATTCTAAGAAAACAATGAGTTCTCCTCTCTCTGTCTACAAGTCTCTTTATTTTCCTGTTATATTTCATCTGTGTGTGTGTGTTTGTGTGTGTGTGTGTGTGTGTATGTGTGTGTGTGTGTGTGTGTGTGTGTGTGTGTGTGTGTGTGTGTGAGTCTGTCTATGTGCTTCGCTGAGCGGTGACAGATCCTGCTCGGTATCCCCGCCTTCACACGAGGTGTCTACATATGGTAATCTATTTATACAGAACACACTAGCATCCCTGCTAACGGGGACGTGCGCACACTATTCACTTGTCATCCTGTCTAAATGGAGACCAAGACTTCCGCTGGCCGGGCGCTGTCCTGCATCTGTTCCCTCTCTCAACACTGTCATGTTCTCCCACAGAAAGATGGAAAACAATGGAGAAGACAAAAGACACTGCGGATGATGGACAGCTAGTCCCTGCCATTTTGAGAATTGAGATAAAGGCAGACAGAGAGTTGGTGGGCTGCTGTTGGTTTGTTATTAGCAGAAAAGCCATTTACAGTCCCGGTACAGAAACTACACAGCAGCAGCCCACTAAAAAAATGTAGTCTGTAAAGACTTTGCCTGGACAGAACTAATGTGAGCCACTAATTTAAAATGTTACAAAACAATGCATACAAATGCCCCTTTCCATTAGCTTCCTAAACACACCTCCTAAATAGTGTTGCTGATTCAAATAACACGTCTGTGAAGACAAAAGTATTGATCGATTCTGCAACTTGCTATTATTATTCTGTGTTGGCTAATGTTGTTGATATTTCATGACAAGTGTTCCTGCAGTGTGAATTACTCATTAACTGGACCTGTTGGGTGCAAACCAACATTATTATTTATGCCATAGAGGCATTTCCAACAATATTTAGTTCTTGATTAAAAACACAATATCATCTCAATTGAGCAGAAAATTGTCTTTCACTGAGAGGATGTCATCAAAGTTTGCCATTTCCATTTTCAGTCCAAAATAATTTGGACAACATCATTTACATATAAATATTTGAATACAATCCCAGTGATTGAGGTGAATGCGACATGTCTTTGTCAGAGAATTGGTTGAAAGGACAAATTAATACTGACTCACGCTGAGTGGAAATCCATCAAAAATGATTCCAGAAACCTGTCTGTCTGTCTGTCTGTCTGTCCATTCACTGTAGCAGCATCGGCTGGAATTCATCAACGCAAGTGAACTTGTCGATCATGACAACAGAGCGTTCATGGCAACAACAACTGACTCTCTTGTTTGGGTTGCTGTGTACTGAGTTCAGCTTCACTGGTCTTGAAATGAACAGGGGAACAGCTCTATGTGCAGCTTCAGGGTTCTGTGGTGTCCAGCAGCAGGTCTTTACTACTTGTGCCTCATTAATGCAGTTCACAACCAGTTTCACCACAGGCCAAGCAAACAGCCCATTCCGAGCAGGCAGGTTTAGAACAGTATTGTCAATGAGATCCTGGAATCTACCACTGAAGATGGATGTGGTTAAACTGAGAGAAACATCTGCTTTTATATAACTGTATTGTATTTTATATAACTGTATTTTTCTGTGATGATCACTTTAATGACATTTAAAAGCGGACCTATGGTGTGTTCATTGTATTTCATATTATGGCACTAAATAAAAGTTGCACAAAAGGGCTACAATGATAACAGTGCATTATAATGTATAATTAATGGTATAAGAAAACATCAAACTGCAGATTGCATCAAAGGTTGATGCAATCTGCAGTTTCACTCCTACAATCCACCACTTTAAAAAACAGGGTGCAGAGAGATCAGCGGCGAGTGGGAGGGAGAGAGAGCAGGAGAAGAGACTCATCACCTGCACACACAAACACATCACAGCGGTGCTGACAGGTCAAGAGAGATAAAAAAAAAACAGTACTGGATAACCACCAAACAGGCGCCACAACTTTCCAAACATCAAAACAACACCAGACTAGACCTTCCTTATATTTTTCTTTCCTAGCCGCTTCCTGCTCCCTACGTCCCCTCCTGCTCCGCAGTGGATCGAATATTTATCTGAAAAGCTACAGCCTAAAACTTGTCAGTGGGAACTGATATGCAATGCAAACTGGTAAATGTAGTCACTGTGGGGGACGCGGTCTGAGGCCGATAATGACTTTTAAGTCAGTGTTGAAGTGATTCTTACTCTATAAAGGAGTTTGACAACCCAGGTAGCACAGACCTGCAGCTCAAAACCTCTAATTATACTTTAATGATATCAAACAAAACAAAGGCCATTAGCATGAATCCTTTACCTTCGTATAATGTTATTTTACACAGATTAATCAGTAATCAGATTAATCATTTACCTTTCAAAGTTGACTAATCATTAATTTTCAACATAAACATTGCAAGACTAACCTTGTGGAAGCTACCATGGAAGATCTTTTTGATTTCTGATTCTTCAAAAGTAACCGTCTGGAAGTCTCCTTTATAATCGTAGTTGAAGAACGTCAAGGTCTTTCCAGAGTCTGAGGGAGGACAGAGGGGGAAAAAATGTCAGTGTTGCTTTATAGCCTTGTTCACACTTATCTCTCCGTAGGTGTGTTATTGCTGTTTATTTGAGGTTTCAGCTTAATACAGTGCCTGAAAAAGTATCAACATCATCAACTGATAAAATGAAATGTTTCATGTTATTTCATTGTTATATGAGCTTGAAATACCTTTTTTTTTTATTTATTTCCACCAAGCACTGAATGCAACAATCAAGGGGAGAGAACATGATGAACCCATCGCTCCCATTATTATAAAAATGTGTATGATATAAAATAATTACAGAGTTTTCATTTGTTCGTTACTAAAGCAGGTGAAGCCACTAGGGGACTTTCATTCAATTCAATAGCAAAGACCTTGTTTGACAACATTGTCTTCCCAACCATTGCTGATGAAAATGTACCTGATGCAACTCAGGCTCAAATGATGTTAACATATATAAACGTTTTTTTCTCATTACGCAGCAAACTGCAATAAATAATGATGATCCATTATGAGAGACCAATACAAGTAAAACAACTGACTGTGTGACTGGATAAATGGCTAACTATCTAGCAGTGTGGTTTTCCTTTGTCATAGGCTTCAAAATGGTCCCATCAATTGCTGTAGAGATGAATAATACCAATGTAATAAATGTGCCATCATACATTTTTCCTCACTCTAGTTTTAGCCCATCTTCAGGTTGGGGATTCTTCTGAAATGGATGTTTTTAGTGCACTCAGGATCAGTAATGATAATAATAAAAAACATTGCAACATAAGAAGGCCTATTTTTCCTTCCCGATTAGTGCTACTTCAGCTGTGTCACATCAACCAGAATGCAACTTCCTCCTCCAGCTACTCCTGGGGCTCCCAAGATGATGAAGGACAGCTGTTTACATAATCTCCACAGCAGGTCATGGGTCTGCTTGAGGTCTCCTCCAAAGTCAGTGGTGTCCAAAACACCTCTAAACATTCATGTCTGAGCGCAGTTCGCCTTGTGTGCAGTGTCTCTATGCTTTAGTCTCACATAAACACAGCCACTGCACCTCAGGGAGACTTATGATAGCATCAATATTTATCATCCCATCTGCTTTGGCTTAAAAAACTGGCTTCATGTCAAATCAAAGAAAGGAACTCAGGAATCTCTGCATCTCACTGAGGAGGTAATATAAGAAGAAAGCTTTTTTTTTAAAGGCGCACATTCGAATGGATCAAATACGTAGATAGATCAAGCGCGTGGAGAGCCAAAATGGTGGCACACATCAACTATCAGCTTTCTAATTTATCTACATCCATATGCAGGTAACTGTTACTTGGAGAAACGTTCCAGGAACCAATCGAACTGTAAATGGAGAACGGTGAAAGGGAGATGGCATTTTGCCCGGATATCCAGCCCCCAGTGGCTAAATTTGTCATTAGATGCCCTATGAGCTCAGAGATCAACTCAATAATCTTTGATCTGTTATGATTCAGTAAAACCAAAAAATAGATATAGAAGTGAAAACAAATGTGTCAAACTCACTGTCCAGGATTAGTCCCACTAATGGCTTGTGGTCTTTGTTGAGGATTTCCCACAATGCAAAGGGCTCTTCTGGGGTCTCCGGAAGTAGACGGATCATCATTGAAATGGTGTAGTCAGAGGGGAGACCCTCAGGGTGAAGGTACCTGGTACACACATGAAAGCACGCACACACAAACAGAGACACACACAGACAGACACACACGCCATATTTAGCTGTGCCCTGCAGACTTAACTCTATTTCCTAGGTGTGTGTTTCAAAGTGCAATTGTCTCTTTCATCTGAAGTGAGGCTTTTAGACATCAGTCGCCGCCTCAGACTCTTTGAGCGCTTGCCACTTTTTAAAATGGTGAGACTCGTCTTTTTCTCTGCTGTTGCCTCCAAGCACTTGAAGTTTATATCATCTTAGCTAAGAACTCTGCAGAGCACTCATCAGTCAAATTTTTTAACAATCACAAAACAGGAGGCTGTATAAAGGAAACTGATTTAAAGCAGGGAAAGGCTCCACAATGACAATTGAAGACAACTGAGCGCTGGTTTTAAGTTTTTATACTTATATGATATTTGAAATTATTATAGAGTATTTCCCTCTTGTATGGTGCTGAGTAAACCTTAAAGCTTTGCGATTACTTCTAAGAAGGTTTTTCATTCATCATTTATTGCCAGCTTCTGTAAATGTTGTAATGGCTGTTAATTACTATTGGTCATTTAATCAATCAGTGATTTGAAACCCAATTGAAAGTAAATGGTCTTGACCTTAAAACACCTTAAAATTTGGTGAACACTGGGTCACAGTGTAATTAGTCTAAATGTTATAATAGCTCCCACAAGTACAAATGTGGGGTTATATCTAGAACCTAATAAGTTTATCCGCCGGTCTATAAGAATCAGGAAATATAAGCTTTCGGGGGATCCTAAACCCTTTGCATTTGCATTGCAAGTTTATTTTCTTAATTAAAAATATACATATTTGTTTGTTTTTTATATTTTGTGTTTTCCTTTTGATCATAGGTATTTATTCATTTATGGTTAAACAAAAAAATATCAAGCCTCAATTACATTTCCTTGTCTTTAAGGTGTAAAAACAATATATTCACGTAGTAATTTTTTTTTTTTTTAATTATATAATTGGTTTTGGAAATGTTCTACTCCTTAATATTGGTATCTGCATCAGCTCCCATAAATTGGTTGCACCAGAGTAGTTTCTCCGTTGGCCTGCTCAGCTTGGACCAGCTGAATTAATGTTACTGATAAATGTGTATCACATATAGAAAGAAGAGGGCATTAAATGTGTATGAGTGATATGTGCAGTGATATGATAATAAGTACATTTATCTATGTTCCTTTTTGAATTAATTCTGGGACTGCCAGCTATCGGTGTAATGTTATGAATATTTTCAAACATCAAACCTGAGTTGCAGTTTTTACAGAAAGTGATTATGTTGGGGAATAAAAGAAATTATCTGAAATGGACAATTTCGCTTTTTGCATGAAATTGAAAAAGTTGAATTTCACATATAACTTCACTGATATGCTTTCACTTAGGGCTTTTATTACATTTTTTTTTCGTAGCAGCATTTTCTAAAAGTGTGTATGGTTTTAATACACTGGATACACTTTATTTGTAATTATTAAACAGATATCTCTGTGTAATAAGCGTCTGGCTCCTACAGTCTTACTTAAGACTACAAAATAATGAGGCCCAGACAAAAGATGTAAATTCTATAATCTTCACTATCACTATATGTGGTGGTTGGCACTGTACAGGCAGTTTTAAAAAAAAGATTATGTTGCAAAACAGCCCAGGTACTGTGAGAGGGTTGTGAATCTTTGTGCAACAAAAGATTTTCCAAACCAAGACAAAGGGAAACTCTGACATTTGAGATTTCATGTTAGTTCCCCAGCAGTTTAATATCAGCTCGAAAGTCTGGTCGTTTTCTTTGGCAGGACTTTTGAATAGTTCTGTGTCCGCTGCTGGCTGATGATTCAAAGTGCTGTGATGTTTGCGTCCTGCTGACCACTGACAAAGACCACTCTCACATGTGCAAGACAACATGTGAGAGCCACTGAAGGATAAACTCCAGAGTAGAAAGAAAATAAGGCTTTAATAGCAGTAAGCAGAACTCACGTCTTCAAATTATAACATGCCTTTAATGATAAAGGGACATGTTGTGTAGAAGAAACTGAGAGTCTGGTTTCTGGTTCAACAAATCTGACTACTGAAATGAATTTAACAATTTCCTTCAACTTTTAACTTCTTGCAACTTGCCACATGTTCTGATTATATCTGTTGATGAAAAAAGTGTTGGTGACAATAATGCTTTTGTGACACTGAACTTAACTATTTATAACTTTGTGTGTTTGCAATTGTCTCAATTGTCTCTTGATTTCATAGACATGATGTATAACCTATATAACCTAACCTAGCCAGCCACTAGTCAATTATCTAATACAACAACAATAAATCCTACTAAACCTAATGGTTATTAAAATAAATGTCCAGATTTTATGGAATTGTTTATTAAAGGTTTAGAATAATTTTAGCAGATTTAGTTTGTTGACAATATTTTTTTCCCCGCCTCACTTGTAGTAATGGCCAGAGGTTTCCTATGATGCATACTTTTTATTATTTTAGATCTGATGTGTGTTTTCACTTGCTGTGGAACTGATGTTACTCACTTGGTGGGCTGGGACACCAGAGCGTCACGGTGTAACCTGTAACAGGGGAAGCTGTTGAATGAACCCGGCTCCAGAGAAACACCAGGTATGATGCTGTACTCCTTCTCCACCAGGCCAAACTTCTCCATCATACGGAAACCTGCAGGTCACAAATCATCATCATCATCATCATCATCATCATCATCATCATCATCATCATCATCATCATCATCATCATCATAGTCATCATCATCATCATCATCATCCAGGCATTTGATAGTACTCGGTCTGTGGGAGTGTTATTCTATTATTCAGTCCAGTTCATTTACAAATAGCACCTCTTACCTGCCATTGTGTTTCCACTCATCAAAACAGTCGGACAAGCTGAAAGACAGAGAAGCATCTGTCAGTCTTTAATCTTTAATATTTAAAATATTCAACCCTCACATAAATCCCTGCCTCCCCTGGTTTTCCACCTCAGTCATCTTCCATGTTTCTTCATTTCTTTCACAATCTTCCCTCGGTGCTGCTTTTACTCGGCCTGCATTTCTATGAGACTTGTCTGAAATATTTTCCCCTCCTGAACTCTCACCGTCTCTCTCTCTCTCTCTCTCTCTGTTTTAAACATGCGTGGTGTTACTCACTGGCAGTGGCAGCCTCGCAGACAAAGGTAATGAGCTGTTCCTCTATTTTCTTCACAGCATCCAAATCGTCCACGAAAAAGACGTGTCTGTCGCTGGGCTTGCTGGCAATGTTCACCAGCTCTCCGTAGTCCGCGTCCGCAAAGCCAATGGCAAAGATGATATAGCCTAAGAATGGAATAAAAAAATTACCATTCATTACATTATTAAACTCAACACAAAGGATTGATAGCCTGGAACAATGGAATACATTGGTGGTTGTGAATTCGCTACATAAATGTAGAGTCTGACGGCTCGTTACTGTAAAATGTGACATATAGTTTATCCAGAATCCAAGAACTAGCAGGTTGCATGAGGCCTACTGTACGTCCAGAATAAATTTCTCCACAAAAACCTGTCGATCTTTCCAGGACTTGACCAAACTACTGTGATTGGTCTGTAAAGTACTCACCCTCCATCTGCATCTCCTTGGACACTTTGTTGACATCGTCCTGCGATCGCCCATCAGTGAGGACAACGAGGACTTTGGGAACGCCCCGTCTGGCTCCGCTCTCTGAAGTGAAAATGGACTCTTTCACATGTTTGATGGCTCGACCTGAAGGAGGACAAAGAGAAAACACTCGATTTAGAAATAACCAAACCAATGGGTGCTAATTTAGCCTGTTTGGCCAGTATGTCCATTTATACCAACAGATAGTGAATGTGTTTCTCTTCAACCTTACAACTCTTTGGTTTCACTTCCCTTTCGCTAAAATCAACACATCTTGTTGGATTCATAAATATGGATGACAGCTCCCTTAAAGTGAACCAAAACCATCTAGATCGCCACCTGGTGTCTGGCTGCCATAAAGGTCAAAAATCCTGTCTCCTGTCAGTCGATGGAGCATGGACCGAACTTAATTTTTCATTTTATTCTATAAAAAAAACAGAGAGATGGGAGGGAGGATTATATATGTATAGATATTGGTGGAACGTCGCCTCCATTGCTTCAACCCACGATCATTACTGCTCTGACTCTGACCCCAGGTGTCTGGCTTGTTTGCAGGATATTTGAGCTTCCTTTCTGGACAGTTGGAGGACATGAAGAGGCCTCGTCCATCTTTACATACAGTCTAGGTTCACATTACACAATGTAAGAATAACGTCTTTCCCTGCAATGGACTCAAGTTACATTTGTATTGCCTGTTTGACATCATCATCTGTTTCCAATAAACCTCACAATCCTTGGCTTAGAGCTTTGTGGCAAGTAACGTCCACACGTATCATCACAGGTGTATGACACGGATATAGAACCTGACATTTATAACATTTACACCCCAACAAATGTCGTTTTCTGATGCCGCTCCAATGATGACGGAACCAAGATTAAATCTTCATGTATCGAGGGAGGATTTGCTCACTCAGTAGAATACGGTGAGAGAGTTCTAAAATAATCTAATAAAAATCAAACAGTAGAAGTTTTTCCACCGAATCAAAATGTACAACCATTTTGCTGTATTCAGTCAATTTGTTTATGTTGAGTGTCTCTGATGGACCAATTCAAACCCTGATAAAAGATATGACATCAATATGTTTGTTGTCATTATCTACAGTAGCTCAAACCATTTCCAAATGTTATTTTCATGCTGTAGTGAATTGAATGTTAACCATTGGCTGCCTTGAAGGAAAATATACTAAAGGATTCATAAAGGAAACCACACAGCATGCATGTGAAAATGTCCAGTAATAATGTTGCGTGTATATACATGGTGCATAAACTTAAAAATATGCAGAATCACTAGAATGGCCCTTCAACATAAGTGTTGCCTCCAACCTCTCCACACCACTTTAACTGTAGTACCATCATCTAGTATCAATCAATCAAATTGTATTTGTAAAGCCCATATTCACAAATTACAATTAGTATCAAAGGGCTCACAGTGCCACATCCTCTCATCTAAGTAAGAGCAGCATGAAGCTACATTTTTTTTCATATATTTTGTCAATCCATGTGCATACATTTGTCCCAAGTGTGTCTCAAGACTAGATGCCGACATCTAAGTTATTGGAAGCACGAATGAGCCCATTAACAATCTAACATCCTCTTCCCCACTGGTTACACGAAGGTGAATGTTTGAGACCTTTGCTACAATTTTAATGTACTCACTAATTACATACATGTATTATTTATTCTTCCACTGACATGAATAAAATATATGATATGGTCTATAATTACTCTGTGACAATGGGGTATCGATAATCCCCATGAAACATGATTTTGACGAAGAGTTCATTAGCATATAAAATGAGAAGTAAGACAAGGTACTATGTATTTTAATGAGATCTAAACATGGAGGAGAAAAAATTTGATTGAAATGCCAAAATCCAGTCTGTAAAAAACACTGTCGTGAAATTAGATGAACTTTAAAAAATGCGGAGGTCAGCTGCTAATGGACTTAATCAGTCAATAAAATGTGTCCTGACAGTTTTAAAAGGTTTCAGGACCCGCCCCAAAACAAGCAGCCACGATGGTGTCAGAGCACATTTGACAGAGGATTAAATGATGCCTCGTGTGTAGCACTGTTTTCAAGCACTTTTCTAACTAATTCCAAACAGTAAGTAAACACTGTGAAATGAACTCCGGAAAAGCACTATTCTCATGTTACATTACATTACATGTTTACTGCATTTTCATTATAATTCCGTTGATGAGGGATGAGGGAGCTCTGCTGCTGCTAAGTGCAGTGAACCTGACCTCTGAACAGATGAAGGATGATTATTATTGTACACATGGGCGACACATCTCCACTTCCTCCCACTATCCAGAAATAAAGCAAAAATATTCCCGATGCTAACGCTGCCATCTTGGGAATTTGGAGCCAGAGTCTGCACGGCAGCGATCGTGAGATGCAGCTACTGTAGCGAGGTCCTGCCGACATACGTGCAGTGAATCACAAAGTCATAGCAGCAAATAAATAGGTAAACTCAATTTTCCAGAAATGTCCAATGTCCAATTCGTTATGCAACATTTTTTACCTATACTGCGGCCAGCCACCAGGGGGCGATTGTGTCCTTCATGACTCGATACTACAGGTGTGTTAACATGATCCCTTTTTGCAAACTGTCCATCCAGCTCATCTACTCATCACCCCCCCCCCCCCCCCCCCCTCGACCTTTTCAAAATTACACAGACAATCCCTGCGTTTAATCACTAAAATGTTTGGTTCCTTTAACACTTTCTCCGCCCACTTTTCTTGTGTTTTAAAGTATATACTGTAGTTACTGAGATAAGAGTATCATGGAGTTTGTTATTGTTCACTGATTGTCCTTATTGTTCAGAGGTCAGGTTCACTTGGCTTATCAGCAATAACAGAGCTCTCTGGAGGCTATAACAGTGTAAATGAGCATAATGCTTTTCTGCTGTCAGTTTAAATATCATATGAACCAGTAGACTCATAATTAAAAAAACACTCCCAGATGTAGGAGTGTGAAGCCTACAGTGCTCTTTGTGTACCGTGTCCCAATTTCATCTTCTAGCCAAACAACCAACATCTTTCCTTCCTCCTCCTCCAGTTTTTTTATCTTCCCTGAGCTGTCAGTGGTGAGAAATGATAGAGGGCTCGGCCTGTAAAGTGTTGTGCTGTCAGATATCTGCCAGTGATACATCTGTTTCTACCCTGTCCTATGATCACGCTGGGCGAGACTGGAAATACAGAAGCAAGCCAAGCATGAAGTGAGACAGAGGACAGAAGGAGAAGAGGAGGAAAAGGAGAAAGAGGAGGAGAGACTCAAAGGAGAAAAAGTTTAAAAGAGGAAAGGAAGAGATTGGGCAGACTGGGAGTATCCGTCAAGTCTGATCTAATAATTCGAGAAATCTCCAATCTCAAGGACACTTCATCTTATCAGCTTCACATTTGGCACGGGCACTGTTAAGGGCCAGAGGAAGCGCAGGTTAAAATCTGGTGCAATGTGGACATGTCATACGTTCAATATTCATAAACATTGAATAAACAGGCGACCAGCGCTGTGTAGCAGTAGCGGCAAAGATTCATCAATGCAAGTGACGTTGGTGATCATGAATACAGCTCGTTCGTGGCAACACCGACTGAATGTTCAGTTTGTGGCTCTGCGCACTGAGTCGAGCTTCCCTGAACTTTTAATAAACAGGTGAACAGCTCTTTGTGCAGCAGCGGCGGTGGTGCAGCTTCGATTCAGTCCGGCAGCAGGTCTTACTTACCTGGCTAAACAACTGCTGGTAACTTTCACAGTTTCATAAGGAAAAGCTGCACCCAGCATCCACAGACCAAGCTAACAGCCTATTCCAAACAGTCAGGTTTAGAATAGGCATAGCGCTAGTGTAAGAAGGAGGATAAAGAAAAAAAAACGAATACGTCCGTGTTGAAAAGCCTGCCATTGATCGGTGATCCATCACTTTGCGTTTGGGAAATAATCCGTGTCTGTTGGGCTTCAGCCTCGTGTCTGGCAACAGTTCTCTTGCTGTCATAATAATAGAAACACATTGAGAATGTGGAAACAGTAAGAGAATAAATTGAAAAAAAAAAGAAGCTGAAATCGTCTCTCTTGCTTTAGCGTCCAAAAGCCTTGGACGCTAAATAATATAATGAATGAGGAGACTTTTACCCTGCTCAGATGAAATCACTAAGGCGAGAAAATTATTGTAATATTCCCTCTGCGTGATTATAAGTGCTATAAAATCTTTTATTATTTGAAAAGTCACTGTTGGCGAGTCCTAAGAGTGATTCGGATAATCAAATGCATTGCATTAAATAAACTATTGACTCTGAATGGGTTATTTTTATAGTCAGAGAAACACATTCATGGGCCATTCATACATTTGTTCCTGAACTCATTTAAGTCTCATAAACCTTGTGAATTTAGTGAGGGTCTGATACAAGTGCATATAATCGAAGCAGAAAGAAGTTAATCATGGTGCTGAAGAAAAATCATTGAAGGGAAACCACATCCTGACTAATCAATGGAATATATATCTGAGCTGTTAAAGATTAGAAGTAAGACTGGTTTACATACAGTACGTCAGCTTGTCCGACACACACACACCCGGGCGAACACACTCTACAGTATGTGTATGCACAGAGATAAAGACTCACACAGGAGCAGCTACATTAAATCAATCATTCGTGAAGCCACTCAGAGTCTCACTAAAGCCTTAATGAATAAATGCATAGTGAAAAGCTAAATCCCAGATATATAAGGTTCAGAACCCTCCATCCTCAACACGCCCTTCTTCACACTCATGGGTGACGATACTGAACGGAGTCTAAAGTCTTAGAACCCATTCAGACTTGGTATTAACATCCACCCTGAGAATAGCAGCATCAGGTACAGGTCTGAATGCACCCAAGTGAGTGCGTCCTAAAATCAGATCCCTCAAACCACATTGTGAGGTCATCTGGGACACATGTGGACACTGTCTGAACTCAGATGCTTCCAGGGCCACATGAGGGACCATCTACTTGGCTGACCTCTTCTTACTCGCTACAGTTTCAGAATGGATACAATTTATTTTTATGCTTTTCAGTATACATTGACCTGAGGCCATGGGTACAGAGAAATTAGGCATATGACTTGAAGTTTGCTCAGAAAGAAGCTGTCTCTTCTCATCCAGTAACAAACTGCAGTTCCACTGAGTAAGAAACTCCTGTTGCTAGAGGAGCAGCTGTGGTTAACTGTCTGAGATGGTGAGGCTACTGGGAATGAAGCAGGTTGCAACCTATTTTCTGGTTTACACTATGATGCCATCCAAAAAGAGAAAGGAAAATAAATCTCCTTGTTACTGATTAAGTTTTGTAACTTTACAGTGAATTCATGTTTACTTTAAACAATTTCATATTCCAAATTCAATGTGTTTGCTTGCCCTGTGGATTATTGGACAAAGGCAGTAAAGTATAAACTAACTGCTTACACAAAAAACATTAAAATAACACATTGAAGCGTTGTGGTTTTTTGTTGGCTTCTACACAGATTGATCTGCCAGAGGCCGGGGGCTGAAGAGGCAGACAGCTACAGCCTCCTATTCGAGGGCTTTAATGGATTTAGACACAGGGGGGACCTTGTGGGGTCTCAGAGGAGACATTGAGGTTTAAGAATGAAAGGAAAAGGAATCGTTTCGGGTTTAAAGACTTTCCTTAAACATAAGAAAGTAGTCGTCTACCTCTGAATGGACTAGAGGAGTAAGATGTAATTTAGGAGGTTTGGGCAAAGTCTCCAAAAGTATACAACTCGGTATAAACCCTGTTTATCTATGTTAGCGTCTATCACAGAGGAAGTGGAACAACTGAAACCCCCCAAATCCTCATTAAACTAAACAAGGAAATAATCTCCACCTGTCTGAAGCAGTAACAATACTTATTATTTCTTTAATAAGCACATATGATGATTTGTTTAATAACTTACAAAATATATGGATACTATCCATATATAAGGAGGCAGAGTCTTAAAAGACTGTCACCAAAGTTATAGAGGCGAGGAAAGTAGGACGTTTGCAAGCCAGTGGAGAAAGAGGAGGAAGAAGAGGGAGGAAGAGTTAAGTGGGGGAAATTATAGTGTGATCAGCAGTCGAGATGATAGAGAACACAATTACTCTGAGCTGACACTGAGCCATGACCTGGACTTATGGAGATTTAAAGTGCTCAGAACGAGCAGCACTACCTGTAAATCCACAATAATGACATGCACCTGCACAGCTGGACACTTTCACATGAATATTACAAAAAATTCACAAACCAAAGTATTTTCCCCTCTGCAGTATGTTGCGGCTTCTTCCAATGCTGGTTCTGTTGTGTCAAGTTTTAAAGTCAATCTTTGACCTTGACCACAGTGGTGGCTAGACCGAGACCACATCAGATCTCACCTTCTCACCAGAAGCTGTCAGACTGTGTCTTCCTCAGGAAAGTATGTCCAGTTGCCTTTAGCCGTTTCCCAATTCAAGAGCTGCCTCTTTTTTAATCATCAACTGAGCAACTACATGTTAAAAAAACAAGATGTTTTCCTGTAGTGCTCAGGTGCAGCTCTTTTGATAGGCGACAGCAGTAAGGCTGGGAGAAGCTGGTGAGGTGGATCAGGTTCGGCCTTCGTGGTCTACGCGGCCCACAAAGGCCAAAGAGTTCCAGATCAACTACTTAGGGACCTTGTGTGGAGACTGGCTGCTCGGTAAACTGCTGATTTCAAGGTCAGGAACATGCATATATGAGTGCTTTGAAAAAAATTAAAACGTTAACTTCAAGATGTTCCATGACAAATGGACAAACTAAGGGGGATTGTGTAAAATAATCCAATGCTCCAAAACAGCAAATACAGGTCTTGTGTTGAGATTGTTGAGGTATATTTAGACCAAGGTATCAAGCTGACTCTGGTTGGACTGCATGAATTACTATTACACTCCTCTGACCTGTCTTGGTGTTTCCTCCTTTGTATCTGATGTTCTGAATAGCTTCCAGCAGTGCTTCCTTGTTGCTATGGGAACTCAGCTGGAATTCCGTCCGGGCATCGTCACTGAACTGCACGATGGCCACCTGGAGAGGGGCGGAGACAGTGAGACAGACAGATGAGTTACCTAGGTTCAAAGCACACATCAAATCAAATTATAAACTCACTTTCTTTTTTTAATAATAAAGGGACAGTTTACCTAGAAATTCCCATCTAGTCATTATTTTTGGAACACCACTGTGTTTCTACATAGGTGCCCAGCTTCGTTTTTTTTCTCTTCTTCCACAACAAAAAGCAAGAAGCCAAAATCCCTCCAAGCAGCTCATGCAGCATTAACTGTGAACTTTGAAGCCAAGATACTCGGCTCTAGGTCCAAAAATATAATACATTTCCTCATTATCAACTGCAATTTCTGCATTTATATATATATGTATATATATAATGCAATGATGGAATCAAACAGACACAGCCTTTGTTCGCTGTAATTATATAAAATTGAGCGAGTGTTCCTAAACAGCCCCACAAAGGAAATGCTGTACAGATGGGAAAGTTGAAACCATACACACATGAGAAGCCAATGCAAGAAATTTTCAGAGTTTGTAATAAAATATATAAAGTGTTTATCCAGAATGTTAAAGGTTTAATAGGTGAAAAGAGTAATAGCTCACAGATTTGACCATTATCTCACCTGGTGAGTGCTGGTGGTCTCGATATGTTACTGAGCAGAAGAAGTTGCTTAATATGCCGAACAGGAATATAACATATTTATTTCAAGTCTCTAGGTTAAAACGCACAAAGATGTCAGTGGAAAAGCTGTGAAAATATTCTACCTTTCCACCATATTTAATAGATAGATACTTTTCTTAATTATGTCTGTATAATTATATCTTTAGATTTACTTTATTCTTTTCTTATAATCACCAGTTTGTATTTGTCGATGTGGAACTTTGTTTATAAGCCCTGGGGTTAAACATATGTTAATTTATATTTGTTTTCTATGTAATTTTATGTGTTTTATATTGTTCTGCTAATTTGTTAATTTTTGTAGAAAATCACAAAGATTTACATTTATGTGTGTTCAAAACTCCCAAATTCATTCAGACTCCCAAATCGGAGCTATAATCAATCTAATTGCCTTCCTGTGAGAGGGGAGAACAACTGTCATTACCTCCAGACTGCTAATGGTGCTGTTCTTGGCTCAGGGCGGCCAACGTTTACCAGCCAACTCTCTCACATTACAGCCGCTGTTTAGCTCTCGGTAGCCTACTGCCAGAGGGTTATGGGGCATAGTGAGGGTAGCAAACTGCTTAACAGCACACGTTCAACAAATGAAAGAAAGGGGGGTTTAGTGAACACCTCTACAGTGGGAGAAATGAACCTGCTGAGCTCTGCTAATATATAGTGGTGGGCCATGCAGGCAGGAAGCACAATGAAGAAATTAGTACACAGTGACAACAGCGAGGTATTGCCCCAAGTTAAAGCCTGGCATTACTTATTGATGAGACCTGATACATGAGAGCCATTCTGAGGCGGTGAAGATGGCAATAGGCACTGCGGTAATGTGAGTGCTTAAGTTTCTAAGAATCAAAATAATCAAGAATAAAGTGCTTTTGTCAGCAGTTGAACCATTTCATGTTTATCCCGGCTTTTACTGCATCCAGACTTAAATTATCACGACTATTCCTGCCAGAGAAATAATCTTTTCTGGTACTGGCAGCAAATGAGTGGAGTTAATCCAATACTGCTCAGCAACAAAAGGTCCATCCGGAGAGTAAAGATTTACTCACAGGGGGTTTAAAGTTCCCTCCTGCTTCTCTAAACTATTCAGATATAAGGCTGCGCTCATGCTGATTTCTCTGGGGATGAATCAAGAAAACGGGGGAATTCTGCACCACCAAGTATTTGTGCATATCAGTTAACCCAGCAGCAGCAGCTTTCCTCAGTCAGTAAATGAGCCAAAAGCACAGGGGTGGAAAGGAAGAGGAGTATGCTCAAACTGTTCAGGGTTCATTATTTCATCAAATGTGAGACACTTCTATTTCCATCTGAAATGTAACAGTGAGAGTGAATCTGAGAAAAGGAGGAATAACGAGTATAAAATCGTAGATGTTGAGAGTAAAGCAACCAGTGTCCTTTATTCCATTTATCTGCAGAATGAAAGCAGTTTCAGGGACATTTGAGAGGAAATTAAAAAAAAAATCTCCTTCTCTTTCTCTTTCTGAAATGGGCTACAGCATATGAGGCTGTGTGGGTGAGAGGAAGGAGCATTGTTGATGGACGTACTGTGTGTAAGGCGTATTGAATGTGCAAGGCAGCAAGGGAGACTCTTTGTTTTCTGGGAAATATATATATGTTTTCTCAACACTTCTCCCTGAATCTTAGCCACTAAGATTTATCATTTCTTTACCATTTCAACATTATTCTGGTTTTCAGCGCGGCCACATTTTGGCTAGACCCTCAGCATCTGCTTTACATTGTATTTTCTCTAGGCATTAATTTCTCACAGGCAAAAAATTCTGCAACAAGGAGAATAAATTAGAGAGTGAAAAAGAATTAAAAGCTGTCCATGTCTGCATTTGTATTTCTGTTGGTTTCTACTGTGTGTCAAGTAATTTACACTAGACATAGACATTAAGACTAGACTTAAGAACCACCATAAAAATGAAAAGCAGCTCTCCAGGGAGACTCAGTGTAACATTAGTCCATGTGAGGTGGTCGAGACGGCATTCTAACTATTCCAGATCCCAAATCTTTCCCAATGTAATGATGAATGTGGGTAAAAGGGAGGTAAGAATGAGCAAAACTTAAAATTTGAGCTTTTAATATCGAGTTCTTCCTCTCTGACGTAAAGGTGTGGTCACATAACTGACCTGGGTGCCATCCGGTCCCACCAGATCCAGCGATCCCATGGTGCTGTACAGGAAACGCGTGATCTTCAGGAAGTTGTCGTCTCCGATGGACCAGGAGCCGTCCACCAGGAACGCCAGGTCAGCCTTGGCCTCCTTGCACACTGGACAGACAAACAGACGAACAACAATTGGGATATATATATGCATATTGATTTAGCCAGCACATAATTTTCTTATGCAAAAAGTAATTTCATAGAGAAAGAAGGTCAGTGGAGGACAGAGCATAAGCTGAATGTATAACTGCCAATCTAATATATTCGGTAAATATGCAAAGTATGAAGCACTGCAAATATACATCCACTGAAACAGGGTAAATGTGCAAAGAGTGGATATTCAGTTTATAGGATTTAAATAAGATTAAATGTCTAGTGCACACTCTCTTACACAGAGTTTTAAACTGACCACCACATTGTTCTATATCTGTCTTCTTTTGTAGGCCACTCATTTATATTCCTGCTCCAGCAGTGACTTCTGCTTCTGCTTTTATTCTTCTCATGTTTCTAAATGACTCCCAGCGGGGTTATCTTTGCTGCTGTAAAGTTGTTACGGGGTTTTAACAAGTTTTCAAATTCCAAGACTGCACTAAATTCCAAAAACCCATTAATGATCATGTCAGCCGCCATAAATTCCTGGGAAAAAAAAAAGAAAAAAAACTAAAGGAGAAGAGAGGAGCATATACAATAAAAAAAAAGTTTTACCTCCTCATGATTGTATGCCTCAAGTAGCAGTTTACAACCCATCTCATCACTTCTTTATTTGATCATATAAACATTGTGAAAAACTAATTTGACCTTTGACCACCAAATTCGAATCAGTTCCTTCTTGAGTCCAAGTCAACACTTCAGTGAGATACAAATCTTAAGAGCTGTTATTGATATATCATGTTCGAAAGAGTGAGATGAACGTGATGTCATATTGATCTATGACCTCTGACCAACCAAATCTAAACCATAAACCTTGGATTCAAAGTGAAGGTTAGTGGCAAATCTGAAGAATTGACTGAGTGAAGTTTCTGAGATATCCTGAACAACCTGAAAACATTTATTTATCACATATCAAATAACAGCAAATAATTGTGGAAACATAATTGTGCTAGAGTTAAAATATTATTCATTATTTACATGATCATAACGACATTACTAATGACCAGTTTCTGAAGCTGATATTTGGACACTGAAAGTATAATTCAAAGGTCCACAAATAAAAAAAAAAAATTTGACAAAAGATCTGATCTTGGTTTAAATAACGATTTAAAGTGGCTACAGCCTTTTTGAACTTTATTTGGTTTGTGTTTATACACTGAAAGCTCCTTGGTAAGGTTATAATAAAAGTTGTGGTCTGGTTTAATACAGAAAAACTGTAATTTCAGACAAACCATGCCTGTTTACATTTAACCAATACCATGATGTTTCCCTAACCCTTAACCAAAGAACTTTTAGTTGCCAAAACCTAACCACAGGCAGTACTTTCTGCCACCTCCCTTCTGCTTTTAGTCTACGGCTCTATTTCTTTGATTATCCTGTCCATCACTTCGTTTAACCCTCTTCCTTTTCCTCTTCTGCTTCCTCTACCTTGCTTTCTCTTTCCTCTGTCTTTGTGGTGCTGTCCCAGGTAAAGGTTGCATGTCATCATCACGGACAGGGGCACTGGTCTGACAAAGGTCAGATAGAAATGCTTACAGACAGGCTCAGCAGGCGCGTGGCTTCACGACTAAGGAGTTGGTCTGCAGGGCAGCCTCTAATGTGAGCCCATCAGACAGGAACACAGGAGACGCAGGGTCTGGGTACGTGGTGGTACAGGGTGTTGGGTCTGTACCACTTTATTTCTGTATCTTTCTAAGGGTCCCGATCCTGCACAGTGTTTGGTCTGACATATCTTGTCGGGCATTTACTGTAGTACTTTTAACTGCCGTTCTTTAGGGCTCAAAGTACAGTAAAGGGTAATCTTTAGGAATTAAGTGGTTATGATCCAAGGCTAGTTGCCATTGATTCAGCTCTTCTACGATAACTATGACCTGGATGAATGGTGTGACAGACAGTGCATCCTATAGTTATGCATCCTGTAGTTATAAGAGTCATGTCATGTAGTCAGTGTTGTCCCAGTTCAAACTCAATAAGAATAAGTTCACGTTCATAGGTCATTTATAAATGTTTTAAACTTTCCTCAAGTGCATTTGTTAAGATGACCAACTAACGATCATGTATTTAGTTGTTTAGTTTAGTTATCGATGGTGTTGGATCATGTATCTGTGTCGCTCCAGTCACTTCCTGACTGTGAGCGTCATGTCTCATGTTGTATTGAGCCCAAAATGTCTCATTTTTTATTATGTTTAAATTCAGTCTCATGAACTCTGGCGCGAATCCAAAAAACCTTAGTAAAATTCAAGTACTGATCAGGTCCTAATAACTTGTTAAAGTGAGAGAAGGTCATCAGGAGTGGGGAGGAGGTCACAGGAAACTCCAGCATTCTACAAATCAACTGCTGCTTCTGCTCTGATCATTGAGCAGTGCTGGAGCATCATGGAAACTCTGTATTTTCACAGTTTGTTGCCACTGTTCTTCAACAAAGTAACTCACCGGCTTCACCTTTACGAGCTCTGCTGATCTGCTCTCACTCTGTTGCTGTGAGTGAGTGTGGGCAGGGCCCCGGGGGACCCTTGTGTGTCTGTGTAAACTCCAGCTAGCAACCCGCTCCTGGTATTTGCCTCTACGATGATGATTACAACAAAAGTGCAGCTCACGTTCATCATTTGTAAATTGATTGGTTCAGTACGAACGCGTTCAATGAACACTGCATGTAGTTGTCAATCACAGGTGAACCCTGTATGTTGGAGCCAGTATGATCTGTGTGTGGCCGGCAGTTTGGCTGAGGACTCTTGTTTTTTGGGGCTAAAATAGAAACTATACTGATGGGTGTGAGTGATCGGGTTAGTTCTGCTAAACCTGAGCTAATAAGCTAAGAAAGCAGGATAAGAGTAGGGTTTCTTTACTTTGGAATAGATAGGCTGCAACCCACAGTAGCCTGACAACAGTTCACATAATGAAGTCGCTGTGGAATAAAGTAAACGTCCCATAAGCTTCCTGTGAAACCAATTCTCTTTACCTTATAGATACCCCCTAGTTTTATTATAATGACCCCTGAGTCCTCGAATTTCCCTCCAGGTCACTACAACTGTTTTCAGAGTAAACACAGTTCACAGTTGTGTAAAGAGCAGAGATTGACATAACATAGCTGCTCGTTGAAAGTAAATTGTCCAGATCTCTATTCTTTTCCTTGCTTGTGCTGGCGTGGTGTTGTTCATTACTTGAAATTTGGGAGACAAATCACAGCCCTGCTTTCTTTGGTTACATTTTCCCATGTAGACATATTTAATTCACATTTTATTACTCCCAATCCTGACACAAATCATTTTCCTAGGTAATTGATCTGCCTGTAAGGAACCTCATCCAATATTACACACAATTTTAATGCATCAAAGCCAGTAAATGCACTTCTATTAAAGTAAGTTATGTATTGCAAGCAAGAGACACTGAACTGAAAAACTTTGTGTCACAGATTTGTGATAGGAATATCATACCTTTGTATTACAAATGTACAGTGAAAAAAAAATATTTCACCTAAAATAGTCATCATCTTAGTCATAATGCTGTTTGATAAAGTTACTTTACTGGAGATGTTGTAAAAACTGCTGAAATTAAGTATATTCAATGAATATTGTGCACGTTAAGCACAGTTAGGGTGCATGAATGTTTTTTTCTTTCTTCTATTTGCTTACTAAAATGCTTCTCAAGACTGTTAAACTATGGTAACAGGTGACTACTTAAGCTGTTAGATATACAGTATAATAACAAATAATATACAATTGGTGTGTGTTTGTGTTTAACTCACCCTCCTTAGCAGGCGGGATGGTGGGAGCGGGCTCTGTGGTCGGTGGTTCAGTCGGAGCCAGAGTGGGCGCTGGCACTGGATCCACAGACACAAACATGGACACAGATGAAAATTAACACACAGACAGGGAAACAAGACAAGGTCCTCAATCCTACTAGCAGTGACAAGTGGCACCATCATCGGGTTTCTCCACTGACTGGGGACCTTTGTAGTGAAAAGATCTCTCGTCCAATCTGTGTTCACAACCTAAAGTTACATGAGCAATCTAGCTGCTGTGTTTTGTCCTCTATATCTCCGGCAGACAAACTTTAGCCTCACTTTCCTGTCATATGCTGTATCTCTCTTCCCATCCCCATATAAGTTGGGACGCAGCACAATAGCAATTTTCATCAGTCTTAGTATCAGTCTGACCAGGGGCTGTTTTTCTGAGTCGAAAACAGCCACAGGTTAGAGCACGCCTCAGTGCCAAGCCAATTACTTTACGGAAAGGCAGTGGGTTCTGTCAAACCACAGCAGAGCGAGTAAATCATCTCGGAAACATTGCCGACTTCCCACATATGAGGCACATACTTCATGTAAATAAAATGATCTCGGCAAATTATTCTCTTTCTTCCTCTTCTAAAGCTCATTTGTTTATAATGTGCTGAGCATCTTTACTTAGCAACAAATTCCAAAGACCAATAAACACTGGGGACTTTCGGGGGTTTTGAAGTGGTTCTGAAAATAAACAGTACATTTCTATCAAAAAGTACATTTAAGTCAAAGGGAATTTTGAGATAGTTTTACCTTGACAACATTTTCATTTTGCTTTCACTCCACTATGCCTTTGAGGGAAGTATTGTACTTTTTACTCCTCTGCATTTGTGCGACAGCGTTGTCGTCACGATGCAGAATTTACACGTGAAGATTGAGATCATCTTATAAAACAAGATGTATTGCTGTAAAATAAACTACCCACAGCTACATTAAGAAGTTAAATGATCTCCATCTCCACCAGCGACAACATTAAATCTCTGTCTACAGGTCATTGCATTTTAAAATAGGCCCTGTAAGACTTTCATAATAATTTAGGACTCTAAAAGGAGCCATTCTGCATAACGAGCACTTTTATTTTTGATTGTTGAGCACAATTTCCTGATAAGATTTAAGTGCAGGATTGCGGTACTTGTAATGGATTGTGTTTATATGCTGGTTTTTATTACTTTTACTTAAGTGAATTATCTTAGGACTTCCACGGGCAGTGAGTGTGGACCGGCCACCTTTGCTGAAACCAAACCTTCATGTCTCCAGTTGAATTTAATGTACAGTTGTCTACTCAAGAGCTACCATAAGGTTGTGTGCGTGTGTGTGTTTGTGCGAAGGTGTAAGTGTGAGTCAGTGCGAGTGAGTGCGAGTGTAGGCGTTAATGTGTGTGTGTGTGTTTGAGAGAGAGATACCATGTCTATCCATCCATAACCCTGGTACTGAGCTGAGCCCCCCCCACCCGGTCCCGAGAGCTGTGTGCTTCACCTCAGCTCATCAGTTGACCAATGAACTGCAACAACAGAATCTATCTTCACTGAGAGGGAGAGAGAGAGAGAGAGTGAGACCACAGGAGGTTGGAGGTAGAGGACCAAGTGGCAGAGGTGAGACAGATGCATGGTTGACGGGGACAGATGGATTGGACAGGTGGAGAACGAGACATAAAGAAGGACTGGGAGGATTCTTTTGGGGAAATTAGTTGGGAGGAGAAAAATGAGTAAGAAAGAAGAGAGGAGTGAGGGAGTGACGGTGAACACGGTCGAGTCAACCTCCTCAAAAACGTTGAAATGAAATATTTAAGTGAATGGGAGGAAACAAAAACTCAATTTCTGTCCTGAAAACAAAGTGTGAAGATGAGAACACAATCATACATGCGTAGATACGATATATAAAACATACACGTCATGTCAGTGATGGAGACCGACGGTCCCTCCATTTCTTGAATCTGCGTGTGAACGCTGATCTGGTATTGGCTGCTCGGAGTGAGGTCATAGAAGCACTGTCGGGAAGCACCACCCCCCAGGCTCACTTCCTGCCTTTGGCCATCTGCAAGTAAACAACAAAACAAAAAACAATGTGAAGTTCAGATCAACGGTCAAAAAATCGTAATAAGCAAAGATCCCTCGAAAACTCCTCATTGTTCACGGAGCACATTTCATGTTTTGCATCACATGGTCTGTATTTTATAGAGCACACTTCTAGTCTCGATGATCACTCAAAGCACGTACAGTTGTTTTTTTTTTGTCATTCATCCATTCACACACACACATTCATACAGTTGCTTCTATGTGCAGCACTTCCCCCCCTGTTATCAAATGAAGGCCTGGGAGCTGCTGAGGTTAATCACTTCCTTTCAGAGCTGGATTCTAAGCAGCATTATTGGAGTCGTCAGGTGACAAAGCTTCTTGTTCAAGGGCGAATCTGAAGGTTAGTTGCTGAAGGACAGAGGCATTCACCACAACACGCAGACATGCTCACATCATGTGGAGATTCAAGCCAGCTTTGAAATTCTTGCCTCAAACTGCAGACGAGTCTGTTACCATGGTGAGGCTTCACATGTTGTTGACTTTATTTATCTATTAGAATGATCCTTATTCATTAAACTCATCTGATCTTGAATTACCGATGCATTGTAGATAAATGTCCCATGCAAAAAAACACTTAACCTGCAGCCTGTGCTGCTTTATCCATTCATTGCACCAACCAGTAAGATAACTGGAGGCATCTCTCTCTAACGAAAGAAGAAAAACATCATTATATCCACTGAAAAAGTGAACCGAATCATATCATTGATTTATTTCCTCTTCTCATGTCAATTTCCTTTGGAGCTCAGACCGAAAACACTTTCAATTAACTGTTTGTTTTGAAAAGCTTTAGAGCGACAGCATCACTGAGAAAAAAGAAGGAAAATTAATGTTGGCAGCCAAAAAGAGACAAACTAGAAACTGGAAACACACAAGCACACACACACACACACACACACACACACACACAGACACATAGTCTTATTCTATTTGCTCATGTGTGTCTCATCTTGTGGAGTGATAAATTAGCCCCTCCTCCACACAGGAAGCAGCCGTGGATAAAGTTTCAGGAAACAGCTGTATCTGAGGAGCTGCCACTCTTTCATCGGAAAAGGTGTTTGAGCAGCTGATTGGCTCTGCAAGGATTAAACCTCTATAAACCTCAGCAAGAATATCTGGCTACCTATCAGGAAGCAAGGAGAGACAAAGATGCAGCAAGACATAAAACATGGGATGGAAAAAAGATCTGAAAGCGAGCAATCTTCCTTTTCCTATTTGGTGTCAGAAAAAGCAGGCAAAATTCCACGCAGATCACAAACCGTTCATGTCTCCTTCATGCCTACAATCTCTACCACACTCCTTAGCTTCCCACTGCTAACACTACTCGAAAGACATAAAGTGGAAATCTATAATAGTCAATTTCCAGTGTTCTGTTTTCCTCAACTTATTATTTACTAATATTTCTGTACCTTTTACTGTAACTGTAAATTTCACAACTATACTTGACTGGGAGAGTGCATTAGTAAGGTGGAAATGTTTTACTTATGAGAACAAGATTTAGTCCATAGGAGTAATACTTAAAAAACAGGTCCAGCAGCCCTGGCCTTCCGGCTGTAATAACCTTGTCCACGTTTGTTTTTCAGAAGGATGAAGCAAAAACTGCTGAACCGATTTTGGCAAAAGTTGATGTAAAGATGGGACATCAAAAAAATTAAAGAGCCCATTAAATCCTGGTTTAAAACAGGCACTTTTTCTCACTTTTATTGTGAGACAGGGCATTTTGTATGTGCATGTGATGGTATAGGATAAAGGAGTGTGTGAAATCAGGTGCAGCTTCATTGAGTTTAAAGGGAGTGTTTGGCCTTGGTGGAGATTTGTGTTCTACAGTGTAACACCAATTCTAACTCCAGTTTGAGCCACTTTTTTACTGCAGATTCCTTTCCTTGGTGCTGGTGAGGCCAGCAGCACATTATACACATATTCTGTCTGTGACAAGATATTTCAAATATTGTGCAAATTTTTTACCCACTGTGTGTCACTGACTCTTTTTATGCAACTTCTTCCCCCTCAGAGCGGTCCGTGAAAAGATCCCCCACTGCGACAGCACACTGGTCTCACATCAATAAATGAGCCAGGGCACATCTTTCACCAAATAGCTACCAGTGTAAAAAATCACTTCCATGACACTTGGTGAAGAAAGTGGCAGAACATTTAGGATCTGCTGAGCAGAGGACTGCCAACCTGTACTGTCACATAACATTGCATATGTTCTCTGAGGGTTTTGGGTGAATAATAAATCCATTGCTACTGCAGATTGGACTTTTTGACACAATTTGACATCTACAAATCTATATATCAACTCAGACTGCATAGAAATCTAGGTATTTTCTGTGCCATCCTTACACTGAAGTGAACTTTGACAGAGTTATCTGAGGATCTAGGTGGCATTTTCTATAAATGTCTGTTAAATGCACAGAACTGCTGGAAACATCAGGAACGGTGCCATGATTTCAACAGTGTATTTTAATGTCTATTTAATATGAGCATGTGCCGCAGAAACCACAGCTCTCCGAGGAAAATTCAAAAGAACTTGAAGTAGCTCACTGTGAGTGGATCAGCTCCAACTCTCTTGCTGACTGGACAAAGGGTTCTATTCAAGCTGAGGTAAAGGGGAACGTAAAGGACAAAGTGTAACAAACTGGTCCTTTTTTTCTTTTTCTGATTCATTTTTTTTATTATGGTTAATTTCTCTTGTTTTTAAAGAGCTCTTTTCTTTTCCTCCTACTCTGTCTTCCTCTTTAACATTTAATATCTGTGTAATCTGTGCAATAAACAGCTTCTAAAGGTCACACTCTGTGTGTCTTCACTCATTTTATTTCTGATGCTGTGACATGAGCAGTTCAGAGAGCCCTTTCCTCCCAGGTCGTTTACTGGGGAGAGAGATGTGAGCATACCATTCCTCCATTCTTTCTCCAAAGAAAAGAGATTTATGAAAATCCTTTGCCATGTAAATCACTGCCATGTGAGAACGAAAGAAATATATCACATTTATTTCCTCAGAGCTGCACATCAATAAGAATCCAGATGACTGAAGGCATGTGTACCCAGGACACACAGACGTGAGCTTAACGTGCACACAGATCTCTGAGACCTGAGCTCAGACGTTTTCATGAGGCCTGGCTGTAAATCTATAAGGAAACATATGTAGTTTGGCTCAGAATGCAGACACTTCACCAAATATCACAACACTAGTAAACATTTTGATTTACTGACTGAATAACATTCCAGTCACTGGGCTGGAAAATGCCTTATTTCAAAAATAGCAAGGATCGCAGAAACAAGTTGGGTTGAGTGAAGGTGCACCCAGAAACATGGAGGGGAACAACAAGTACGTGTTCCCAAAAACTTTGCCTGAGTTCAACTTTTGTGAGGACACATCTATATACTTCAATAAAGTGGTTGAAAGCAGTGCCCCAGCCCACATTTCAACAAGCTCATAAAGTTTCAGCTAATTTGAATTCAGACCAGATGAGTTAATAAAGTTAACGCTCTGAGTCGTATCACATTCTCACACAAAGAGCAAATCTAATGAAAGCACTAAATCAAGAAATTAACCATTTATTTCATCTTCTCACACAAACTGTTAGCGTGGAGGGAACTTACTGAGCGTGGACTGGATGGAGACTCTGTATAATGTGGCCCGTAGAAGAGGCTGCCATTGGACACACATGCTGCTGGAACGCACCTGGTAGGTTGACAAGCCAGAGACGCCGAGGAACACTGGATAGAGAGAGAGAGAGAGAGAGAGAGAGAGAGAGAGAGAGAGAGAGAGAGAGAGAGAGAGAGAGAGAGAGAGAGAGAGGTCAATGACAGGCATCATTCAGTATAGACTTCCTTATTCTTTATTTTAGAAATTTTAATGCGTGCAGATTTTTTTTATTATTTACTCTGATTTTAAATTGAACTCATTTTTGTTTTTGTTGTCCCCGTACAACAAGGTGATTCTACAACTGTGTATGAAATGTGCTTTGATCAAATTGCTAGCGTGTTTCTGAAGACAAAAGGTAGAGCAGTGTTGAGCGTGGAGTGGTTTGGATTTTGCTCTTGAAATATCTGCGAGATGGATGAACACAGGCCAAGCAATCAGCCCTACACAGGCGGGCCCATTCTAAACAAAACAAAAATGGTGGACGTGCAACAGGCAGTAGATAGAACCAGGGTGAAATTCACAGAACATCCACATTCAGCCGAATAAAAACCTGACGCAGAACTGGTCACTTCTTTTAAGGATCCATCTAAATGAATTTCAGGCAGCTGCACTGTTTGTGGTGTTTAACAATGTTCAAACGTTTTCTGAATAACTGGTGCACCTTTTCACACTTTCTAACCATAAACTTCACCCTTTTCATTCCTGTCTCTCTCTCACTTCAGCCCATTAAGCCCCCTCCACCATCCAGCTCCTCCACCCACTTGTGAGCCTTTAAATCTGAACCAAACTACTCCATATTCATAAAACCCACTCTGCATCTTATTGATGATGCTACAAATTAGAAAAATGTGTCTACATTTTTGGGAATAAGTTTAGTCATTTGAAGAGAAATTGTTTAGGTTATAATTCTGCTTTAAATATCTCTAAAACTTTGACGGAAGGTAAATTGTGAGTTTGGTTCGAAGCCACACTGTCTGTATCATGCATCAACTACACAAGCGGCACTTTGTTGAACATCTCTTTGTTCTGCTCGAAACAGGAAAACAAGCATCCATATACACTGTAACTGGTAGAAAGATATCTATACTGACAGTTCACATCAAACACTAGTCAGGATTGATGTTTATACGTCATGTGAAGAAACAATGAGGAACATTGCAGCAAAGTGTAACACACAGTGAGCAATTTAAATAGCTGAAGCTTGTGCGATACTGAGATTCCAGTGTATAGTATAGGTAATAAAACCTCTCTCTCTCTCTCTCTCTCTCTCTCTCTCTCTCTCTCTCTCTCTCTCTCTCTCTATCAATCTCTCTCTCTCTCTCTTTCCCTCTTGTAAACAGAATTTGCTGATGTTATCAAATAAACTTGGCTCCTCTCTTGCACCAGTAAATGGATATTTTATGCTGGGACCATATGGCAGGTGCTTCATTTTAAACACTATTGAATAATGCATACGACAAGACATCATTCCGTTCAATAATATACAAAGACGCACACAGACTCACTCTGGTGCATGCAGACATGCCACATGCACATTTGCATGCACACACGTACAACACATGAATATGGATTAACTGTATATAATCATGTCTGGACGCATGTGTGTTTACATTCATACATCCAATTAGGGACTGTGTTACATGACCTACATGTGACACAGAATATGGATAATGAATTGTCCTTAACGCACAAACTGGCTCGCCAACCTGATGCCATTTTTCGTATAGTATTTTAAACTGCTGACCTGCAACTATAGTCAACGATGCTGGTTTTGAACAACACATAGTTTTATTCCGCAGAAGGAGTTGGAGTTAAGTCACAATTAAATTGTTTATCTGCAAGTCTGCAAAGGGAATGTTAAGAAAGAAAAGAATAACTAAAGAAAACGCTCAGTTAACATCCACAGGTCAGAGTGAAAGGAGTATCATGGATATAAACTACTGTGGACCATATGGAAAAGCTTCAATCAGAAATGGCCTCTTTGCGTGTGCGTGTGTGTGTGTGTGTGTGTGTGTGTGTGTGTGTGTGTGTGTGTGTGTGTGTGTATGTGTGTCTGCTGAAGCCGCCTGGCTTGAAGCCAAACATTTGCACCCATCTGCCTTCACGACCTCCCCACCCTCAGTTTCTTCATTCTACCTCCGCCAGATTTTTGTTATGTAATCCTTCCAAAATTGGAGCTTAAGTCAAACTCCTTTTTACTTTTAGTCCTCAAAACACGTCATTTAAATTTTGTGCAAATCCTAAAATGTTTCTTGATACTTCATTGACTTAGCTCCCTTTGGTGTCATGTGGGAAACAGATCCTGCACTTAAAATAACGTAACACTTCATTAATGGGTAACAGTTTTATTGCATTCAATGGTCCTCAAGGCACCAATAATTTCCCTTCTATGCTATATGCTTTGTGTTATTTATTGGTGCAAACATGCCAGTTGGCCCCCATGGTAAAACGGTGATTAGTACAGTGCACCCTGGGAAATGTGTTACTGTATCTACCTTATTGGAATGAGAAATGACTGAACACATGTTCTTAATAAATCAGAACTTCTCCAGAGAATAACTATAATTGATATAATGAATTTATCTACACTCTGTGTAACATGGGAACATCTGACACACGTGAAAATGTATCAGTGCTCTGAGAATTTCTTGATGCTAATAGAGAATGTGCTGAATATTTAGTGAGTCATTCTCCTAAAGCCTGGCCAAAAGTTACGAAAACCCAACTAGAATGTGGTTTACAGTCCAATATGCACAGATAGAAGTTTAGAAAAGTGTCGAAGGAAATGCAGATCTGAGAATCCAACATGTAGATTAAAATGGAAGCTTTAAAACTAGCTTGATTGAATTTGAACAGGAGGAAAGGTGCCTGTTCTTGCTTTATGTAACTTCCCCGAAGAAGTTACATAATGTGAGAAGCACGTAACTGAGTGATATGGTCACCAGAATCAGGATGAGCAGGCTCAAGAGTAATGCCAAAATGTAGATCAGTTAACGAGACATAGAAGTCATTCAAGAGCAGTGTTTATTTCCAATATTAATCAACTTAACTTTTAAAATATGAAGAATACTAAATGGAGTCTGGTGTGTGTGGCAGCAACTGCACTAAGTTATTATCTAATATAGATTTTCACACGGTTAGACGGCACAGTGGTGCAGTTGTTAAGTCTCCATGTGTGGGTTATATTCAGACAACCCTGCTCCAGTGCTAAAGACCATAATTGGCCGTAAGTATGATTGTGACCTGGTGTGAATATGCCTCTCGCCTAATGTCCCCCTCAACCCTCAAAGGATTAGCAGAATAGATAATAGATTGAAGGATGATGAACGTATAATTATAAATGTTGCTTATGAATTCACAGTCCTTGTTAAATTTGGTAGGGTGGACAGTCGAGGTACCATCATCGAGTGCTAAATCAGGCCAGTGTATTAAGATGGGCGGCTGATGACTCTACATGTCAGTGCCTCGTACTTTATCTTTATCTCATTATGGAAGCTTGCTTCATTACGAGAGCTTTACAGAGACAGGAAGGCATGTGGGAACTGTCACTCATCCTCCAGGGGGATGATTAAAGCAAAGAAGGAGGATAACAGGTCACAGCAGCAAAGTTGAATGATGAATCTGTTAATCAAAAGCTTCCCATTTAATTGATTGTGTGTAATTGCATGCATGATCCAGAATTGAATCGTTCTTTATACTTTCCAGAAAAATGGGAAACTCAATTTTTTCTGCACACATAATCACGGATGAAAAATGTAATAATTATGTAACATATTTAAACTAGAGTGTTGAGTTCCATTGGGTTCATCCCATTGGTTGTGCCAATCAGCCAGTGAATCCAAAATATTTTAAAGTAAGGACCGATGATACAGCAGTTTTCTAAAAGAACCACACATGCTGGAAAGGACAAGCACAAAACATGCACATGCAGAACATGCACACACATGCATAACTGGAGACCTTTCTCTCCCTCTCTCTATAACTCTTTCAGTCTCTCTCTACCTCTATCTTCCTCCTTTTTTTCAATTTTACTGCACCCACTGATACCACATTTACATACATAAAGGATTGTGCTCCTGGCTGACTGGTGTATATCCTTCTGTCTAACCGTCTGTTTGTTAAAGTCTCAATGGAAATTAGAGCGTCTGCTATCAGCAGGTTGTTAATTTGCATGTTGTACCTTTCTCGCTTTCTTCAAACTACTTCGCTGCTGCCGTCTCGGTCTTCTCTTTCTAATAATCACTCTCTCCTCTGTGGAAACTTCTAGTGCTGGTGACAACTCCATTATGTTGGAAGGAAACGTCTTAATAATTGGTTTGACTTTCCAAAACTGAATCAGGTTATTGTATTCAACAACTTTTTAATATAAACATTTTGCCTGAACCAACTAACGGTGACACAGCCTCTTTCATTTACAGTCAGTCTTGACATTGTTCCCTAACATGTCCACACTGCCACATGAGGAGTTAAATTCTGCATCGCACCATATTCCCCCCATCTTACAACAAAGTGTGAGTAGTGGTGTGTGGTACGGATGCTCACGTGTTTTGGTGTTCACTAGCTGCGGTTCGCTCTGTCCTGAAGGGTAGGAGGCCGTCACTTGAACACTGTATTCTGTCCCACTTAAGAGATTCAGAAGCATCATGGAGTTCATATCTTCACCCACTGTTGTCTCCAGAACTGGTCCTGGATCTGATAACACAGATGCGTTCATAAGCCCAAACAGAAAAGGACAGAGAATTATCACAAAAAGATACAAAAATGCATAATGCAGTGAGCAGATACAGCAACTCTACCAAGGTTGAAATATCCTACACGTGATTGACTAATTCTTGTAGTATAAAAAGACAAGAAAAACATACTGTTATTAAAGTATTTATTTGTCATCAAACAATTAAAGCAAGTGAATTCCTACAAATCATATTATCAATATTCAAAATTCCTAGATCTGCTCCTAAAAATTTAGTAAGAAATAAAATAATGATAGCAACTGAAATTATTATTTTTTACTTATTTATCATACTGATGACTGACGACTGCTCTACACTGCAATACAAAGCAATGCTCTTAGTGTTTTCATGTTTTTTACCATCAGCTTGGGAAGCATCGACTTTATTGGACATGCAGCTCAAGCATCAGTATTTCATATATATGTTTGTATATTTTACTAAGTATGTTTGGCCATTTGCTGCCCTTGTTGGACCAGGTAGGTTAAGACAACAGGAGCTAATAAGCTGCTAAAATTTATAGTTTTTAATGATAAGCAGCTTTTTTGTATTTCAGTCTTAAATCAAGGGTGCATTGTTGCTACAAAATTGAGGTGAAAAATGTGTCACCATTAACAACGCATATTGCAGAAAAGTAACTAGAACGGACTGACACATACCAGTATCTGGTGCTACCATCACGTACAGAAACATGCACATATACACACGTATGCACAAGTTCATTAACATTTTTGTGAGAGTCACAAATGTACAGCCACACATTCTCCAAAAGTACACAATTATAAAACTAAAATATAATAATATAAACTTAATTTATGCTTTTACAAATACCTGCTACAAAATTATTGACATAATAATAACAATCCTGCATGCATATGATAAAGTGCTTAATTAAAAAAGATACAAAAGCAATAGAACAAAAAAAAGACATATAAAGGAAGAGCAGGCTTATCTATAGTGCGTGTGTGTGTGTGTGTGTGTGTCTTCATGTGCATGAGAAGGTGTGAGCATTTTCTACTACATTATGTGGGTTTATGTTAACTTAAAAGTGTTTTTGTGGAGGAAAGACATTTGTATTTGTGTGAAACCAACCATCTGACAGCCTGTTGAAATGTATCAGATTCCTTAAATCTGATGAATGCAGCTTTTGTGCTTGAGGCTTGACTCTTACAGACAATATATAAATGAGGAAGGTTTATTTATTATCTCACTGACGTTTCCCTTGACGAGCCTTTCTCCTAGAAATTACATCTCAGTAAACAACACCAAGTACATTTTGTACATAACGTAACTGCTAAGTGAATTAGGTTCACTGGCAACATGTTTCTCAATAAGTGAAGTGCTACATATATTAATGGCAGCAGAGTTTAGTGTTGTTTGGTGAAGGGCAAGTGTACAAAGTGCACAACTGTCCTACCAGAGGTCTGGACCTTGCGTCAACAATCATATGTGTGATTCTGTGCTACCATTGAGGTTAGGTAAAGGTGGTGGTGACACAAATAAGTAAACAATTCACATCATTGTGAAGAAAAAAAGGATGACCTCTTCAAATTTACTAAAGGGAAATCTTGATCAGTACATTTTACAGGTCATTCCCTTTGATCTTATTCAGGAGTAGAGGTTGATTGTCCAAATTATGTTAGGATTATATTAGTGTGTGTGTGTGTGTGTGTGTGTGTGTGTGTGTGTGTGTACCATAAATGGGCTGGTAGACAATCCTGTAACCCAGTGTAGGAGTCTGCGGTGGATCCCAGGTGACCCGGAAGCGGTTGTACCACTCCTCTGACACACGGAGGTTTCCAGGGGACAAAAGGGGAACTGCAACAAGACAAACATCAGAATATACAACTGCTTCTCAGAACTAAATCTGAAATGTAGACTAAAACACATACTTTAATTGAAAGATCAATTAAATCCTCAAGCGTAGCATTTGAGCATAACTTCTCAGATGAAGTCATTCAGACACAGTTTTAATATAAGCTGTAATATGAATTGGAGTGTTTGTTCCCTATAGCTGGTGATAGTATTAAAAACCAAGATATTTTACTTTAAACAAACTGTGAATAAATTATGTAAAGTTGTCTCTCTCGCGTTTGTTTGTTGTCAGTGCCAGGCCTGGCTGAATTTGAGTTAAAGCAACGTTGTTAAGTCCCACAGACGCTGATTTATCGGAGAAGACAGTTTCCTCTCCCCAAAAATATAAAAATGGTGACTTTACATGAAGTGTGACTTGGCTGTGGTTTATGGCCACGCCGTTTCCCAGGCTCCCAAGCTTTTTATATTTACAATATGACGAGCTATAGCACCCTCATCTCACTGTAACAGATGACGCATTTCATCTGACATTTCCGTGCTCTGTACAATGAGAAGAAATCACTAATTTTCATGAGATGTGATCAACAGAACGGTTGAGAGAATCAATTAGATTGTGGAAAAATAATTGAATTGTCCCACTTATGAACGGAGCCGCTGTAATTATGAACTGTAATTATGAACGGCCTTCATTAGGACAATTAAGAACGCATCAGTGTTTGTCATCGCTTCTAATTTACATTGTCCTTCAGGAACGTGAGCGAACATGAAATTAATTCAGTGCAAATGAACATTCTGCCCCCCCCAATGAAATTCATTTCCATTAGCGCTCAGCTTCGTCAGATGTGTTCTCCTAAACTGGGAGCTGCATCTTTGCTTAATGAGCAAGGGAAGGGAGAACTGGCACCAGTGCTCAGTGATTCAGAGAATAGAGAGAGAGAGAGTGTGTGTTTGTGTGTGTGTTTGTATGTGTGTGTTATGTGAGAGAGTGTGGTTGTAGGTTTGTCAGGCTTACGTGTGGATCCCATGGCAGAGACGCTAATGCCATCTTGTCCGTCCCTGTACACTGGCGTGATCGTCACTTTGTACTGGGTGTCTGACAGTAACGGCTCCAGCACAGCTCTTCTCTCTCCTCCAGGAACTAACACCTACACACACACAAACACACATATAAACACACACACAAAGGGGAGACATTTAAAGCAGTTGGAGAGTGAAGGTAGTTTTAAAGCAATGATGATTTTTGCCCATTTGGGACTAACTTGCACACAGGAAAACAGGCAAGCATACAAATAAACAAGAAACACACAAACACACACACACACACACACACACACACACACACAGACCATATAGCAGAATACATAGAGAATGTGTGGCTTCACTCTGTTGGTTTGCTGGGACATTTGGAGAGAAAGATTAAGGCCAGGCTTAATTTGGTGAGACAGAAAGTGCCTGCAGAATGGTATGTATATCTTAAGGGATTCAAACCACAACTGTTCAAGAATTCCGCTCACTTCTGTTTAGTCGATAAAGTCAGATGAGGTCAATGGTGAGGCAGAAATGGGCTGGGCAAAAAAGCCCATTACTGCTGGGTTTTCATTCAGAGGAGTTGCAGTTTGTTCTTCCTATGCATCTTCAGGATTCTTTTATATAACTTCTAATCAAACTGTTTGCAGCAAACCACAGTGTCACATAAATATAACACTCGCTACACTGACTCCCAGACAAAGCTAAAAACCCTGATGTTGCTACTTTATAATATAATTGACTTCAGATGATACAAACAAAAAGCTGGGCTGCACAGTTTTATTGACCTTGGAAAAAGAAGCTGACAAAACAAGCTCCACTCAAGGTCCTCTTGCTCGCTCATTGTGTAGGCCCCTAAACTTTATTACAGGCAGAGTTTCAGGAGCAGGGACAACACCTCAGCCACGGCGCTTCCGGCGTTCTATAAATGCTCTCAGAACCTTCTTGCCTTTTGTTCTCATATTCTGCACATCCCTCACCCCCACCCCATTCTCCTTTTGTTTTTTCTTTCGTTTTTTCTCCCCGTACAGTGCTGAGGGGGTCTGTCGTGCCCGGACGCTACAGAGAATTCACACTGCGACTCTTCCCCAATATTGCAATTGGAATCATCGCTATTGAATAAGTAGATGAAGTCAGTGGTCATGACACTGCAGAATCATTTAGGTTTGGATTGAATTGTGAATTTTACGTGAAGCCTGGAAGAAATGGCTAAAAGCTGCAGAATAAGCAAGTTAGTGGACTTTGAGTGAAATTATTATTTTTGAACAAATGGTCATTGTAATTAGATTAAATAATTTACAAAATCTTGAACTAATTGAGACACTGGAGCATTTCTTAAGATATTCTCACATCACATTTTCTCCATAAAAACTCTGATTTCTCCTTCTCCCTATTTAATCAACTTTCTCATTCGTAAAGAAATAATATTGTTTGAAATTCACATCAGAGATCCAATTTTCTGCTTTCTAAAGCACGACTGTGTATGTGCGTGAGTGTGTGAGAGAGTGTGTGAGAGAGTGTGTGTGTGTGTGTGTGTGTGTGTGTGTGTGTGTGTGTGTGTGTGTGCATGTGCGTGTGTGTGAAAGGGAGACAGGGGTATAAGATAAGTCCAATGCATTAGGAGGAGCTGTCCACTCTGACTGAGGTGCTGAAACTCCTCAGTGTCAAAGTAGGGAGCCACACACAAAGAATTTTAACACACACCCACCACCTTAGGAAACACAGAGTTGTCCGTGCTGTCCGTCTTGCCCTCTATCTGTCTCTCATACACATCCAAATCAAAACACATCCAAACTTCCAGGAAGAGGTGTGACCTAAAACAACTCCTCTATCAGTTGGCAGACAGGTTCAAGTCTTTCTCCCCACTTTGTTTTAATGTTGTTTCTCTTTCACTCTTAGTTTCTTTTTGCTCTTTTCTTTGCTCCCCTTCATCTCCGCTTCCAGTGAGGCAAAAGGCTACTGAAAAGATAATGGGGTGTCTTCTGGCTTGCCCTGGCCTCTCCATCTTCTACAGCTCTGACACCACATTGGGAAATTAGAACAGGGGAGGGAAGGGGGAAAGGGGAAGAGGGTAGGACAGTATGGAGAGACAAGAGGGAGAAGACGCAGAGGAAGAGATGGAAAAGAAGGGAACGGCCGTGTGTGTGTGTGCACATCAGTGAACAGGGTCAGTACATGGCACTGAGCTTAAGGGCTCTTACCACAGATCGAGGGAAGAGGTCGAGTGGCCCGGGACTACAAGTGTAATCATTTTTCTGATTTGAGATGGATGCCCCGACGCTGACCGCGGCAGTCACCATCCAGCTGACTGGAGGTTTGTAATAAAAGAAACCATCTTCCTCTCAACTCCAGTGTTGTCTCTGTAATTAGTGTCGACAACTGACCAGGGGGAGTTAGTGTGTTGACTTGTAAGTGTTTGAGAGCTGCACTCGACTTTAAGGACGGAGAACTGAGAAACTGAGCGCACGTTGTAATAGGGATCTAAAAATAGACCTTGGAGAGAGAACTAATTAAAATCAATCCACTGCAAACGCTCCTTAAACCTTCATCATCTATTCATGATTCTTTTAAGAGCAACAGATCATGATCCACTCACCGACTCCTCTTGGTGGTTGCCGCTGAGGCCAGCATAGGAGACCCTGTAGTTCTCCACGTGGGGGTCCTCCATCTCCCATGATGCATCTAAACTCTGGGGGGTCTCGTCACTCAGCTGCAGGTTTCTCACAGCCTGACGTGGCACTGCTATGCCAAATCACAATTATTGCACAAAAGTTACTGTGGGATGTGAAGCAAACACTTGGATTAAGCCCTATTTTCTTCCCGCTTTCAATGTGGTTTGGTAAAACTGTGGATTAGAAAAATGTCTTCTTGCCATGAACAGCAATTGTTAAACTGCCACCATGGAAAAAAAATCTGGCACAGATGGACAAATCAAAGTATTTTTGTTTTTAGTTTCAGGAGTCTATGGCTTTAAACCAGAGTATACGTTCCAAACATAATAGCATAACAGCTCCAAACTGCAGTCCTTCATTTTTTCTTTTTTCTAGAAACAGATGTGACTGACTTTGAGCTGTGATTTTCAAAGAGGTCCTTGCCCTTAACTAAGCAGAAACCCATTTAAAAAATGTGCAGGATAGTGAGAAGAGACTAAATTGCTGCGAGTGGGCAAAACGCTCTGACTCCATTAACTGTAGCCTGCTCCTCCAGGTCGCCTCCGAGATAATAGAGTTTGAACTACAGTCTCTGGGTGAAACCAACTTGGTTTTAAAGAAAGTAGATCTTCTGAACTCTTTTTATGAGGTGCAACCAGCTTGAGAATGGCATCACTGATTCAGTTTTCCAGTTCATCAGCCTCAGTAAACCGGCCAGCGATTCTGGTTTTGCTTTCAGAAACTAAATGAGCAAAAAAGATTTTAACCCTAATACAGGAAGTAGAGCTGTGGTTCAACGTCTTCATGTACTGGCCACTAACTACACAAGAGAGGGCCAGGTATGAGAGACTAAAATGAGGAGAAGTTTTTTATTTTTAATCAAAAATAAAATCGAAATGTGGAAGTAAAGTAAGACTAAATCAACAAAGGAAATACAAAAAAATTCAAATCCAGAATTGAGTAAATATTTCTGAAATGCAATTTGAATTTCAAGATTTATGGTGCATGTTTTGGATTATACTAAAAATGAATATTCCTCTATATCCGTGACATTAGTCTCAACATTTCAACTTTATTCTTGAAAAAATAAGGAATAAAAATGTCCTCCTCTCATTTTGTATCTCATGCCAGATTTCAAAATTCCAAAGGTTATCTGGATGCTTTGGTTTGAACCACGGTTAAATTGTTGCCATGCATTTCATATCCACACAGATTTTTACTTTACTCACATTAAGGAAAATAAACGGCACAATTTTACTCCCTGTGACATGTCTCACCTGCGGTTGTGGCAGCAACTGTTGTCGTCCTGGTCACTGGAGACATACACAGAGCACAAATCAAATAAAGGAATAGCAACTCTCCTCAATAAATCTTTGTGTCAATAACTCAAATTATTAGACAGAAATGCATTAAAACAAAAAAAACATAAAACAACTCGAGTAGAATGATAAAATAAGAAGATATAATTGGGGGAAAAAAGGAAGATGCTGACAATAAAATAGATTTTCTTCTTCTTAGGAAAGCTGCGACAAACAAATCAATGCAAAGAGGCTGAGGCAGAGGGAGGCTTTGAACCGAGAGATGTAAATTTGATGGACCTGAAAGACATTCATGACCAGTCTCATCTGTTATTCTCAGCGGAGAGTGAAACATTAGTCTAGAGGGTTACTTAAGTCACAAGCTAATTTCAAAATCAGAGCAACCAGGGGGATTTCATTTTCCAATAAAAAGTACCTCTGCCCCCCCTGAGCATGTGACACATCGGCAGTACACATTTCTAACTACACGTGTGACTTACATGTGGTCTCTATGACGGAGACTGTGTCGCTCTCTGATTCATCACTGAACACGGCCGTCAGCATGACTTCGTACTCAGTGGACGGACTCAGGCTGGCCAGCAGGTATCTGTTATCACTTCCACTCAAGATCACCTATACTCACACACACACACACACACACACACACACACACACACACACACACACACACAGAGACACACACAGCCTCATTTTACATTTCACTTCTAACGGTATCTTCTGTCTGATTTTAAAAGATGTTGGCTTATATTTCCAAAACTGTCAACCATTTGCTCCTGCTGTTTCAAAATCCATCACGTTTATTTCAATTTATTTGTAATTTATTTTGATAATCAATATTTATAATCTCACACTGTCATCAACCCGTAATCGCTTTTGACTTAAATTCTGTCCAGATTACAAACTATATTTAAAAAAGCAAAACTTCTTAATAAATATTTCCTATTTTCATGTATTAAATGTTGTTATTTTCTGTCTCTAAGTCCTGACATTATTTTTATTTTTTTATTTTTATTTTTATTAAGTGCAACAGCAGACTTTCAAAACACGAGGTCACCACTGCGTTCTAGTAGAGAAAGCTGCTAAAATCATAAAATAACAAATCATCACAGTCAGAGCTCGTAATTTCATGTCATGAAAACAGCAGGAAATGGTGATGCATATTTTAGAAAGCTGGGGTCTGTGAAAACAAAACTGTCATACTCATAGAATTTGTTTTAATACTGTGATGAATAGAAGTTAAACAACAGCACAGTATTAAAATGCACGTTACATTATCTTTGTTACATTACGCAAAAGTAAAAATTGAACGAGGTTATGAACAGCTTCACAACGATACAATATAAGTGATTCAGAAAAGTGACTTTTCGGCTGAATAGATCAGCCGAGCCAGTTGGACTGACTGCTGCTGCAGGAGTCCAGACGACCACGATCATTTTCACAGCACAGAAACGAATCAGACCCCAAGGTAAATACAAAGAGGTCATCAAAAGTACAGCTTGTCCCGTGGAGAGTCACTCTGAAATTGGAATTTAACCGTAGACGACTCAACAGCCTGATAGCGTTCAGGAATTTGTTTCTTATCCGAGCCCTTCAAGGCACAGTTACATGCAAATCTTACCCGTGGGGCCGGCCATTTGTGATTTCCCCTGGAGCAATTGCATCTTTGCCGATTCATTCTCTCCCCTTAATCTTTACATGTCTTTGTATTCAGTGAGATGTATTTTCACACTTCATAACAGTGTGTCCTTTGCGGAAAAACTGCAGTGACTGTCTCTGCTATTCCCCTGATAAAATAGAGTCGGTTTTATTGTAGAGCAAAAGAATCTGCTTTCAGGGAAGGATATCAGGAAAAAACTTCAAACAAATACTTGACAATGATATAATTTCCTCTTCTAATGGATATCTAGATGATATCGTTTTAATCTGCCTAATCTGTGTCTGTAAATATGTGTCTGTTGTATTCTATTACGCTTAATCTCTCAGAAATAACAATACAGAGCAGTTGCTCGTGAGGTGAGGTGTGTGTACTGGAGTGTGTGTGTGTGTGTGTGCTTGTATGTGTGTGCGTGCATGCATGCATGTTCACAGTACGTGGGTGAGAGACAGAGAAAAACCTTTTCTCTATTGTGGCAGTATTACCAGCCCACCTCTCCAACTCCCCAGAGTGTTATTTTCAGCTCTGATGACTCTCAACAAAACACACACACACACACACACACACACACATTTGTACAGACCTGAGGGCTCTATCACTGCCTCCCAGCTGCCTCTAAACCCCAGATCATGGCAATAAAAAAAAAATCCCAAGCCATTAATTTCTAGATTTATTCAGCCTTTATTTATACCCAGCCATGCCAGGGGTTTTACCAGCTAACAGTGGAGTGGTTGAGCTTGTGTGCACGTCTATGGAGTTCAGGCTGCCTTTATCTGGGCACATGGAGGGCAGCCACTTCTTCCTCTATAAGCAGTGATAGGTGGACCGCGGGCTAAATGAAAAATTCAGAATCCGAGGAGGGTATTTGTCTTTTCATGCTAAAATATTAACTCTATTGGTGTAAGATTTGTCAGCTTGAGGAAATGAAAATACAAGATTGTTTGGAGTGAATAGAGAAGCTGGGAGAAGGACTCTGGACATTTCAATTCTTTAGTTTGTCTTCAAGAAACCAGAGTGTAATACAAACACCCTTATATCCATATAACATTGGTACTGACCTCTTTAGTGTCGCCACCCGTGAACGGTGCCCACGAGAGTCTGTAAAGGACGATGTCATTGGCTGAGTGATCCCAGCTGACCTGGAAGCTGTCTGTGCTGATGTCACTGGAGCGCAGGTTCAGAGGACCGGGAACTGGAGCTGAGAGAGAGGAGTAGCTGGATTTCATTGATTTTTCTTTTAATAAAGATATCATTCCAGCCCTCAGCGTCAATAACCTTGTTATTTTTAAATTATTTTTAAATTCATAATTTTTCTTTTGCAACAAAAAAAGTAATGTCTAATAAACATTCTACATTTATAAATATTAAAAGAATCCCATTTTTTTCATTTACATCCAGAAACCCTAACCCTAACCCTTTTTTAACCTTGATTGAAATTATTTACACTTGATTTTTAAAACTGTTATAATTACACAGTAAATGTTTCAGGGTATAAATGAAAAGTCAACATCAGCCCTTCAGAGTGAGCAGTTTAACGGCCGCTTGCCAGAAGCACATATCTTTCAGCTGACCCAGCACTGGATCCCAGCTGCTTGTTGCTTAAAGTGATATTTCTACAAATCAATATCTGTTAACGTGACAGAAGAGTCAGGGACAGTGAAATGACCTTTTAATGTGACTGGGCTATTATACTGAAGTGTAAATGAGATGGGCAGACTTCCAAATAGCAGAAGGTGCAATGGGGGTAATAAAATCCAATATTGTTCAGCAATAAGAGCGAAATGCGCTGCCTTCTAATGGTTTTGAGACTATTTCCTGAAAATTTAGACAATATTCTCCTCAGCAGAGATGAGATTGGGAAATAGAAGAATTGTCAACGAGGAACTCAATCTGGTGGAACATATTTCATTTTAAGGTTTGCAAAGAGTATAAACTAAATACTTCTTCTAGTGTAACCCCACAGATGAACAGTGACAGTGTCTTACTGGTCGTGAATGAGTCAGTGAGCGGCTCTGATTGGCCGTTGTCGTACAAAGCAGAAATGGCTACTGTGTACTCCATCAGAGACGTCAGCTCACTGAGGTCGTAAGAGCTCACTGGGCCGACCTCCACCTGGAGGACAAACACAGACACATCTCGTTTTTACACAAATGTCTACAGCTACTGGACATCTGTATATAGTCAAGTTGTTGAGAAGGCCCCGTTATAACACTGCTGGATGGAGGAGAGATTATTTCAAATGTGGAAAAAAAACGGAAAAACAGGAAACACACACACCCACACACAGAGAGACACAAAATGATTGTGTAATCATTATATTTTACATTGTAATAAAATATCTTCTTTATTTTACAAGATGATTCATATCTATAGTCAATACTCATTCTTTTGTATGATCTGTCATACTTAGAAAAAGAATGTCTACAATTCATCTTCATCTTCACCTTCCTTCCTTCCTGTTTTTTCTCTGTTCTTTACTCTTCTCACTCAGACACAGATGCTCTCAGATCGAACTGGCCAATACAATCACAACACATTCCATCTCGGAGTCGAACGTGTCATTACACTCACCTTGACTAGATTGCCTGTCTTGTTCCACATGATGTGGTAACCTTTGACCCCTTGGGGAGCAGGGTCCCAGCTGATGTGGGCGGAGTTATGGCTGACATCAGAGAACTGTAGGTTACTGGGAGAACTCAGAGGCACTGGGAAAAGAGAGAGAGAGAGAGAGAGAGAGAGAGAGCGAGAGAGACAGATAGAAAGAGACAGAGAGAGAGAGAGAGACAGAGAGAGAGAGAGAGAGACACAGAGTGACAGAGAGAGAAGGAAGAGAGTGTGTGTTTATATGCTTGTGTGCTTAATGAGAATCAGTTTGCTGTATGTGTGTGCGCGTGCGTCACTCACATGTACTTTCCTGGTTTGTTACAGGGTCACTGGCTTCCTCTCCATACATGGCGTAAACAGTGACGGTGTATTCAGTGTGAGAGTTCAACCCATCCAGCTCCAGCTCTGTCACTGCCTCCGACACCTTCACCTGTGGACAAAGACCCACAAAATACAACATTTGACGCACAAGTTGGTTGTCAGTGCTATCAGTTCAACTTATATCTTTCCTCTCTGTCAATACCTCCTTCTCGTCCAACTCTCCATTTTCTATGAGAGGTCCATACAGCACCATGTAGCCGGAGGCCCCGTCTACGCTGTCCCATCTTGCTTTCATGGTGCTGTGAGTCACGTCAAACAGCTGCACGCCAGTCACTCTGGGTAGAGCCACTGGAGACACACACACACACACACACACACACACACACACAGTGCGACCACACGCAGACAGACACACAGCTGTTAAGTCAAATCAATAACCCTTTTTTTTATTTAAAAACTCTTATCTTCCTTCCTGCATCATGAGTGCACCATGCATGAATTTACATCTGTATAGTATTCAGGGTTTTATCAGGTTTTTAAAGTAGTATCCTGATTTGAGTATCCTGGACAAGCCCTTATCCTGGTTTTAAGAAGCCTGATTTTACTAGCTGGAGTTCCTTCGTAAGTAACTTGGATACTGGTGCATGATACATCTTATCCCAGTCTCTGAACACTGCTGATTACCGGCACAAATGTGGCTTCAGCCAAGTGACGTAGCATAAACACAAAATATGGCGGCAACGCAAGCTTCCCACTCCTGGAGCGAAACCGTACTGTTGTTTCCTCCAGTTTCAGACGGGCACACAGACGGGAAAAGGATGTCCTTCTCTAAAGAAATGTGATCTCCACCCAGCGTCATTCAGCTTCATCTTGACGACCAGATCCCACCAGTCAAAGCTACGTATCTTAAACCACTGCGCCCTGGTTCCGTGCGGTGGCAGAGAACCAGAATGGGCAAAGTGGAGGATATGTTGAATATTGCTGTTGCTCTCGTCTCCCATTGCTGGCAAAAAGGTGGATAAGATAAACCTTCAGCGTGATGTTGGCATTCAATAGAGCTAAGCCTGGTATTAGCTATTTTCCACAGCCACCACACAGAAATCTAAATTTCCGGTACCTCAACCTTTTTATTAACAGCTATTATCTTGTGGCCTTGGATGTTGACTGAAGCACTTGGTGTGTGTTGTTGTGCTTGTGCAGTTCTGCCACATGTGTGTTTGTGCGTTAGAATAAACTTACGAGTTGTTTCTGATCCCCTCAGAGCTTCACTCCCCTCGTTTGCATACACAGCAAACACAGCCAGCTGGTACTCGGTGAGAGAGCTGAGATGCTGTAACACCACCGAGGTCTCAGTGCCGTCCACCACAGCCTGCGGGGGTGCAGGAGGGCGAGTCAAGGTTTGAATGATGGATGCGAGGGGCAGAGGAGAGCGATGGGGTGCAAACATGGATAGAAGAAGAGAAGGGTAGGGGGAAGGGGGACAGCGAACCGCAGGGGAAATGGAAAATGGGACAATAAATGTGGGAAGATGAAAACGACAAATGGAAGAGAGGAAAACAAGGAAGGCAGGGTAGGAGAGAGAGCGAAAGAGAATGGAAGAGGAAGGGAAACAATCGATTAAATGAATTGGATAAGGCACCAGCGTCTGAAGCTGAAGAATTTTGGTTTGTTCGCACTGAACTGAATGGATGACCGTTGTGATAGAGATTAGATGTTGGATAAGCCAGCTGGGAAGGCTCCAGAACATCTGGTCCCTTAAAACCCGGCTAAGCAGAAGATTTAATGGGCTTTTTTTTGTGGTCAAATGTTCTGGAAAAATCAAGCAGGTGCCTCGATCGGCCACAGTATCATTTCATATTCTAGTGAGCCTTCATTACCTTCGCCGATGGGATGAGAGAAACGAGTATGAATGAATGATATCATCAGAATCTCAAAAGGGAAACTGAGCTCAATCTCTACACTCAGCAGGTGGTGCAGTAGATATGATCTCTGTGCTGCTACTCAGTGAGGTATTTTTGCAGTGTCTCTGCATATAGCCTTTTGATTGCAGTAAACATAAACAGATTTTCGGGGGGGGGGCTCTGATTGACATAATGGACATTATCAATGGAAATGTCACACTTTTTTAAAGTTTAAAACACTTTTTTTCAATTGACTGATTCAATGTTCTGAGCAAAAGAAAAGAAAAAACAAAATGTTCACCTCCTGTGGTTCTCCTCCCTGAGCGGGATAATAAACCACTCTGTATTTCTCTACATCTCCAGGGGCGTGACTCCATGACACCCTGAAGCTCCGCGCCGCGACCTCGGATGTCACCAGATCGAGTGGCGCACCGATCGTCTCTGGTACCTGTTCTGAAAAAATAAAAGCAGACGAGCGTGGAAGAATGAGAATTGTTTTTAAAACGGAAAAATGGAGTTAATATATAATCCAAAGAGATCAAACTAGCTTGACGTCCCCTCTTTTATTTTTCATCCTGCAGCTGCTTTACATCCAAAGAGGTGAGACATGACACCACCCTCCCCATGAGAAACCATCTATCACCTACTATGAGACTATAGCTTTGTAATGGCTTTAAGGTAATTTAAGGATCAAATAGGAGTCACAGTGTTCACATTGCACTGTACCGTTTTATTTAACAGGTTGATGCACATGACTGCTACTCTGACATATTACTGCACCGTGTCGCTGTCTCACTGTCTGTCATTGTTTCCTTACTCTCCTTGATGTCTTTATCCTGCTGCTCCACTTGATCACACACGGTCCTGGTCAGACCCTCGACGATGGAGCTCATGATGTTGAAGTCAGCCACGTTGTAGACGTGAGTGTCTTCTGGCTCTGAGGCGATGGAGCGCAACTCATTCTCATCGGCGTTCTTCACACCTGGGAGGGTGTAGAATTGTAGAATTGTTAGGAACACAATATCACTCTGACTTGTACAAGCAATTATCATATGAACAGACGATAGCACAGCAGGATTCACGCCACCTATGCATGTCTTGTTCTCGTTTCTTACCGATAGCAAATAGCTCAATCCCAGAGTTGCGCAGGCTCTCTGCAGGTGGTATCACGTCATCCTGGGACTTCCCGTCCGTGATGAGGATGCCAATCTTGGGCACGCCAAGCCGTGAGCCAGACTCAGGCTTGAAGCAGTTCTCCATGATATAGTTCAACGCAAGGCCTGGAGGGAGATGAAGAAGGAGGAGGAAGACAAAGGTAACAGGGCAAAGCCAGTTATTTAAGGAAAAGAAGGGGAGAGGTGCAGGGAGAGCAAGATGACGACCAAAAAGAAAAGAGAAATACAAAACACTGGTTTGGATCTTCTGAACAAACTAAATGAGGAAACCAACCTGTGAGCGTGTTTCCTCCTTTGTAGGGCAGATTCTTGACGGCGTCGATGACGGTCTCTTTATTGGAGAAAGCATTTAGATGCCACTCTATCCTCGGGTCCCCGCTGTACTGAGCCAGACCTAAACACACACACAAAATCTCACGGTTCAAATCGGTCATTAGAGGACAGCTTACACACAATAACATTTCTCTCCAGCTGGGATCAAGTCTCTGTATCAGTGCCATTCAAATATGTTCAGGGACATCACACGGCAATGGTGTGCCATTGGTGTATCCATCTGTTCGACGGGGAAGAGAAGCAGGGACCCACCTATCCTTGTCTTATCGAAGCCGACATCGAAGGCGTTGACCAGGTTTTCCAGGAACATGCGGACGAGCCGGAAGTTGATCCGACCGATACTCCAGGAGCCGTCCACCAGGATCACGATGTCTGCGATGGCTTCGGTGTGGCACACAAACTGATCAGCTGGATGAGGGAGAGAGAAGAGGACATGAAGGTGTGCTGAGGACTGTCTCTGTCATTGAAGCAAGAAATAAGAGTGATGAGAAGGGACTTAGATTACGATAGATTGTAAATTAACCAGGTGATTTATCGGACACCTCCCATTGAAATAAATCACTGATTTTATAATCGATGTCCAGATACTCAGCCAAACGTCAGAAAACACAATAAACACACACCACGAGTCAGCAAGTTCCAGGTTGTCTTTATTGAACAAAACACAAACTGAAAAAAACACATTTTTCAAAATTAGAAACTGTGCAAAAGAGATTTAGATGTATTTTTTGCATATGGTGACAAAACACATTCATTGGTGACCGCCATATAATATTCTACGGCCAATATATGATATAAAAATGATATATTTCTCTTATAAAAAAGCAACAATTTGATCTGAGGCTGAATACATTTCCCCCGAAGCTCCAGTGGGCTAATTTCTTCTGAATTAATCTCTCTACACAATATTGGTAAACTGACTCACTTTTCATTATAAAGACAGTTTTAAAGTGAAATCTGAGCAGCATTAATGAAGAGATTCACACCAACACACACTGGAGGATTTGCAAAGAAACAAATGTGAAATACACAGTTATGCTGAAGTGCACATAAAACTAAAAATATAACTACAGATCCCTCACACACACACACACACACACACACACACACACACACACACACACACACACACACACACACACACACACACACACACAACACACACACACACACTAGGCCGTCTATCCTAATTCCATAACTGCTTATCTTGTCACTCTGCCTAGTACGATATCCTGACAATGAATACGTCCACTTTAAGATGCATCATAAATCTGTCTTCAAAGGAAGCAGTGAACAATCCGGAGCATGCTGATTAGGTTGGACATTTGTGTCTAAATACAGAAAGGCGATTAAAGAGAATGCTGATGCTAGGTTATTATTACCTGGAATTTTTGTTGTTTGTCACATTTGAAATATTGAGAAAAAAGACTGTGGACATTAGGACAGGAACGCTGAGGGTTTAATTTCTCATCATGTTCTAGCAACAGATGTTATTTTAGTGGCTCAGGTGCATGCTGGGTAATTGCTATACTCTGGGCTTGTCCCAAGACCCTTGGTACAATTTTGTTCCCCATGTGTTCACCTCTCAGTGCACTGCCATATATCAACTGTGAAATGATGCACATGAATTTACGTTTTTATTTTTATTTATTTATATATTTGCAGGAAAAAAGAACTCCTTATTTATCCCCTGTGCTATTTGTGGAGTCGTCTCAGGCCCACGCAATCACAGGCTTGAGATTGATATAAGACAGACTTTCTGATGACAGTTGTTTTTAGAATGATTTTCCAGACAGAGCCGTCTGTCTGCTGTTTGCATCTGTCTGACAGTTTGAACCATCCATCTGCTGCCGACGGAGGAGAGAAGACAGCAAGGTCAAGACACAGAGCTGAGAAGTTTTTTTTTTTGCAAATGGATAACAGGTAGGACTGAGTGAATATATTCTAATGATCTAGGTTGACTCTCTGAAGCATGTGCTGCATTTAAGTCCTTCTCCAAATTGAATTTCACAGCAAAGAGCCGAAAACCATATTGTCATTCCCTTTAGAAGTCAGGTGCTTTTCAGAATGCCATGATAAAAGCAGATTTCCAGGTAGAGAATGCTTCTCTGCAGAGGAAGTTAAAGTAAAAGCATAATCAGACCACTATGTAGGCCATTCTATTAATATTATATATAATGTATCTGGCACTTTTCTACATACTGCACGATTGATCCGTTTTTGTTTGTAAATAGTGCAATTGCTTTCAATTTCTTCAAGATACCAATGCAACTGGCCTCATTTTGAGGCCATCATGCCCATGGGCGCTCAGAGAGGCCCAGATGCATTTGTTATCTGTACAGCTCTGGCCGTGAAAGGAGAAAAAAAATTACAATTGGTTTGAAACTGTCAATCCTGAGATACTTTGCACTTGGTGTTCGAGAGGAGAGGAGTGGAGAGGAGAGGAGAGGAGAGGAGAGCTTGCTTAGTTTCGGTTGAGTTTCAGTAAATGGTAAAAGGCTGAGAGGCCAAAGAGAGAGAAGACTACTCTTTGTAGAGCTTTCCCCTTCTAATAAAACAAACAAGCATGGCCTTTAAAGAAAGTCTGAGGCTAAATAACAGATAGAAAGGAGCACCAATCTTTTCAGAAGAAGACAGTGAGAGACGGTATTGGTATCTTCAGTATGGATATTAACTGCTGTTGGAGTCAGAGACAGTGGGGTCCTGTGAGAAACCATCAAGATTGACGACACAGACCGTAAACAGAGAATTAGAGGTTAGCAATTACGGCTAATTACACCTCACTGTTCATTCCCAAGTCCATTGTTGACCGGATGGTGAGAACATTTGGAAACCAGTCATTACACTGTGTTTTACATCTGAACCAGTAATCCAGGTGGCCCTCTCTCCTTCTCATTATCCCTGCTGCCTTCTGTAAAAAGTCGGCTCAGAAAGTAACGAGGGGTCACTTCAAAACAAATCAGTTGCTGCCATTCATTCCTTCACAGAGGAAACAACGTCCGTATTTGTCCACTGTAGACATCCCATCAGTAAACGTGAAACATAAACATAAAATCTGTTCCCTGGTCTTGTGCTAACTCAGGTCAGTCACCGGAAGAGGCAGAAAAATGGAGTCGCAACAAAACATCATCGTCATCTTATGAAGTTAAATGCGTTACAGGACTTTGGTAAGGGGATGGTTGTTCATTTCAAGCAACACTAAATTTAATGTATGGTTTGTGTTGAGTAATGAAATACCAACCAACCTAATTATAGTGGGATTGCATGCATTGCAAATTTTATCGGGATATGTCACCCTGTTGTAAAGGGAGCTTGAGTCTAAATGACCCTGGATCTCAAAGCTACTGCTCTGCTCAAGTGAGTTTATGTGTTATAATCTCAAGCATCAAATCAAAATGTATTTGAGCTCATCAATTGACTAATGAAAGCTTTTCTCACTGAAATCGAGACTTTTCAATAGCAGCCATATTCACATTGTGACTGCATCAACTAAGTCCTCATGCTGCTCATACTAAGCCACCATGCTTTCAATGATTTAATAACTATAACCTATTAATAACAGTCTTTTCCCATCACACAGCTGTCAAATAAAACTTATGTCACAGCTTGACAAAGGTGAGGATCCACATGCAGATGCCAAATGAGGAAAACTCTCTTTAATTAGACTTAAAGGGTTTGGTGCACAGGTAGGAAGTCAAGACCAGCAAAGGTTTAAAAAAAACTACAAAGACGAAGACAAACAAAACAAAAAAATAAAAGGGGGATCAACTCAAGAAAAATGCAGGAACGTGAACAGAGAAGTAAGTGATGACAAAATGATTGACAACCTATGGCAGAAGAACCACTGAAGTTATGTTGACAGAGAGGAGCAGGAAATCAAGATACACATTCATGGTGCTCCACATGTGCACACTGGTGTCCGCCTCCTCCATGTATGTTAGAGAAAACGCCTCATGTATCTTACAATTGTATTTGCTATAGAATCCCTCCTCTCTCCCTCCAGCAGGCTGGTCAGAGGTCCCTCTGATCCTTCTGCACACTACTTGCTTTCTGATTTCTCCTCAGCTTCTCTAACCCGTTCCTTCCTTCTCTGTCCCCGTCTGACGCATTATCCGCAGGTCAAAGTGCAGTTACTGGGGCACAGCGGGGCACAGTGTCTGTGTGCCTGCATGAGAACGAGGAGAAGCGTGAAAGAGTGGAAGAGAAACACAGCGAAACAGAGGGAGAATCACAGTTTGGGGGTGAAACGCTGTATTGGGTTTGATGAAACACTGCAGATATATTGAAGGAATCTCTGGTGCCAGGTCTTTTATTTGTTTAAGTTTACAATTACTCCTGGTCTCTCTCTCTCTCTCTAGCCCTCTATCTCACTCTGCCCATCTCTGTGGCTAACGTAAGAGAGGCAGACTTGTTTAACAGGTAAATCTTATACACAACACTAAATTAAACACACAAACATGGCAGAGCACAAGACATGTCACTCTCTATTATAATGAGTATCTGTGTTTCTATGAAGCTCAGCGTAAATTCAATCAGGAGGAATTCTCCCCGTCAATTAATCTCATTTCTCTCACTCTCTCTATGCTTATTAATCAGCTGATTGTGGGCCAATCAGATTCTGCTCCAGCCAATCATGTGGCTGCTGTCAAACTTTAAATCCCTTCCCATCCCCCACCCCAATTTCCTCCAGTCTCCAGCAGAATCATCATCAGCATATCTGGATCCGCAACCCCTGAAAGTTGTGATATTACAAATGAAAAAATGAGTGGTGCATCACATGAGAGGTTGCAGCAGTGAAGATGCTGCTGATTTAATGCACCAATGGGCCACAATGTCAAGTAACACAAATCAAAGACTCCTACAATGTTGTGCGAGGTGCACGCTGGGTTTGGCCAAACAATGGATGCTAAAGTGCTGACAGTAGAGCCCCTCAGCTGTTTCTTCTATATTCACCTCCACCATCACTGAGGTGTGCAGCACTTCTCTGCTGTGTTTGATTATCCCTGCTGTGACTGCAGAGCTCATTCTGCTCAGTGCCTCAAAATGTGGAGGAGTACAGTGAGACCGGAGAGGCTGAGTGGACCAGGTGTATTTTACATTGAGAAATGCAGGAGAAGCAACGATGGAAATCGGATTTGGAGCACATTGCAGAGGACTGAGACTCAAAGGATGACCGGCACTGACTGTACAGAGGAGAGCACTACACTGCGTTGTGCCTCCAAGCAACACAGCGTTTTGTGTTCTGTTTTCTCGACTGCAGCCGCTGTGGAGTTTGTGCTGTTCACACATCTCCAACTTTTCTGCTGTTTAGGTGGTGGCTTATTTGATTTGTGTCCCTTGTTTTTGCCAAATTGAATCTATTAACAACAGCATTACATATTTCCCAACTTTCAAAACCATACTAAAGTATTTTTATTACATAGTACATATTAACTGACTTGTTTTATACCTCAGTAAAATTTAAAAAAAAGCATTTTTATTTTTATTTAAGCAAACTTTAATTAAAGTAAAGCTGAAAACCATCCAACCCTGTTTGAGACCAGAACTTTAAACTCCCGGTATAACTGAAGCATAGTTTGAGTCTGGGTGTCACATGTACATTCTCGTACAGTGAACCATGAGATTGGCTTAACTATGTTTGAACTTAATTTGCATAGGGGCATATAATTAGAAAAATATGCTGCCATCCCTGAACCTGTACATGTGATTAGACGGACCGTAAACCCAAGAGAGAGTGAGCGACCACATTTTACAACTCACAGCTCACAGAACAGGCTCCAGAGCTGTGGGAAAAACGAGCACGCGGCTCCCGCACAATTGAATTAGCTCGTGTGGGAGTGGAGAAATGTGGGTATTAAAAATGTGACTGCAACAATGGGAGCCACTGTCGGCTGCAGCTCATAAATTTGAGCAAAGACAGACAGGCAGTGACAAAGACAGGGAAAAGAAAGAGAACAGAACTGAACACTGGAGGAGAGATGATATAGAGTAGAGTAGTATACATAGCAGTTAGTGCTGTTGTATTTACAGTGATAGCGGTATACAAATACACAATTAAAGCAAATAAAGCTCATTGAGGTTTATAAGCTACATGTGATCTGCAAAGCAAAGAAGTTTATTAAAGAAAAGCAGATTGTTGTGGAATCTCCTATTCCCAGGAGGTAAAACACACACAAACACACACACACACACACACACATACACACAAACACTCAAGCATACTGATAAATTGTAGAGGTGCGCACTCTACACAGACAAATGCCTAAAGAGACTCACACAGCACACATTCAATCTAGACCGGGCACTCAGTAGAGCGCATACCGCTGCCAAGGCCCAACAGTCCCCTTAATTTCAATCAAACTGCACCAAGCTTCACACAGTCATGGATATCAGTCCCCTAAATCTGTCAGATTTTTATTTTTTTTAATCAAGATCTATGAATTATTCCCTGGGAGATCTGGGAAAATGTCAAAAGAATCTTGAAACGTTAAAGAAAGTGAAAAAAAAACAAGAAAACAGCTGCTGCCATTTTAAATTGAATTTGTTCTTTCTTGGCTCATGTCCCATCCTTCCACCAAGTTTCGTAGAGATCTTCTTAGTAGTTCTTTCGTAATGCTGCTGACTAACAAATAACTCATCCAAAGAAAATATCATGTCATTGGTGGAGATAATAAACGAACATATTTGTACTTAATTCATATCTTCTGCCATGATGCTCGACGCACTTTGCTTCTCCCTGTTCTCATTAAAACTGTTTCTTCTCAGCCGATCCTGATTTACTGCTGACCTCCACTTAGCCAGGGATCAGACAGACTGTGCTGTCAGTCCAATCAATTGACGGACATGCAGATAGATGGATAGTAGCAGCAACTTTCTCCACATCAGCGAGCACATTTCCCTTATTCTCATCAGCCTGAGTCTGATTCCTGGGAGACGCTGCTTTCAGAGGAGGACTTCACTCCCGACATAAGGCTAATTTGTCACAAAACTAATTGGACACTCATTCCCATACAGTTAAATAGGAGTCGAAATGATTTCTGATTTATTACTCCGGTCAGAATGAAAACCAAACTTCAGAGCAATGCTGAAAATGGAAATAATATCTTGCAGCGGGTGAAATGACTCTTCTCTGGTCACCCGTGTCAGAAGTTTTCTCAATATATCATTTCAGGATGAGGGGTAATAAGATCAATTTCTCCTGCCTGCTGTTTATCATGCTGAGCCTAATGTTTCAATATAGCAATTTTCCTGTGTGGTGCAGAGAAAATGTCCAACTTTAATCAATACTGTCTGCTTTTTTACTGCATCTCATCTGCTCACGTGGAGGTGCTGCACCAAAGTGAGACGAAAGATGTGGATCACATTTAAAGAGACGGCGCCAATGAAGCCATAATGAAGGGAAGTACTGACTCTGCCGGACAGTTTTCCATATCACAACTTTGGGCGTGCACCAATTTAACCTCATGTGAAATAATAGATTTTAAGAGACAATTCTTATAATTTGACCTTGGAAATAAGTATAAATATTATACTTAAATACTTTTTCAGCTTTTGGGGTAGGCCTAAAGAAGATTTAGTTAAGAATTACAGGGTTAGACTTTTTGTCACAACAGACGTTTTTCAAAGTGGGAAAAACAAACGTGATAATGATAAGATTAAATACAATGGCAGCGACTCTGCTGTGTTTCTATGCACCACTCTCCGGCTCTGACTGGCTGTTATATAACACCATCTTTGTTTTGATGCTATACGGATCGGACTTCCAGATGCAGGCACACAAAGACATAAGACAAACTCAATGCCTTCCACAAAAGATTTCTAAAAAGGATCTGCATCATCTGCCAGCCAAATATATTGAGGGCGAACCTGCAAGAAGACAGGCTGTAAGAACTTGTCGCTAGAGAAAAAGTCATGTCCCGAGGATGTCCAATGATAGCATCACACAACCTGGCAGAGAACAGCGATGGCTGAGCTGGAGGAGATGGGTGTGTTATGAAGACAATGAAACATTGACGCATGGAAGACGCTTCTAGCAGCCACGTATCCCTCAGGGCTCAGTGTTGAGAGGGAACCAAAAAACTCAGTCCACCAAGGCAAAACAAGCCTAACATATTCTTTTATCGAGAAATTCACAAAAGTAGGAAAGAAGGCCTTTTTCATATCTCTATGATAAGGAAAGTGATTTTTAAACTGTCTTTAACTGTCCCTAACTTTTATTGGGTTCATCCCTGGCCCAGACACAATGTCTCCCCAACTTCAAATTGGTTCAGTACTTTTTACCTTATGAAAACATTAATTATGGCAGACATAATGAGTATAAAATTGAAATGGTAATAGAAGGCCTTTATTGTTATTGTTTTGCACACAAAAAAATAACTGTGGACTGTGAAACACTAGGTAATGATCAGTTCATAACAATTACTGCAGAGTCGTGTGTATATTGAATGGAAGTGTAAATGGCCTGAGGAAAGAAACTGTCGAGGAGTCTGTCTGTTTTTAATGTCCTGTAGGACCTGCCTGAGGACAGAGGGTCACACATGCAGTGACCACAGTGAGGACAACAGTCTTTGACAATGTTCTGTTTGTGTCCCAGTGATCTGCTCCAGTGTGGAAGTCACCCAGCATGCACCTCACCATGAAACCTGAAGCAGATAAATTGAATTATAGTGTAGTGTCTAAATAACTTGTTTCCTTTAGATAGATAGATAGATAGATTACTTTATTCATCCCCGAAGGTGAAAGTACAGCGTTACCGCATGTTAGGTTTGGATGATTGTAATTAACTTTTCATCAATTCTAAAGGAGATGATGTTATATGAGCCAAAACTCCAAACAAGCTTCTTAATGGTGCCTGGGATTGTGACAGGTGAGACATGAGCTTTAATGATCAATCATTAAATCAACATGGAGCAAAGACCACAACTCCCTGACTTGGAGGTAATGTCCAGAACAGCTTCTAAATGGTCCATGAGGTGAAACCGTGCTTTTGTCAATAACCTGTTAGTTGTTCATTGCCTCTTAAATTGAAAGCAGTGCTGTGAGAGAAACGAGTAAAGCAAACATCTGAGTGTGGAACTGAGGACTTTATTGTTTTCAAAGAAATGAAAATGGTTATTTCTAAAGAAAGCTCCATACCAATCATCTAGACTTCAGAACTTTACTAACATCAGCCCAAAGAGGGAGTTTACACCTCTGGGTTGTTGGTCCCCGAAAAATCACTGGTGCACACAAGAGCTCCAAAACTAGATTGTCTTTGTTTTATTGACTTGTTCATTCGATCAAAAGAAAGGCAGCAGATTGATACACCTGCCGTTTGCTCAGTGCCCCTCAGAGCAGCACAGACAAACATTCATATTCATCTGTGCGTCCTGTGGGTCTGCAGTGTGTGTGTGTGTGTGAGTGCGAGAGAGTTACGTGTGGGTGTGAGTAAGTAGTGTGATGCGGCCAGTTTTTAAAGTTGAATTCCACAGCTGTTTTCAGACCGTTTGCGTTGTTCCAACAGAGACCCGCTCGTCCTCCTGATCTTTAATCCTGTTTGGTTCTACAGTCCACATCAATGGAAACACACATTCTGACTGAACAGAGTCTGCTGAAAGCAACTCACAGCCCCTCTACACCTCTCTGATTTGTTCTCCATCTCTGCAGTACCTGCCTTTGTTTGCATTGTTCTTTTCTGTCTGTGCATATTCCTCTAATCTCTGTCTAGTACACACACACCCACGCACACACACACACACACACACATACCGCAAAAACCATGTGGATTTCTATTTCGAAAGCTGAGCCCCTCTTATCGTACCTGGTTATTTTTTAGCTCCATGCAAACATAGTGAGCACTTCAAAGATGGGTGTGGCTATTGTTTTCTTTCAATATATAATGCACTGCTGGGTTAATTATGAACACTGCAGGAGCAGGAGTTTGCATGCAAGCCAACCTACCCCTGTTTCTATCAGAGCAGAGACCCCTGTGCACGGAAATACTGCTTTAAAACGTCTTTTATCCCTGCTGCTATTATGCAGCAATATTCCGACCACAGACCTTATTCAGAATAACACATTTTCTCGATTATTTATATGAGTTGCGAATAAGATATTTCATTCATATTCCTGCTTACATGTTAAAGACCATAGTCTAAAAAAGATTCAGAACTTTATTATTTATTTAGTTATTCCACCAGTTTTAAAACTTCACCTGAAATAGACTAATGTACAGTGTGAACGTACAACATTTAGGTTGTTTTCATTCTCATATTGCAAAAACTACAACTGCTTTTTATTTTATTTACACCAAGGACATGTGTCGTCAAGTAGTTGGTAATGTCACAAAATGCTGTGAAACTCCAATCGGATAATCGAATGTGATCAAGACGTATAGACATATCAAATTATGAGATTCAGGTCAGAATAATCTACATGTCTTAATTGGATTATTTCAGGTATATGATCTTTTCAGGGTAAAGGTAATAAGAAAATGCTTTTGACAGGGTTGTGTCTTATTCAGACTACTTGCTTGATTGGGTTACTATAGGAATATTGCTGTCCATGTTAATGTAGTCATTAACACAACATATAATTATATTTATATTTTAATGTTTTTTTTTTAATAGTCAAAAAAGGTTATACTGTTACTGCAGTATTTAGTATTTTCTGGAATTATATTCTTGCTAATGTATCGTGTTCTTATGTAATGTGCTGTATTATATGTGTGCTTTTTATCAGGGAAAGATACATTTCAACTAATAGCTGCATTATCGAACAATAAAGTTTTAAATATTGAATCCTGGTCAAGCTCAAACTTATAGTGGTTTGACACATGTAAATATTCATCAAGTCAAATAAAGGTTCTTGTCGGCTTTTCGGTGGGTGGAAAATAAGCCAGGAAACAGTGTTAGGAGGATTTACTGCTGCTAAACTAGTTATTATGAACCACTGGAAAATCACGGGAATATATGCAAAAAACAGAGCTATAATTTTTGACTGTACTCCGCAAATGATAAACTGGCAGTTGTTGTTTTTTTGCAACCAGAAACCTCGAAGCAAAAAATGAGTCTGTCCTCAAAATAGTGGGGATGTGGTTAATTTCACCGACCTAAAAGAGCATCTGGTGTCATTTCAGAATAAAGCTCCAGGTCTGATGTGCTTTGTCAACCACAGAGTTCAAACCCCCGAGGGATCACAAGAGGCAGAAGAAGGGAGAAAAAAGGAGGAGTGGTCGATAAGGGAAATGAGGGAGTGGAGAGGGTGAAAGGGGGACACGGAGGTGAAGAAAGATCAGGCAGTTAAACAAAGTGGAGAAATAGAAGGAGGGGGGAGCGGCATAAAGGGATTATAAAGAAAGTACAACAGAGGGGGCTGAGAGGAATAACTGTGTCCTATAAGAAAGAGCAGAGCTGAAAGATGTGAGTATAATATATAAACAGCAGCACAGCAGGGCAGGAAAAAATGTTACTGGATAAACTCCACCTGCAGTGGACTCGTTGTAGCTCATGCCACAGCCACAGAACAGTGTGGTGCCATATAGCTTGTGTTTGTGGCCACGAAGAGCGAAGGAACAGGAACTAGGGCAAGAGGAAAATCAGGGAGGAAGTGGGCGGTAATTATTCTAAATGACCTCTGCACTTAAATAGTCCTTGCCACTAATGACCGAAATACCATTAGCACATCGACACACACACACTTGTTAACCGCTGTCATACAATTAGCTCAACTCAGCCTTGAACCCCCACCTTTCTTAATCCAGGACAAGGACATAGACCACACACACTCTGTGTCTCTCTCTCTCTCTCTGTGTATCTCACACACACACACATACACACACACACATACAATCATACACACACAAGTGAGCGATGGCTCATCTGCTCCCAATTCTCTGAACACACGTCTCATGAGTGTGAGGATGATATTTATATAAATTCAGACAAAACATAAAACATAACTTGCGATGATGGAGAAACGTTTTAGTGAGAAGAGACAAATGGAGACAAAGTGTCTATTTACCTGAGCTCGCTCTTTGTCACCTCACTTTTCATCTGGGTGTATTTTAATACTTTCTACCCAAAACGCTTCTTTGACGCTCTCCTTACTTCGCCCTTCACGCTACAGTCCATCTCATATTCATACTGTGCATTTTCAAATCATCTGTGAATCACCTCAACGACATAATTCAGAAGGTCTTGGAGCCTTGACACGGTTCTTTTCTGTCCCAGATGGAAAGAGCTGATCTAATGTTCAGAGGCATCCATAGGAACTGATATCTCACCAGTGAGGAGACTGGTCTGCGTGTGTTCGCGTCTATTTGTCTCCGTTCATTTGTGGTATTGGTTTTGGCCTCCTCAGTCTCTTTAGCTATTTGTCAGCCGGCTGACACATCTCTCTGGCCACAAACCTTTTCGATATCTAGTGTAGCCTCCGAGCATCCCATTGACGATGAGTGAAGGAAGCCAAAGTGCTCAAAGACAGAGGGAGGCCATAAATGCTAATTCTGGAGACTAATAAGGCCATAGATAAAGCAAAATGCTCTTACAGTCATGCACAGGCACACAGAGATGGAGCGATTAAGATCAAATGAATGTTGAAGTTGGGAATTAACAAGGTGATAAATACAGAGAGAGCCAAAGTTGAAATAAATGATAATGTAAGGAATTAAAGGCAGCTATAAATACAAAAACCTTTCTCTCCAGGTGTGTATCTGTTACCCTCTGGAGACGTGATGGATCGCCTTTCACTATCAGAGTGGTGAATGTCAACAGAATCTCATTGGCCTCCAGTTCAACTTCAACTGCGTCTGTCCCTTGGGTTCAATCTGCGTATGTGTGTGTGTGTGTGTCTGTGCGCTCATCTGCCATGTGCGCGTGCTGGTTTCAAGATAAAGACAGGGGAGGGAGGACGGCAGCCCTCCACTCACATCCTATTAGGTAGTATGAATTGAAAAAGGCACCAAAGCATGGAGGGAGGGAGACGCGATTGTCCTTTATTGCTCAGTGATTTCTTCTTGTGTGTGCGTGTGTGTGTGTGTGTGTGTGTGTGCGTGTGTGTGTGCGTGCGTGTGTGTGTGCTGCTGGCAATTGCTTGATGTACAGGGAGCTGAAACAAAGTAAGTCAACCATTTATTATTTAGTCAACCAGCAGATTGGTATTGACTCCAAAGTCAAAGTTAGTAACTTCGGACTTGATTGATATCTGCAGTTTTAATGAGCGAGGGAGAGAAGGGTAATGAAATACCAAAACAGTGTAATTGTTAAAACATGTTGAAACTATCTGGCTGTAACACTGGAACCTATAACAAACGTTTTTTTTTGGTCTCTGTGCTCCGTCCATCCATGCAGCATTACTCTAAAGAGACTAAGTTTCAGTATCTGTTGGATCTTCATCGGCTGCAGGGCGACAACCATCTGTTCCACTACTGCAGGCTACTGACCCGGATTTGGAACAAACACAGTCGTGGACACACCAGCAGCACATGCACACACAAAGATGTCCTCTGAACTTCTATCACCACGCTGTCAAAATAATGGCTATTGTTTTAGAGGAAAGACTTTTCAGGGCAAATTTCCAATGAAAATATATCACCGCTGTGCACAGGGGACCTGTAATGGATTTTATTCTTGCTTTGATAAGTGAAACACAGATATATATTGTCATTGGCTGCAGAATTCCTTACTGGATGAGGCTTGGAGCTTTACTGTTAATACAAAATATAATGGAATAAAAATCTATGGTTTTAAATTGTAATGTGCAGACGGGCAAAAGAAAATATGCCAAATGTTGCTTTTATTGGACAGTTTATATGAAGGACGAGCGGAGAGGAAGAGAGAGGGATGAAAACCAGTCCTTCACCTAAATGACAAATATGTCGTCTGTCATTTCCTCCATACGTCTGTTGCGAAAGTGCTTCTCCTGAGTATTTTCTGAAATATTACCACTATGCTTGGGTCTGGTTTAGGCAACAATTGTTAAATATTCTTGGTTGAGTTTTAGGAAGATCGATGATCATGACTAAAGGGACCGAAGCTATGTTTTTGTTTGAAAATGCAACAACTCTGCTATGGATACGCCTGGTGTCCACTCTACTCCAGATTCTTAGAGCCTCTGAAATGAAGAAATTTGGAAACACTGCTGTAGACGCTCACAACTGCTTGATTTTGGGTCACGACGTAACCTACGCTAATTCTTCAGGCTCCTACCACATGCCCCTGTTCCTGTAAGAAAACAACCGCCATTAGCCTCGGCTACTAGTGTAGAACGCAACATGGATAATCTGTTTTCAAATTAAAACATAGCAGTACGGCTCCAGCCTAACCACTATGGATGTAGCATTACCAACAACACAAAATTGCCATGACAATTGTCACTCAAACCAAAAAAAAATCTACCTTGTGGTGGCGCTAGAGGAGAGATCAGTGGGCTTAACCAACACACACGCACGCACACACACACACACACACACACACACACACACACACACTTCAGTGCTCTCGATGAACCAACTTCTCACTGAGATATTAGAGATGTAAGACAGATTCACAACCATAAAAGTTTTTGCAGGGGGAACTGATATTTTCTCACTGCCCTTCTGTTGTATGATTTACCCAGTGTGTGTGTGTGTGTGTGTGTGTGTGTGTGTGTGTGTCCCACCCCTTGCCTTTGAACAGTGTAAAGAAAAACTCTCCACATGTGTGACTGTATTTTATTTTTCAATTACAGTCCTGTGCATTCATTGCAATTACTGGAGTTTTTCAATAGGCTTATTTGATGTCACTCAATTACAATCTACAATTAACTAATTTGACAGAATAAAATATCACCGTAAATGACTGAGGCGGAACTTGGAAATAACCTAGATGAATCTGATTCAGCAGGTAATATGCAAACTATGGGGATGTCCTTGTGGCGTCAGAGTAAATGTGAGTTATTTTTTCTCCCAAATTCAGTGATATTTATATCCTGCACAGTAGTTGAGGCATTTAAATCGTTGTAGCAGAAGCTATTTAACCTGAAGCTATTTAACCTGTTTTTCTCTGCGGACAATGACACAGCAAGAAGGAAAAGAAGTCCGACACTTCATCCAACTGAGAAATGGATATTCAGGGAGAAAAGAAAGAAAGAAATTCTCTTCTCATCTTCAAGCATCGAGCAGCTGAATCCTGTGCACAGATCACTGATTGATTTACTGGCTGTAAAAAAAAAAGAAGCCTCAGACGTCTCTCCTAACTGAGATTTCACTCAGGAGTCCCTGACCAATGATTTGAATCGTTGACTTTTAGGTTGCAAAGCTGCAAATGACTGACACCAATATGGGAAACTTGGGCAGAGTCCAAACTCCAAACCAAGGCAAAAAATATCCCTTTAAGACCTTCTGCTGTGTGCTCAGAGCGCGTCTCAGGCAATGACACTCCAAGAGCAGACAGGAAATTAGTTTCCTTTAATGGCCCAGGATCGGACTCCCTGTATTTTGTTCAGGGCAGCTTGTGTTTAGGCTTCGTAAGATGTGGTTAAGTAATTTGTAGAGTGTCATTAGAACAAAAGTGGGTGGCTAAGGGTTGTTATTTCACTTAGGCTGGAGGAAGTTTCAAGACACTTCCTTTAGCTAATGGCCCTCTCCCCTCTACTTTAAAACACACCGGAGCTACTTCAACCCACCTTGCTAATATACTCACAAACACCCGGCTAACACACACACACAGGTCTGCGCAGCTGTCCTTATGTGCCTCGTGAAATAAGCTTTACCATTCATGCCTCACCGTACCCAAACCACTATTCACATCTTACCTTTTACCTTAACTAGTACCTCAGAAATTACGTTAGGTCTACTTTTCCTGAAAAGGTCAGTGTTCATGTTGGAAAAGGTCTTATAGAGGTCATAAATATGAGTACACAAAGATACACACACACACACAAACATATAGGTGTTTCTGTGGTTTTTGTCTCTGCATTTTATTTAGAGAAAATCAAATAATCTTTTTGGATTTTTGTTTTGGGCATATGTGTCTCTTCTTTCTCCCTCACGTGTTTAATATGTATTACAGAAAGATGAAGATGTATTATTAAATTATGGGTTTCTTGTGATTTTATGAAGTGATGGGCCAAATGCATTGGCATGACAAAGAAGTAAAAATCATATGCATGTGTGTGTAATCTATCCAAACAACTATCTGTCATTGAATCAAAACGGCTTCACACAGCTGGTGGGAAAGCAAAAACATAACCCACTTGTCTGATGTCTGCTTCACACACACACACACACACACACACACACACACACACACACACACACACACACACACCAGAACAGATACGTGAAACGAGCCCGCTGTTAATGAAAGGTTTTGTAAACAATCCACCCTGACATAAAAGCCAGCTGATTACTACTCTGCAACAAAGCAGTGAAGGCCTGGGTTAGCATCGCTAATGCTCACACACACACACACACACACATGCACAGTGGGGGACTTCATACAGCACTGGTATTATCATTGTGGAGTATAAATACACACAGGGCATGATAAAGAGGGGGAAGAAAGAGAAGCAGCCACATGTTACAGTGCAACACAAAAGAGCACCTACTATTGAGCCCATGTGAGACATTTTGATCTTCTCTATCGTACAAAAAACACAATACTGCACACACTGCACACACACACACACACACACACACACACACACACACACATACACACACACACACACATTCACGGATTCCACTGAAGCACAACAGGATATTAATATAATCCCCAACAGGTACGAGGCAGAACACCAATCAAAGTCAAAATGAATGGTGAATGTCACCGAACAGCAGACACACGTTTGTGTATGTGTGTGTATGTGTATGTAACGCAAGGTAATGGATGTCACTAGAGGCACAGCTGTGAATTTCACCAAAACAACGACAGCGTCACTCCTGCGCGTACACACCACGTCTCTCTCCACGTTTGAAGAGATCACAAAATTAAGATTAAATTAGATTTTCCATATCACAGAAAAATCATATACAAAATAAATTATTCATCACACAATAGATGATGCTGAGATTTTACAGCACCACATACTAGAGGGATGCCATTGTAACACTATTATATTATCATGACATAAAGTATCCAAACATCCTTTATTATATGACTGCACAAACACAAATACTGTGTAGGTTCTGAAAATTATTTCTGCGAATCTGATGCATTGTGGTGAGGCCACTTTAAGAGCTCACAATGAAATTTGCATTGATTTACTATCGATGCATTTTCATCTCCACCTAAGAGCCACTTTATTATGTATGCACGGATGCAAAGTGTCTATAAATAAGTTTTACAACATGGTTAATTGCTCGGTGATGCCCTCTCTCTCCCCTCTCTCTCTCACACACACACTCTTTTTCTGAGTGTGTGAGTGTATGTGTGTGTGTGTGTGTGTGTGTGTGTGTGAGTGTGTGTGTGTGTGTTCCTCTCTTGCTCCATCAGCAACTATGACTGCACTTAAAGCATCACAGGTAATATTGTTGAAATAGTATATATGAGTTCATAAAAATGATGACGTGTGCAGTTCCTCAGAGGCTCGACTTATTTAAAGCTAGACTCCAATAATTCCTGATTATTTCTGTGCCCACACATTCTTTTAGTGCCCGATGATAAATGATCACCCAACTAAAACCAAATAATAAGCCCGCCAGAAGCAAGTGTACTTAAATAAGAAGGGTCCAATCGCCGAGTAACAAGGTTCTGTCTTCTGCCTGCACATTAGAGTACAAAGCTCTGCTACAAATGTTGCAGGAAGTGACATTTAAATAAAAACAGTCACACTCGCACAACAGCAGCAATTAGATTCTCAAATTCAGTCGCGAGCAATATTCGTGTCTGAGTCTGCAATTGCCATCTATACGTTTGACTTCCAAACACACACACGCATACACACACACACACCCACACACACACATACACACAGGAAACCACTTTACAAATGATCAATTATTCTGCAGTCGAAGATTTCTAGCGGAACTCACAGTCATGGTAAAGAAATCAACAGATAAAGGGCCGTTTCTATGCAGGCGCACTCTCAATCATGAAAATGAATGCGTTCCTTTCTTCTCTCACATTACATAGAAAGTAAAAAAATATCCGACATTCAAATACGAGGAGTTGGCTGCTGCCAGACAAAAGAACAAACTTCAGCTTCAGTAACAAACCGAGCTCGGAGCCACTCGACCATCTCCAGGGGCAGCAGCCAGTATTTGGACAAAACGCAGGTTTCTCCAAACAAAACACAAACAGCCATCATTTATGTCTAGCTGTTTTAGCTGCAGACGATATTTTGGCAATTCTCTGTTAACTATGGTTGTCACTTTTTAATCAAAATTCGAATGTGCGGGGGGGGGGGGTGGGTAAGACCCTTTAATGATCTGTTCATATTCAAAACATACAGTCTAGAGGCACATCAGACAGTCTGAAGTGTTTTGTCTCCAACAGAAGCCGATCACTATCAGGGCCAGTGATATGTTTTACGATAAAAATGGAGGACGCTGGCAGACAAGGCCGTCCTGAGTGGACAACATGACACCAGAGCATCTGAGAAGAGGTATTCAAATGTATTTGAACCAATTGTGTCATATCAAATGAGTTTGCACATGAATTTTGGAAAAACTGACTATGAATGCAGATCAATTAAAAAGCAGATAGCTGATGCATTTTGTCAATGAGCTCCGCAGCATGGACTTTACCTGTGGGCACAGCCTGCTCAATGTGATTGGCCAAACTACAAACAAAATCTTGTCCTTCGCCTCCAGATTCATTAACATCAATGTCTTTATAGAGATTACTGACAAATCAATTCAATCGTCAAATTAACAGGCGAGCACGAATACGTAAGTGAGACAGAGTGGATCACTCATCGCCTAATACCATTAGTCACAGTCACCTCATACCACTCAGCACAGAGTACGTTAAAGAGTTTCCATAGAGCACCACTGTGAATGATTCACCACTGAGCCGCGGAGAGTTTTGGCATCTTTACTCACACATGGTGGGTGAGTAGACCACCAGGCCCACGTCTGTCTGGGTTTTTGCCTCAAAAGCCGCTAACTGGTTGCACACCAACTCTACAGTGACATCCAACTGGTCACGGACAATCACCAGACTCATATTTTTGGCTTTGTGATTCATGAAGCTGGTGTTAAGAGACGGCACCAACAGCTGTTTTTTCCTGCCTCCAAACATCGCTATGGCAACTGACTGGAGGACTCTTTAAGCCGGGGCGCTGCTCCGAGGAAATTCACTTAATTCATACGTTCATGTGAGGTCAGGATTTGTGCGCGGCCTTCCTCTCCTGGAAACAGTGTTTGTTTGCATGTCTCCTACCTCCCGAGATCTCGTTGGCATTATCTGGAGGAGTGAGTGTTTCAGTCAGCCTCTGCGGCTCAGTCCCGTCTCCGCCGTCACTCTCACCTCCCTGGGCTGCAGCTGATAGAACGGATCAATGTCTTGTTAGCAGCAGGCCTTACATAATTTGATATGTAAGAAGGCACTCACATAAGCACATAGATATTACAGTAGGTCAATCTAGAAAGGTAAAATAGAGTAAAATATGGACAGAAGAGGTGGAAAATATGGAAGCATATTGCATTCACTTAAAAAAAAAAATCTCTGGGTCAAAATAATAAAAATTAAAATCTCTGTTTTTCTAACTGATTAATTTTTTCCCTGTTTTTCCGAGATAAAAATCCTGTTTTTTTAACTCCCCCCCCCCCCCCCCGTTTTTCGAACTCTTTTATTTTCTGTTTTTCCGAGATAGTGACGTATAGTACGCTTGAAACGGTTCCGTTAGAACCGCTTTCAAAACAAGAGTCCCAACGACCAACCTGCAGGAACTACACATCAATCTTCCATAATAAAGCCTCTAACAACGGGACAAAAATTCAAACTATCCTCTACCTATCTGTAGCATATACACCGAAAGATGGTCGAGACTTTCAACTGATGTTTTCAGGTTTATTTGAAACATGATTGAAAATGTTTTTTTTTCAAGTGAATGCAATACGCTTCCGTAGGAAAGGAAAGGATATGAAAGGAAACCAAACAAAATGAGGAGGGGAGAAAAAGAAATGTGAGAAAACATGACAACATACAAGTTAGAGGTGTACACTGTAGAGTGTTTAGGAAATCTGAGGATATTAACTTTTCAAATAGTATAAGAAAGGAAAGATTAGGACAGGAAAGGAAATTTCAAAGAGGAGTGAGAGGGAAGAAGAGGACACAGGAGGAGTGGAGATGAAGAGAAGGGAGAGTAAATAAACGGATGAGAAGGGGGGAAGTGAAGCGTTTAATGAAGAGGACACAAGGAGAAAGCAGAAGAGATTTGAGAGAATAGAGTAGCAGTGTTGTGTCAAGTAGCGTTGAGGGGTAGAGTAGTACATGCTGTACTTCACTGTTGAATAGAGGAAGAGTGCGGTACAGTAGAGCAGAGTGTATGAGCAGCACAATACAGAGAGAAAAAAACATGAACCAACCTTTAAGTCTGCCCTGAAGAGGAGTGCTCTGCTCACTGCCTCTGACAGCGATCACACTCACACTGTAGCCTCTGGAGGAGCTGTAGTCTGTTATCAACACCTTAGTGTCCGACTTGGACGCTATGATCTCCCTCTGCTGACCACCTGACAAGAGGAGGAAGAAGAAGAGGAAGAGGAGGGTCAAAGGTCAGACTTGCGGACATCTTGAGCCATGTTTTTCATCATCTTGCTGCTGCTTTCAGTTGCTTGGAAGCCAAATATATTAGAATTGTCACGACAGAGCCACAAACAAAGTTAATGCAGCAGGAGACTCATTAACATTCTCCATTCTGGAGGCAGGAAAACATTCCATTGAAGGTCGCAACCTTTTATTCTTTGTTTGTCGTTCTTTTATACTTCTGTCTTTGTCTGGCATACACGGTGCACCCTCACAAAAAGTAAAAAAGGACAAAAGAACAATTCTGATTGATTCGGAATTGTCGTTTTCTGTGTCACATGTGTGTTTGTGTGTGTGTGTGTGTGATTGAGTGTCTTTCCTATGCAGTTAATCCACATCAGGCCAGCAAGTTACATTATCACCACATTTTAATTTAGACCCAGCAATCAATCGGGATATCAATAGAGTGTGTGTGTGGGAGTATGTGTGTGTGTGTGTGTGTGTGTGTGTGTGTGTGTGTGTGTGTGTCGTCTGTCCCTGCAGGGTGATGACTAACACCGCTTCTAGGAGACAGGAGATAAATCCTACTGAAGGGGATGCCAGGTCAGGTGGGGTAAAAGCATGAATCAGAGCTCACACCGCCAACTGGAACCTCAGTGTGTGCAGGTGAACCAAGCCACTGTCAAATACCACGACTGACGTTCACTTTGTCACAGCATGACAAGTGCACAGCTCATTCTTACAAACCTGGAACCAACAGTATAGTAGCATAGCTTTAAATACCCCTACCAGCCCCTGAGAAGATCACTACAGACTAATTCAGTTTATTAAAAAATGTAACAAGTATTAACTCCTCTTAAAGCACATTTCTGTTGGAAGGTACCAAATTTAGGATTGGAGACTTATTTTTATATTTTTTATCAACTACTCCTTAAAAGTAGTTGAGGCTGATGAATTTAATTTCCCGTTTCGAAGGACCTGGGCTCCAACAACATAACTGTTGATCACATTTGTTTCCACGATGAACTGCTCACATGCAGAATGACTCAGTTGTGGAAAACTCATTAAAATCATCATCTTCCTCCATATTAAGTTTAATTAAGCAGATCTTTGGGACGATTGCAGCACACAACTGATCCTGTACTTGTTTTCCAAGCTGTCAGAATCGTTTTAACCCCGAGTAAATAATTAAAGGTTGGCAGGAATTTCATGGCTTCTCCTGCATCACAAGAATGCTTCATCACAGATGCAGAACAGGCCTGGTAGAACCATCAGGCAGCACAGCCATGATGTTCATCATGGCCAAATACATTAAAGGGGAGAGCAAAAAATACTGCCAGAAAATGCCGGAGACAAATAATCATAATCTAAAACGAACACAAACCCAATGTGATGATGTCTCCAAACTAAAACCAAACTGATTACAATCCTTCCCAGTGTCGGCCTTGTGTCCTCCCTGGGCCACCACCTGTTATTTTCAGTTACACTCCCTCAGTCTTTCCATGTTTACTTTCACTATTTTTAGAGTCAACTAATGACATGCATTCAGCTTTGTCGTTATGATTCACAACACATCCTTTTCGCGGTGAAGAACCTGCCTCAACTGTAATATCACATCTGTTATAGGAGTAACACTTGTTGGTAAGTTGGTCCAATGCACATTTACCAAAACAGCTAGTTACTCCTCATCCTTGACGTCTTACATCTTGTAAACCTGAACCGAATCTTCTATAAAAGATGAGAGAGTGAGAGGGCAGACCACAGAGACACATGAAGAGACAGAAAGGGAGCTAGCCACCAAGCTGAAGGATAGACGGTTCCAAATTACTTTTTGATTTAGGGCATAAGGACATGGGTCCAAAACAGTTAAAGCTGTCCCACACAATGAATTTGGAACCCCAAGAAGATCCATCCAACAAAACTGGTTCCAGATTTGTAATGGCTGGAATACTCCTCAAAGGAAAATACGTCTTGCTGCTTTGCTTGCTGGGTAAAAAAAGAGGTATATGAGAATGGTGGGGTCAGGAATTGGAGAAAGGCACTGACAGAATAGTTTGCTTGAACTATACATGTCACATTCTCACAGGGGCACCCCTAAAAGTCTGATCCTAGAATCAGCCCTGGTGCAGCTCATTTGTTTGTGAGTGTGGAAGGAGATCTTATACACCTTGTGGCCGTTTTGGGAATAACAGCTTCTGAAATTTCAGTTTTCATCTGCTGAATACAACCGTTGTGAGCCATGACCTCTCGAGTATGTGCGGAGAAATGTTCTGGACTTTCAGAAGAGTTAACGATTCTCTGCTCAGACCCTTTAACATCAACAAAGAAATCTCCGGAGTGCTCAGGTGCGTGGTCGTGCAGCAGGCAGAGATAAGTAAGACTATTTCATTGTGGAATTAACCATCACAAAGAAGTGTTGGTAGTTTAGCGTGTAATCAGTCACGATCTTAAGACTCCTTGATTATAGGCAATGTGATTGTTTCCGTTGTGTTTGGTACTTTAGGTCTTATATCCTGTTTTTATTTGGAAACGAGACTGTAATTATCATGTTTTGCAGATGGGTCATAAATGAAAAGAAAGCAATTATCTCCTCGCAATTATCCTTAGGACTCTATTATTATTATTCAATTTGTTCCCTAAATTGAAGCAGGTCCAGTCCTTTTTACAAGATTAATATATATTTAAGGCTGTAAACCAACTCATAAAAGTCAGCTTCCTGCTGAAGAACTATCACTTTTTGGCAGACTGGCATAACACCACACCCAGACAGACCTGGACCTTTAACCGATATTGAGTATCACAATCATTGAGTCAATTGGTCAATTTTTTTAAAAGCATTTCTATTTTAACCTGTGCAGCTTTTTTAGCCAGTGCTGCACTGGTGGTTTAGTGGCCCAGGAAACTCAGACCAATTGCATTCATTGTAAATCATCTCACGTGATGCCTCTCAGCCATCAAATCTGTGGATTTGTGTAGTGAGTGTCTGTGAGAAGGCTTCTCACATGCAGGGAGCCCCAAAACTTCAATCATTTTTATATTAATGCATGCAGTCCCACAAACTGGACACAGGTACACAGATTAATGCTGCTTAAGACATGGGTTACTTGTATACCAGCTGAAAATGAGGTAGAAATTGACCCAGGGTGGGAAAAGAACAACCAAAAACTGTGAGTCATATTCTGCCTTGACCCAAAACTGAATCCTTACCCAGCTGCATTTAAGCTGTTCCCTATTTTTTGACAAAACCTCTGAGGAGAAAAAGAACATTATGTTGAACCAAAAGGTTAGCTGCCACTCTGACAGCACCCTTTGTCGTCTAAAACAAGCTTTACTGTGCCTGTCGCCCACTTCCTGGGACTCAGCTGGCAGACCTGACTGAACATCAGGTCACAGGGCAGGTGTCCCAGTAAGGATGCACGGAATTTCTTTTTGCTGCAGTTGCTGAGCGCCATGCAGCAAACTACTGCTGCACCCCCCTCATCCAGAGGAAGTGGCTGTAAATTATAGTTTTTGTTCTCTTTTCAATTGTCAGAGGCACCAAGAAATTGTCGGGCCAGACGGTTGTCGCAAAGTGTTGTTTGCGGAAAAACGAGTTTTATGTTACTGAAAGCTTATTCAGTCCCACTTATTCATTTTTACAACGTCAGCAAAAGAATTGTCTGCAGCACAGCGCAGCACTAATCTGGAACAAATGCAAGCAGCGGTGCAGCGGTAGGACCCGATGTAAGGGGTGATGCATGACTGTGAAAGTAGGTGCGCTGTGATAACATGATGAAGGAGATGTCAGCAGTGATTAGGGTGATTACTGACTACACGGAGAGACAAGGTCATGCCCCGTGTCTGTCCAATGATCCGCTCCTGACAGATGCAGGATATAAGCGGGATGCCTAGCGTCCGTCGTGGCCACAACGCCGTACAGTAATAATTGTTTGATTCTGAATGAATGACTAATGTTGCTGCTGCTGCTGTCTCGGTTTGAACCCTATCACGAGAATCAGTGTCTAGCTCCTACTGTTCTGTGTTCCTGACAGATCTGCTGACAGGCTCCAGGTGCACGGCAAAAACACTCCTTTGTCTCCAACTTGGCAGAGGTGCAGGACAAACTTTGAGTCCTCCGTATCTCTGGAGAGCGAAATCCCTTCACAGGAGCTTTGATAAGAAGCAAATTACATAATCCCTCCTGACAGACAGAAAACCCAAGTCATAATGAGATGCTTCCCCCCCAAAAAGTCAACTCATTCTACTTCAACTCACCCTTCATTTCAGCATGTGTGTGTGTTCTTTGTGTGTGTGTGTGTGTGTGTGTGTGTGTGTGTGTGTATCCTCCTACCTGGTATACTGCTGTAGAGGAACAGATAGCTGTCAAAGTCTCCTTTGGGCTCCCTCCATGAAACAAGGAGTTTGCTCGAGCTCAGCACTTTGAAGCGCAGCCTCCTCGGGGCTGGAACTGAAAAACATACAAGCACATCTTAAATCAGCTTCAATAAAGTGAGGAGATGGTTTGAAATAAATGTGTACATACTGATAGGAGGAGAGGATTTTAATTGAAAAATGTCCCGGCCACCAATAAGCACACGTTGTCAGTATTTATGTGAATCACAGAAACACAGACAAACTAAAACTCAGCTATAAAGGACATGAATTAAGAGAGGGAAAATGGCAATTTCAATATTGAAGTTGCCACGACCATGAGAGCGACACATAGAGCAGGTCAGTGTGGCACAGAGCTCATGTTCAATCTGCTTCAGATCAAAACAACCAAAAAAAATTAAACATTAAAGTAAACTATTTCCAGTCAAATTCTCTTTATAAAATAATGATTGTTCATCCAAGGATGATTTCAATTTCTGTAATAAACAGTGAAGAGTAGATAGGTAATTTTTGCATGTGTGTTTGTGTGTGTGTGTGTGTGTGTGTGTGTGTGTGTGTGTGTATCTTATCCATACATATTAAACCATAGTTTGTATATAAGACACGATGCTCTCAAAAGTGAAGCCTAAGCATATCAATTTCTATTAATTTATTAATTATTTCATTCATTCATTAATTATCCATGGAAAACAGGATGAAATGTTTTGATTGCCGGCTGAGCCTGACATGTGATTGGTCGAGGTTATGTATCAGTGGGACCTTGATAGGCGCTGCTGCACAGACTCTGGCTTAAAATGTGCAAGATGGCAGCGTTCGTATCCAGGATATTTTAGCTTCATTTCTGGATAATGGGAGGATGGGGTGACGTGTCGTCCATCTTTATTCATACAGTCAATGGAATGAATAAATGTTGCTGAGTTGTGTCCTCGGGAGGCTTGGTGTACTTTCCAGACGTCTGTTAGAGAAAATGTTGACAGCAGCCATTCTCTGTGTGTTTGTGCATGCGGCCTGTGGCTTCTTACAAACACAAGAAGAAGAGAATTTGACTTTTTAATCTACAGACAATAAGACGGACAAGGAAAGAAAAGGATGGACAGCAGCAACACAGAAAGAGAGAGAGTCCACTATGTCGTATTGTGGAATGCTACACATTCACCTCAGATGAGAACAACAGTCACCAGCAAACACTTAATGTCTATGACACATATCACCATTTCACCGTTCTGCTATATTGTTAGTTTATCTGCAAGGAGTTCAACACAATCTACTAATTTATATTGTGTTACTACAGAGTTTCTAAGAGGGAGCGGACACCACTATGTCATTCATAAGAGACGACACTGGTGACACTGCCAGTGTAGAGCTTCTTTACTTGTCAGCACTCGTATGTCAAATTAAACGTGGTCAGTAGGGATCGGGCTTTGGAGCCATGAAGTAACCTCAAAAGACTGGTGGATTTATTTATAACGTTGCAATAGATAATAAACTGAATGGGTTTTAAATAAATCCCAGTTACTCTATAATCATTTTGAACTCAATACATCGTCTCAAAAATGGAGCGTCTCTAAGAAAACCTGACAAGTTCTGATTAGTTTCCCCCACCGGATGCATTTCAGCCGCAGAAAGAATTTGTGGAAATCTCTAAGTGGAGAAACAGAGTAAATCCCTGCGCTTTTAAGTGCTGAGGGAGTGAGAATAATGAGATACACGTTGTAAAGACAATAATCCCTGTAAGAATACACTTTAAAGGACCTCAGACGTGAGCAACTGACCCCCATTATAGATCGTTCAGTCCACAGACACAGACGCTGCTCTGTAGGTTGGTGAGTGCAGACATGTTAAGACTCTGTACATCAGGCGCTTAAGGGGAAAAGTAACTACAGAAAATAGAAGTGATATTATGTTGACAAACCTGAGTTGTACTGTGCAGGATTTTCACTCGCTCACTCAATTGGAAATTCGGTTGGTTAATTACCACAAATGACAGACACTGTTACGGAACGGATTTCCATGAAAGTTAGTTGAAGGATCGGAAATTGGCCAAAAAAGAAGCCAGTAAAGTTTGGTGTGGCTGCAGATCAGAAGGAGAATTCGGAATTGTTATCACTTTCCTGAAGACTGAAAGATATTCACCCATTTCCCGAATAACAATTCATGGATCTGGATGAAAAAGATCTGGGAACTGATGTCTATGATTGTGTTGAGTTTATTGAATTTAAAGGGACTGTGTGCATGTGCTGTACTGGGAGCCATCACTTTATTCTTTAAGTTGATCCCTCATCCAGTGTGTTAACTAGGTGACATTTCTTTTGAGCTTCTTTTAAAGAAAGCCGGGACAAAAGCCCGCAAAATGTAAGTAGATTTAGGTGAATAATAAAATAAAATGTAGACGTCCTCTAGTTTTAATATAATCAAAGCTCTAGTATGTTCATATATAACTAAAATATTCAGTTTAACTAAATCGACCATGACTTTATTTCCAAACATCCATAAAATGTTGTATTTTTATCACCTCACAAGTTTACGACTTGGCTTCAGTTTTATAGCCGAGGCCACAAAAGTGAAAAACAGAATTGAGTCTGAAGTTTCCAAACGAGGACGACTTCTCTGACTTCTCATCATCGGATCATCTGAAGCTGTTTGATCGATTTGCAGAGACACGCTGTGCAGCGCTTTCACCGTTTTCCAATTCTGCTCACTCGATCCCTTAAGTAGTCACACCGTGCCAGATGTCATATGCTCAAAATGCATAGGATGAAACGGTCTAATTACACTGCACAATACGAAACCATGAATAATTTTCGCCGCGTGTGTACCCCGGGTAGATTATTGCTCCGGTATCACAGAGCGTGTGCTTGATAGTATGTGAATTGAGTTGGCAGACGGGGCTGCTAATAACAGGGGGGGAAATTGGACCGAGTACCTCGATCTTTGCTTTGCATTTCAATGAACACACATGCACACACACATGCACACACCGACTGATCCATAATAAAAAAAATGATGTAAAAATGGATGGCCAACTATGACTCTCTTTCATTCTATAAATACACGTCAAGGTCTGTGAGCTGGAGGCTTTTCCAGAGACAGGGACGATGATTAATGAATATGGACATGATAGCTCCAATAGCTGTGGAGCCTCACGGAACACGAGGGTCTTGGATATGAATTACATTTCACTAACCACCACGTCTGTTCTTGTTTACCACCATACAGGCAAAAATATCATCCCTGAGCTCAAAGTTTCACACGCACACACTGAATCAAGGTGTCACGATGCTTTTGTGAAACACATTTGAAGTAAAACACTCTATGGAAAATACTGTCGAGATAATGAGGAGATTGCTTAAACTTTGCCCTGAACATACAGAGTATATATCCACGTATGAAGCATAATACTCTATCACGCACCAGCCAGAGCCATCTATCTGAAAGAGTTACACCGCCGGAGTCAGCAAGCTCCTCGCACAAGCTCCCTGCCAAGCAGTAAATGAAGCTCCAGCCATTTGGCAGAACTTTCGAGGGGACTGCTATAGCAACAAATTCAAGCTCCAGTAAATAGTCTGAGCCACAATCCACAACGAGAACAAGGATATAATAGAAATCCCTTCTCTAATGATATTTAATACATGCTCTCCTCAAGCAGCTGGACCCTTCATTCAAGGGGTGTAAGTCCTGACTCGGTGGGGGAGTGTGAACCAGAAAAGTATTTAAGCCTGAACAGGAATTAACTGGGTTAAAAGCGATACGGGCAAAGTTTGACGTCTCGGTTTGAGAGGGGATGCCTCTTCCCAGGATTAGCAGGGGGGGGGGGGAGGGGGTGCGAGCTGGAACTCCTCAGTGATGACGTTCACTGTCCAATCCTCTGCTTTACTTCATCTCGTCTCTCCATCCCCTCCCCTTCACTCTCTTCTTCTGCTTTATCTCTCCAAGTCGTGATCTGGCTCACCATCCTGCTCCTCTTCCTCCTCCCAACTCACTTTTTCTTTATTCTTCCTCTTTCTTTGCTCGACAATCTCTCAAATGCAACTTTTTCTTCATCCGTTCCACTTCGTGTCCCTTGTCTTCTCTGAGCCTTCTGTCTTTTTTTGCCTCTCTCCTTCTCCCTCTTTAACCTGCTTTATTCTTCTTTGGGTCATCCCCACCTTTCCATCCGTTTCTCCTCCTTTTACCGTACATCTCTTTGTCTCCTCTTCCCTTTCCTTACCCTTCATTTTAATTCCTTGTCCCCAACCCCCACCCCCCACTCCTCTCTCAAGATTAACCCAACACTGACTCCACTCAGTATAGCTTCTCTAATACTTAGAGAAGATTTATGTATGACAACTACTGTCACTACAAGATAGCTGCCATACTGTAAACGAGGGATGAAGGAAGTGTGAATGTGTGTGTGTGTTTGTGTGTATGCGCTTTTGTGGTGCCTATTCAGCGCAGCAGCACGTGTCGTTTGATGTGGTCGGAGTCCTGTCTGTACAAGAACTACTCTGCTCATCGAGGTAGCACTTAACCCAAATCCACTCTTTTTTTTCGTTCCACCTCGCCGCTCTTTTTTATCTCCTCTGCCGCTCTCATGCAACACTCCTCTCTTTTATTGCATCTCTTCTTCTTGTCCTTGGGTTTAAACTATCTCCTCCCCCCCCCCCTCCTCCCTTGTCTCCACTTCTGTTCTTTTATCCCATATCTTCTCCTCTACTGTGCAGCCCGTACTCCCGCCGTCCTTTGGTGGCTCAACACCTTGTTCTCTCTTTTATCGCTTTACCTTTGTAAGCGATGCCTTTTTTCCCCAACACTTATCTCTCTGCTGCATTGTGTGTGTGAGTGTGAGTGTGAGTGTGAGTGTATGTGGGTGTCTGTGTGAAATCTCTCTTAAGGACTCACTGAATATTGAGCATGCTGGATGATCCCTCATCCCCGTATTTTTCATGCTTGCCAGCCAGAAAATGTCACCATAAAATCCTCCACTAATTCTGCAGGAGATGATTGACATCGAAACAAGAATGAAATATCGACTGCCAGCGTCTGTTATTGTAACACACACACACACCATTTCAAGGTCTAGGTCACGGCTTATATACTGGCTAGTCAATACGAGAAGAATTTAAAGGATAACTCCTGTAATTTAGTTGTTTCGTTGTTGTCTGTCTCTCCTATTATTCGTGATATCATTACACTGTCCAAGTTAAAGACAAATTAATTAATAATTAAACACTAAATTATTGACCCTCGTGTTTAAAAGCAACATGACTTCAACAAAGCAAGAAACACAAGCAGTTTTGAACAAGCCCGGAGGTTAGTTAGACTGTTCTCTGGAGTAAATGAACACATAATTAAAATGAATACCCAAACTGTTCACCATGCATATTGTAACTCTCCGGCGGAATGTGTTTAAAAGTGTGTGAGAGGAGAAAAAGTCTCAAAATACAATATACTCAATGTTTCCTGTCCAATGTCCAGAGATGAGATTGACTTAGATGTATAGTGATTGAACAGAAATTCAGAGTATTACCTCCACCACAAGGTTCAGTTTCATTGTTCATGTGCTTCTGTTTGTCAGCCGGGTTACTGAAAAACTATGATTTTCATTAAATGTTGTGGATGGATAAAGGATGTTTTTCTTTCACTTTCTTTAACAAAGTGAGAATTGTAGTTTAAACAATTACTTTTTTACCCACTGGGGGCTCGTTTCTGCCGCCTTTACGGTGTAACCATCACTGTCCATGTGGCTACTAGCATTGGAAGGGTTGTTAAGCAACCCATCCACTAGAGGTCAGTGCAGAGTCAAAGGTGTCTGACAAGAATTAACATGGAGGAGTTGGTAATGATTTAGCTCTTCAGAAAAAGGCCTGTAGTTCCTTGTGCTTAAAAAAACACGAAAAAGACAAAAAAACATTATTTTTGTTGGTACTGCTCCGTTTTGACTGTTGAGCATAAATGAGCCTAAAGGCAGATTTTCTTCAGGGGAAAATAAGACTCAATTAACACCCTTGTTCCATGATATCAATCCTGAGTCACTTCAGGTTCTGCAAAGTATTGCACTTGCAGGCTCGTCTGTTTGGTTCTGCTTTACCTGGAACTCGCTTTTACCCACGCTGTGACACCCATGTGTCATTATTTGGCAAACGTGTGCAAAGTGAACTGAATTAGCCAGAGTGGTGCTTTATTAATCCTTCTCTCAAGAGAATTATTCATCAAAAGTCATAATTAAAGTAAATATTTGTTTATTTACGATGACAGTCCTTTAACCATGTGCTCCGACGATAACAAGGGGGGAAATTAGAAAGCCTCCTGTGCAACACATCTCCCACGATTCATTGCTCCATTTAGTCCAAAGTGGCTGATGATTATGACAAGCTGGATTAGCATCAGCAGCAGCAGCGGTAGTGGCAGTGGGCTGAGGTGACGGCAGTGGAGGTTTGGATAATTTCGCTGTGTTTAAATTCAAAACAGGTTGTACAATCGCATCCGCTCTTTTGTTTATAAATAAATGATTTCTCATCATTGGCTTCGCTCACTGTTCATTAAACCTGAAATGACTGGCCAACACTCACTCATACTAATTCACCTGGCAGTCGTCAAGGCTCACATTCACACCAGGCAGGTATCCCAACACACGAGGATGAACACACACAAACAAGTGCAAGATCTTTGTAAATGTCCTCTCAATGTTTTGATGTGTCCTGAAGCATGGTATTGACCTGCACTGTCAGCCATTCAACAAAATCAATTACGACAAGTAACGATGAACTTGGTAAGTGTTGATGCATTTTGGACCATCCTCAAACATTACTGTAAATGCTACTATATATAATATATATTTTATATAACATTATATATGTACAGGAGAATAGTGCCTGTCCAAATTCTGCGGATAATCCATTCTCTCTTTAAGCAGTACCACAGGTCAGGTTACAGATAAAGGGCCAACCAACAATGCATTGTAGTGTTTACGCTTAGGGACTTTCATATCTAACTCAGACTCTTGAGACAGAGAGTCACGTACTTCAACTCTCACCCACTTCAACTCTTTTGTGTATTTTATCAGTGGCAAGACGCAAGGACCCAATTTGATTTAGCAATTCTAGCCATTCATGGATGTGCTGTTGGAATGGGTGAGTAGAGGAAGATATACTGGGATGCTGTGGGAGACATCTTCCGACTTGGGGGGGACAATTACTCATGTTAATCTGTTGCCGGTTGTGTATTGTTTCACACTCTGGTCTTCTTGATGCATCAAGTCTACATTAAAATATTCTGCATAAGATATCAGCTGCTGCCTGAGTTCTGCTTTCACCAGCTTCCAGAAAACTTCTATAACCGTAAGCACCGACACGCATACACAATCACACACACTATTTACACAAATTTTGCATCTTTGCAATGACTAACTGATTGGTCTAGGGAACAAGGGCTGAACATGCAAACAGAAAAAGTTTGACAGTTTTTCTTTTTGCTTGTCAATGAGGTCAGAGTTTTGATTCAACAGCGGCAAACATCCACCATCTGGTATACTTCCTCCGTCTCTCCTGCTTCTGTCACTGCTGCGTTGGAAACAGCAACACACAACTCCCAGGTCACTGCACGCACTCTCTGAGGGCCGAGCAGAGGACAAAATCAGCATTTCCCCATTTAGGGCTTTTTTTAAGGCCAAATTTGCTAACCAGTGAAAGAAAAGCCAGCAACAAACAGAACACTGATTTGTTTACTGCTCAGGTTCTGCATGAAGAACCGTATCGGAGCAGATCAAATTGACAAGGACGTGATACCAGAATGCGTCGGTGAACCTGAAGCATTTTCGGATATCATCTCCTTTTTTCAACATCGAAAAGAGAATGTGCCGCATATAAAGATACTAAAGACTGAATTTAAAGTATTTCAATTCATGCACTGCCACATGATTTTGGTAGTTTCACGAAATTCCACATCTACAGTAAAAGCTTCCGTGTTTAGAAGCTTATCCTTAACACAAAAAAAGTTACATGTAATAAAAAAGATTGAGAATCTCTTGAGAATGAATGAAATATTCTGCGACTTCAAACATCTCACTACATGGTTTGTTTGTCCAGATCATTTGCCTGCAGGGAGGAAATCTCTTCCTGGACGCTCCCACTCTTTTGTAGTGGGAGTTCCTGATGATATCCAGACATTTGTGTTGTATATACAAACAACCTCCATGGGTAGAACACACACTAATCCTTAAGCACAAACCCCCTCGGACCAGATGTTGCAGCTTACGGGGGACGGGACGGGGCAACAATTAATGGCTATCACATGCTCCCTAATGAAGGGGATTGAGCCGGGCATGCTCCCGTAGTGTTTGGGGGGTCTTCCATGTTCTGCAGCGATTCACTGGGCTCAAATCCCAGTCTAATTTATGCTGTCACACTTCTGTCTCTGCTCTCCTTTCTGTCCGCGTGCAATGACAAACACGACCTGCAGAACTGCTCGAGAGAAGTGGAATAAAAACATCTTGGAATGAAAAGAATAAGGAAGGAAACAAAGGATGAGATGACTGAAGAGAAACAGAGCGAAAGGAGGTTGAAAGTGTAGATGGAAAGAAAAGAGGAAAAAGCTAAGAGTGTCAACTCACAAGGGGTTGGAGGGAAGAGAAGAAAATAGTAAAAACCCTATTTTCATTTCCAAGCAATCAATAAAGAAAAAGAAAGCAGCTCCATAATTTAAGGTAAAATGGGTCTGAAACTAAAACTAACCTATAAAACCTCACTGTGATCAAATAAATTATTAACAGGACAGAAATCAACTCTCACAACTTTTAATTTAGTTGTAAAAACAGATCAATACATGCAGCTGTCATGTGTGGGTTATTGATTCTAAACAACTTCAGACAGGGGGAAAAATCTTTATTTATTTCTCTGAGTTCCTTTAACCGAGACCTGCCACTGCTGCTCCTCTAACTCCACACCCTGGAAGGAATGTGAGCTATACACACGCGCGCACACACACACATGCACACTCAAACACGCACATGTGCATTCACAAAGCAGGGTCAGCTAAATGTCCAAGTGTCCCTCTGGGTCATTTTCATATGATCTCTATTCGGATAAGTACCCCTGGTCTTCATAGGCTTCGAGTAGCAAACACACCCTACCATGAACTCGTGGTCAACACCACACACACACACACACACACACACACAAACACACACACATACACACACACACACACAGGGTACACTGCAGTTATAGGAGTCAGACAACATCTCTGGGATTCATTCTGTTGAAATATATAATGTTAAGATACCATTCTTCCCTTTCTGTTAACTTTTATAATGGGTTTTTACTAACCCTGTACAGTACTGACGAATGTTATCATTGTTGTTTGTACTGGCTCAGGATAACTTTAATAAAACTTGAATTATCCAGTTAATATCCAGGTAGTCTGTAGGCTAAAAGTTAAATAATAACTGTAACACAAATAAATAAATGTAGGACTACACAATAATCAATTCCCTTAAATAGCTGGTAAGTTATACCCACAGTTTATAAAATATTATGAGGTGCATGCTGCCTTTTTTACTTGTGGGACTTTCCAGCATGAGTTAACACACAACTGAATATCATTTCTTCTTCACTGCTCTAATAACGCAACTTGAAGAAAAAGTGATTTCCTGGAAAATAAAATTGCAGTTTTATCCGGCTGAAACTAATATACGCAGTATTGGATCAGGACATAGATTTGTGTACTCGCCGATGCCTGACCTACCATTTTTGGCAGCATGGGAGCCTTTTCCGATGCTGGTATCAGTACCAAAACATCTCAAATAATAACATACGACACCCGTCACGTAAATCCCCTGAACTCCTTGATGAAGGAAAGATGTGATGGTAGTTTTGTTTTTTTAGGCCTGAAGCCAATGAAGTGACTCATTAAAAGATATTAGAACAGATGACAAGTCTCGTTCCGAAAACACACATATGAAGTGAGGCTAATAAAGCCACAATATGACATATTAACATACAGATAGCTCAGGTTTTTTATGTGTTTCTTGTTAGTGTTTTGATTCCTTAGACCCCAAATAATGTTTTTCAAAACAGTCAGCAATCAACTTCTTGATTCGGCTCAGTTTGATAAAACCAGGTTCGCTGATGTGAGGTTGATTGCAAAAGAACACTGGAGTGTTTTAAGTTGTGCAGCAAATTGTGCAGCGAATCATCACAGCTTGAAGCGCACAGCTACAACACATGGCGACACATCTATCAAAACCCCTCTGGAGCATGGCAGCATCGGCAGGGTCCCGAGCGTCGCCGTGCTGCCGCGGTGAAATGGCATAATGATATGGAGGCGATATGATCGTTGAGCGTGGTTTAATCTGATTAGATTTTGCCTGCACATCAAAGAGAGAAGACAGGAGAAGGAGTGATGTGGGGACGGCAGAGAGAGAGAGAGAGAGAGAGAGAGAGAGGGGTCAGGTGAGGGAAGGGAGAAGGATATGGAGATGGAGGGGGTCGGGGAGGTGAGGCTCGAGGGAAGGAGGGACAGAGAGGTGATGGAGGGAACAGATGGTTGGAGACTAAATGGCCAAGGTGGGACGTGGAAGAACACCTAGAGGCTAAAAAAAGATGGGTTGGATGAGGAGGAGGGAGAGGGAAGGGGGAGTGAGATGAGAGGGTAAGAAGCAAGGAGAAAGAAAAGAAAAAAAACATCTTACCTTGACCCTGTGCCTGACTGGGGAAATTGGAAACTAGGGCCAGTAGCACCAGTGGAGACCACAAACACAACCTGATCCGCCCTGCTGACAACATCCTCACAACCAGCAGTCTAGACCTGCAGAGAGAGACGAGAGAGCACGCTGAGAAAATGAAGGAAAAGAAATGAAATGTGAGGAACAGAGAAGAAAGGACTTCAGTGACAGAAACACCAGGAATGCCATTCAGCTGCAGAGAGGCTCCGTGGGTGGAGAGGGACCCACCTTGCCCACATGGCCCCAGGGCGCTGATCTGGAATCAGTTACTCCTGTCTATAATATCCACTTTGATACAATTACAAAGCAGCAGCCCAACAGTCTAGACTGACCACGGAGCAGCGGTCCAGCCTCACGCCTACACAGAGCGGGCCGAGGGCAAGAAACAGTGGAGGACTTTGTTTGAGAGGAGAGGAGAGAAGAGAAGAGAAGAGAAGAGAAGAGGAGAGGAGAGGAGAGGAGAGGAGAGGAGAGGAGAGGAGAGGAGGAGATAAAGAGCAATAGACACAGGCAGGAAGAGTAGAAGTTTGATTGACGGTGCAGGGAAGGAACATTTCATGATGAGTGGTCATTGTCCGACCACAACAGCAAACAGGACACCTCATCTCCTCCTCTCCCCCCTCACTCCTTCTCATCTGCACCCTCTCCACCACATTCCCTCCCTCTCCTCCACCCCTGACCCTCTTGTCCTCCCTCTCCTCGAGTCTCTTATGAAGAGGAAGCAGACGTCTTATCATTTCCCTCCTGAGAAATCACACACACACAAACACAAAACTTGCGGTAGAGTCATTTGAATAAAAGTAGCGTGTGCAACAAATAAAAGTTGATTGAAAATTGAATCATCCGCTGATGTGGAGGCAGAGCCCGGCGATGGAAGTTGAAAGAACAGGCTGCTCTTTTCGATTCAGACGGTGTCAAGAGGCCAGAAAAATGACAGTGCATATTAATAAGCACATAATACTTTAAAAACAGGATCAGGCTCAGGGGATATGGAGAGGGGAAATGAAAAGGATTCAAATATGTAATTAGTCTCCCTACAATACAGATGCACATAAGTAAAAATGCATTAGACCTAAACAAATGAGGGTTATTGAAAGATCTTTTGATCCTCAAGGAAAAAGCATAACTCGCATGAATCCAAAAGTTGATCCTTTCCTCAGTTTGCTGGATTTTCTCATTCTTGCAGCGCAAAGGGGAACTTCACAAACAGTACATGTGTTAATAAAGAGCAGGGTCAAGGCGTCGCCCTCATTAAAATAATTATAAATACACACTCCAATTCAGTTTTACGCACACTTGAATGAAATAAATGTCGGCACAGTACCACGCGCACGTGAACAGTGTTTTAACAAATACAAAATAAAGTTTTAGGTAAATACACTATTATTTCTTTAACCCATTAAAATCTACATTTGTTTTATTCCTAAACGATTTGTCCCACCTGCTGGCGAGACTGCACAAGTTTGATTCCCTGACCTTAGCCGAAATTCGTCTTCAGGGAGGATTTCAAAGTGCCACTGACTCGTATTCACTCCAGTTTCCTAAAAGCCACGTTTGGGTCAAACCCTCAGATTCATTCAAACGAACTCGCTGCGACCAGACAGTGCCGCGCCGTGCACCTGAGAGCCGCTCCAACATACGCACCATGGATGAAATCGTCTTTCCTACCTCTCCCGGCATCAATTCAAAAGCGTCTTCTTATCCCCAGAGGAAAATCCCGTTAATACCAAACACTGCTGCTTCTGCTGCTGCTTCTGTTTCTGCTGCTGCTGCTTCCACAGGGTCCCTCTCTCCTCCTCTCCTTCTCTCTCTCACCGGATTCAATTCGATCAGTCCGGAGTGGGTGTTTTTCTCCTCGTTATTCATTCATCCCTCCCTCCAGCTATCCCTCCTTCTTGTCCCAGCCCTTTTTCCTTCGCCCGGGCTCATCTCAGAGAGAGAGAGAGAGGGAGAGAGAGAAAGAGAGAGAGGGAGAGAGGGAGAGAGAGAGAGAGAGACGACGTGAAAACGCGCGCCAGTGACGCTGCGTAAAAACCTCCGCTACCAACCTGCAGCTGTCATTTGGGCTCCAGTCCCCCGTGGGGCCCCTGGATGTGCACCTCCGCGATAAGGACGACACTCGTGGGGCCATGTGTGACATCTGTCGCTGCAGAGGAGCCACGTGGTCACTGATGAAACTCTCGTTCTTTCTTAGGTGGTATTGATTTTTTAGAGAGGAATAGGCTTTAGGAGCAGGTGTCTGAACGTGCGCTGCTGCTCTCTGATGTTAAAGGCAAATGACACAGCTCTAAGTTGAAGTTACAAAAGAAACAATCTGACAAGTTGTAAAGACAAGTGCAACAATTCAAGTCCATAGTGTGCAGTTGTAAAAAGTGTCCACATAGGGGACTTCCTGATGGAAAGGCAAGAGATCCCTTAATGCTAATCTTAGCTAGCCGTCTTTTAGGCACAGTATCGATTAACACACCGATATAACAGTGGTAGAGGTCCTATAATCTCTCATACTATGTTTGCCAAATTTCTTAAAAAGGGATTGGTGCCCGAAAATGAACATTCCCTCTTTATGTTAACAGCGCTGCAGCCAAATTTAATACAATTGAAGTAACTGGAGACTCCATCAAACGTAAGCGCAAGGTGTACGCAAGCATCACTGCTTCCGGTAGCGGGAATTTAATCTTTTTACAGAAATGGTCATTCACTTACTGTTTTTTGTACAGTAAGTGAGCCAGGCTAGCAGTTTTCCCGTTTCCAGTCTTTAGGCTATGCTAAGCTATCAGCTGTAGCTTCTTATTGAGGCTAGTTGACAAATGGGAAAGAGATATCGATCTTGTCATCAACCCCCCCACGGAAAAATGACAGAGCTGGTCTCTAAGTATGGACTAAACCAGCTTTACGACGCATTGTTCAACAGCAGCACTTTTTTCTATGATGCTGAGAAAAGAGACTTGAGTTCACTTTGTAATCCTGTTTATATTCCCAGCTCCGCTGCTGTTAAAGAGACTTTGTGACTTGCCCTGAGGGGCTGAAGAATGAGCATCATGAGAAACAGAGGCTGGTGAAATGTGCCAGTGACTGAGCTGAAACACCAAACAGTTGCACTCCAGGTGTGTCCCTGGGGCACTACACACACACACACAGACACAGACACACAAACACACACACACACACAGACACACACACACGCCCTGGCCAAACAAATGTCCAGATGCCATAAAGACTATAATCAAGGGGATAAGGATTCTCCGTCCACGTCCTTCCTCCTCTATTTTCCTTCAGCCTCTTCCTCCCTTCCTGTTCGTCTGTCATCCTCTTTCTCCTTCATCTGTTCGCCTGCACACATCAGACCACACACTAAACAAATACACCACAGGCAGACACCACTACACGCAGTGAGCTTGATGGTATGACTTCAAATCCGTATCAAGATAAATGACCAGGTCTGGGCAATATAATCATATCTGTATCCGTCACTTCATGGATTTCTCATTTTGCTTCCCTTCTCATACATTTCTCCTGTCTAATTAGAGCAGTCTGTCACTGTGCAGCTGTTTTCAGTTTTTGTATTGAAAACTGCATCCGAGGACATTTTAGTCAGTAAGAAATTCCTAATTAGTTAAATTGATACTTTTAATTAATTGTCCAGCCCCTACAAATGATCAAATGTGGAGAATATCTTCCTGAGCTGCACCATATTTGCACAGTCACGCAGTTATTATCTCAAAATATAATTTCCCCAACATGTGGACATTGCAGAGTGCAGAGCAACATTACATTTTAATTCCACCACTTTTATTTTGGACAAAATCATCTTAACAATTATGAGTCTGATGTTGAAAACCCCTGCCTTAACAATGTGCCCAAATGGCTTCGGTTATTCCTTCCCATTTCATCTAGTTTCATCATTCTTGAAATAATAATAACAATAATTGGATGGATTGCCATGAAATTTGGTACAAATAATTCTAGTGCCCTGGGGACCACTCCTGATGACTGTGGTGACCCCTGACTTTGAGGTTTAGCAGTTGTGGTTTTGACCCTATTGTATATCTGTTGGATGACATATGGTCCTTACATTTATTTCAAGTTAATTTTGTTAATTTCCTCAACCTTATTTAACATGAGCATGCTAACATTTAGCGCTGGGCCTGAATACAGCCTGTACAGAAGTGCTAGCATGGCTGTAGACAAAGATCTTGGCTTTTACTCACCTGTATGGTCAAATGAGCTGGAAGAAACTTGAAGTCCCAATGCAAGCAGCAACTGTGTCATCCATGCTAAACTCAAATAGTTATGCTCCCTTTGGGAGAGTGCACGGCTGAAACTGCAGGATATATTAAAAAGAATTTGCTTGATGATTCAACCCATGAATAAATGTAACTTTTTATTCTGTGTCGCTGCAGACCTTGGTGGATTATGATTGACTGCTGCTCTCAAGGGACTCAAAGGCCAGGTGGTTATCCTTCCTGCATGTTCCGTTTAGTTTTTCATTGTCATCTCTTAATTTCTACTGATGTCTTCTCTCTGTCTTCCTCTTTGTCTGTCCCTTTATTCACCTAGCTCCTAATCTGTTCTCCCTCCTCCTGCGTACCTGTCCTTTTCCAACTGGAGCTCTGCTGCATAAATGCATCAGTCACATGGCAGAGTTGATTTGTGGGTCATTTAGCTCAGCGCCATATGGTCCAACTGTGAAGCTTCACAAAGTTTTTGAAGTCACTGCACCGTGACACAAATCTGTTTATTGGAGGTTCTCTTCTTCCATGGAGGCCATGCAGGTAAGATTGTGATGAGATGTGGATAATGTCACACCTCAGAACAGTCTCGTAGAAGTAAATACATCGGGATCTGCAAACAAAACTCTGCACAGACGTCCTGCATCCTCTCTGCATACAAGCCTGGAAAGTTTAGGTGAAGTAGATCAGGTGTTGGAAAAATGTGTGCGTTTTAAGATCAGCTGTGTCTGTGCATGGAGGTGATGTGCGGCAGATTTCACATTTGTAAAACCTGGATGGTGCAGCTCCGGGAGACTTATTGGCATCACAGTATGGATAAAAGGTAAACACTTTGACAGACAATTATACTCCGCCTGACACTGAGAAGGTTTGGGAAGTGTTATCCACATGAAACACAATTTCCCTTTTTTTATATTAAATATGTATGCACATCCAGTTTTTTCATAGTTGTTTTTTCGAGAACAAAGCAGCAGTGTTGATTTCCTGAAATTGCTGACGTCTTTTGGTGATAAGCAGCCTTTCCACTGGTCTTTAATGCTCCTGCTTTATACTGGACCCACATACTGTAATAATAGAAATGATCAAACTCAACCGCAGCCTCCTGTATTTCCTCAAGCTTCCTATAATTAACCAGCCGCCATTGTTGGTAAAAGCATTGTTCCCTGGCTAGCAGAGGATTTCACCCAGGAAACAGGAAGCCTCTCATTGGTGCTTAGACGCACGTTTAAGTTTGAAGTGGGTAAAAGATGACTATTTACTGTAAAACATCAATCCACACGACTGAGAGAGTAGTTATCACTATGATATAATTATGATAAAACTGCAGCCTTGAATAAACTGAGTTTTACCTTTTTTTGCATTCTACATATCAGGTCAGACACATTTCTAACTGCTTGGTAATCTTTTGGACTGTCTGACCCCTCTGCAGATTTCCTCTCAGACATTCCTAATCGCACATGCACACGCACACACACACACACAAACACACACATGGTGTCACAGAAGTCTGCAATGTGCAAGCACACTTAATATTACATTTAAACAAAGACCTCTCCCACTTTCTGTTCAGTTCCTTTTTTTTCATACACACACAACCTCACACATGTGCACGCACCCACAAACACAGACACACACACACAAACACACACCAGCAGCACCAGCGTGCAGTCTAGCACTCTGCCACAGTGACAGACAGCCCAGATCCCCGGGTCATTCACACATACAATGAGCTGCGTTTAAACCAGCAGAAGAAACATAGTTTGTTTGTCTTGTAAGCTAAAGCAAAGGACCTGGATAAGTTCAAATAGAGTTGACAGATACAAGGGCAAGGGCATCGAACCCAGACGCGTGAAACAAACGGCTCATGCTGTGAATTTCAAACCTTTTCTTCCCCTGCTGGACACACACAGTTCTTGAGTTCTGTGATAATAACAAGCAGCAGGTTAATGTGAGACCTGAAGTGGACTGAAGTTACCGCAGCCTATGATTAGTCCGACTAGTCACAGTTATTAGCCGGCTTGTCATCTCTGCCGGGTCTGCAGTTCCCAGAGTGCCACAAACCATACACCCCATAAGGTCAAGGGACATTATGCAGCTTTTCAAGGAGGGACGCCTGGATGTCGAGACAATTTATTGCCATAAATACTGTTATTTATGTAGAAACTCATTCAAGGCCACAGGCAGGTAGAGTACTCAAGACTCAAGGTATCTTTGATATGCACAGTGAGCTCACTGGAGTACACAGTGGGGATTTCAAGCCATGCTAAGAGGCATGGTCAGCCAATTTTGTTCCATTCCCATCAGCCTTTCGCACTAGTTATAGACATGTGAGATAAAAACTACATGAATGACACAAAACCTTGTAAACAAAAGATGTAATTCACTTGTACTTAGACTTTCCATGTTCCTTTCACTAACATGGAGGAGGCAGGATTTGTGACCTTTACTGCAGCCAGCCACCAGGTGGTAATTGAGAGGCTTTTTTTTCCTGTCTTCCATCTGTAAAGTCTACAGGACTCTACAGAGCTACAAGCACGGCTGTAGACTGTATGCCATGTTTCACTTGTCTTGTTTACGTTCATCATCCCAGTATGGGACAGTATGTGAGGTCACTGTGTATCCAATGAAGTAAAGGTTAAAGAAGGAAACATGAGTTCCCTCGCTCATGGCCTGCATCCCAACAAGTCCTTAAAAACAGCCTTTCCGTTACCCATACAGTATCAAATGTATTCTGACTATTTCACCATTTAGTCGGTAAAATAAGTTTTAAAGAAGGAATGTTCATTGAACAAAGGTGATGTCCTGCCAGCGTGTGGCTACAGCCAAATTCACAGAGCTGGCAGCAACAGTCCAAGAAGCATTTGGCAGGTGGCTAACGTTTCTGCTTGCTGTGACTCGTCCTGAGCGCCTCGCCTGCAGGGAAGGAAGTGGCGGACAGGAGACAATTCCCTTGAGAACTCTGTAATCATGCCTCACAGGCGTTCAGTCCATCAACCTGAATGAGCATTGAGACATTCCTTTTCTTCAGCTGGGTCTGTCTTTTCTTCAAACAAAAAGAAGCTCCTCATTTCCCAAATGTGATAACACTGATCACCTTTATTTAATCAAGGCAGTAGTCATACTTATTGGCGCTCTGTGTCAGAAAAGCTCATTAAACTTGAAAGAATAGTGTGTTCTTCTGGTTTCTTTTCTCTGGTATTATATATTTGCTTTTCCATGATATTAAATATGAGAATCTTTCAAAACAGGATTTAGAAATATTATAATATTGAAACCATAGCATCACCTGGCCATCTATATATGCACAATAGAATAAATTTAATTAATTGTATTATGTCAACTTAATTAAACTGAGTAGATAACATTATCAAATTGAATCAACTTAATTAAATTGAAAGAAATAAATTAACTTAAAGTATAAGTACTGCTCACACCTATACCACATCAGTGGAAACAAAGAGGACCTTTATGTGCGGCTAGAAATACAGATTTTTGTGTGTTTTTTATACTTCATATGGGGTTTTCTGATCTGTATTTTTAGTATTTCAAAAAAATCCCTTTTGGCCCTAAGCACAATTTTAACACATTTAATAACAGAGAAACATTGATGTAAAGAGTAGAGTGAGGATAGAAATGAGCAAAGGATTTTACTGTCCTCTTTCACACTGTGAGAAACCACCAGTGTTGTGCATGAACGAACGCAAAAGAACGCGTTCATTGAACACGTTCACCTTTATGAGAATGATCAACTGAACGCAACTCAATGTATTCTTCACTCCCCTTCCTCATTCACCCTTGATATGCCAACTCATCAGCCAATGAGAGCCTGCCATCCGACAAAACCCTACAGCCATTGACCTAGAATTGTCAAGTGCCCCACCCCTACCCGTTCACTAACCCTTTGGACATGTCAGAAACTTTCTCCTCAGGAGAGACGCTGTCTAAATTGAATGCTTTCACCATGTCGTTGCTCAGTGCCCGTAAAATGTCTGTGATGTAGCCTAACCTAAACCAACTAACTCGACTTCGCACTATATTACCCATCACTCATGGCACACATATACAGACCAATCAAGCAACGTTTTCCAAGTGTTTTCTTCTCTGGCCAGTGTCTCTATTGGGAGCTCAGCTGACTGGTCTGGGCCAGCCCTGGTGATGTTGGCGCCCTGGGCGAGATTTGAAATTGGCGCCCCCCAACATACACACGCAAACTGTTAAGCATCCCCAAGAACTTTTGAACTGTAAACAGATGCACACACAGGCAAACAAATTTGTAAGCTATAAAAAACAATAAAAATATATAATAAAATATATCAAAAGAGTCCTGTACTGATAGCATATCATGTCATGTCGACACAAATAAACATTAATGATGTCCACAATCGGGGTGATTCTTACCTCTATATTGTTCTTTCTTCTCCTCCTCTAATTTGCGGTGCTTTCTGAATTTTGCACCTGTTAATTTAATCTTTTTTGGATTCATATTTGACTCTAACCGCAGTCTATAATGTTCCTACTATGCTGCCAAAATGAGTAGGTTTTTATACATCTCTTTGTAGGCAGCATGCTTCTATGAGGAACTGTTGTGAAGTGAAATGAAACTTTTTTTCTGTTCATGCTGAAATAAAGTGGATTCACTTGTTCTGACGTTTTCGATCACATCTTTATAAAACACCTCACTAGCTTCACAACATAAACCCTATGGGGCTGGGGAAATGTGTTTTGAGAGAAGATTCCAGATTCATTCACTAGACTGGCACTCAGTAGAGCTCAACAGAGCCGTATAGGTTCATCTCTGATCCATGCAGCTTCCTTCTAACAAGTTGTGTGGTTATTGGTCCAGTAGTTTATTACATAAACCTGTTGACTGACAAATCAGAGATGAAAACATAACCACCTTAGCAGAGGTAATAAAACCTTGATATCCTTGATATATCCTTGAACATTAATAATTATTAGAATCACAACAGGAAATTAAAAGTAGAATGAAATGTTTCGAGAATATCTAAATAGTTGACGGGTAATTTTCTGTTGGTCGACTTATCAATTCATTTATTAAAAGCTAATTTTCCCCTGCTACTTAGTCTGTAGGGTTTTTATATTGTGTTTTATTTACATTGTTTATATTTGTTTATTTTTGTCGTGCACTGATTGCTCGTTGTACATCAAATTTCCCTTGAAGGATATTAAAGATTTACTTTTATGGACAACTTTAGTTAATCACAAGCTGCACAAACCAAACTAGAGCAGCAGAGGAACCCAGTAGCCAGCAGGGGGCAGCCTCAGGACATCACAGAAGACTGTGATTCTTGTAAGGTGTTCAAAGACAAGGTTGGAAAACGTACTGGGTTATTCTCTAACAATCATCCAGTATCTAAAAAGGCAAAAATCTAAAAGTAACTTTTAAGTAAGGCTGTCAAATATATGTAGTAAAGTACAAAATATTTTCTCTGTGTTTATCAAAAGCAGCATAATATGACACGGACACACTCACACGATAATTTGTCCATCTCCTTATAGTGCTTAGTTAATCATGTCATCCATCAGGCTGTGTGGCCGAGTTGGTAGAGCATCCATTCTCAAAACAGCAATACCTGGGTTTGAATCCCACTCCTTCCCATCTATAGCCGGAAATATGACGAGCTCTTAAAATTGATGGGATATCACTTATTAATTGCAAAATATCTTACACTATGTAAATTTAACTTAATTAAATATAAAAAGAGGGAAAAAATGTAATTGAAAAAAAAATAATTCTGCGCAGTAGGCTTCTGCGCAGCATGTGCGCAATGGGCTACTGCGCAGGATGTGCGCAGTGGGCTTCTGCGCAGGATGTGTTTTTTTTTTTATTTAATTTTTAATTAAAAAAATTTATATTCAATTTTTTTTTTTTTTTTTTATATTTAATTTTTCCTCATCATCATTTCTCTGCGCTGGTTCAGGGGTAAATGATGCTGGTCTTCTCAGGAGACTATGTGTGTGTGTGGCCGCGGAGCCTGCCGGTTCTTCCCAGTGCGAACAGCCTAAGTATTTAACATGGGCGAGGAAAGGAAGCGGACCGCTTTTCGCAGCGCTTCTACCTCCGGTGCGTCCCCGGGGTTAAGAGAGTGTGACTTAATGTATTGTTTTAAATTGCATGTTTCACGTCATGAGAAATCCGTCTCCTATGTCGCCTGGACCAGGTGCCGCCCCTGTCACTGGTTATGTTGGCTCGCTGTCTGGCCGGTAACCAGCCGTCCGGACCGCTCCGTGAATAAGGAGGAGGAGATATTTCTTTATTTGGAATGCGGCCACTCTATTTCCCGGATATACAGCAGGAGCAACACTCGTATCACCTCCAGGTGGTCCGTCACTTCTCGTTATACACACACTTTTAGCGTCTTTACCTACAATTCCCATATGCACTACGTCACACACTACAAACTTTCCTTAAAGGGGCAGGCCATACCTGCAACACAACAGCTCTCGGTCTCATATACAGATGGCAAGAGAAAGCAAGTTAAGTCTTTAATTCTCACTTTCCACCTTAAAACTATGACATGAACTGAATTATGAACTAGTTCAGAATTTAAATGGTGAATGAACGGGAACTATTCATGTTTACTTGTATGAACTGAAATTTGAACTAGTTCATGAGAGGTGTAAACTTGCACAACACTGGAAAACACAGCACGACCTCTCAACAACTCTTCTCAATATCCCTTATATGTATTACCTCTCTTATTTTGGCTGCTGTCACTGTCATGAGAGAGATTTTTTTATGTGTACTAATTACTTGATCCTGGCTTAGGCTGCCTGCATCGCTGTGGCTTTAATTGGACCAACTGGGCTTTTCAAAACCTTAATATGATCTTGTTATATATGCCACTCGGTGAGCACTTTCATCCTGGGAGTACATTTTTACTGCGTTGGCCCTAGTTGAGATTTGGACTCGCTCACTTTGGCAGTGTGACTGTGGATCTGTATGCACCGAGCTACAGCACGTTGTATAAACACATTGCTCTCTGAGGCCTCGTGAACAGAACACAATTCACTATTAAAAATGCTCACAAAACCTCCTAAAACCTAATCTCTGCTTGGAACATATTTGTCCTTCAAATAATTGAATTTGAAACGGTGTAATCAGTGCTAATTGTATTTATATTAATGTTTCCTATTTCCTTAACATATGTTTAATGGTTGAATAACTGACGGTTTAAACACTGGAACGTTATACCCTCATCTCTTTTTCTTTTTGATCCTACCCTGGAGCAGAAACATCCCGCAGGCTTTTGGTCTCCGGTTTCTGTGTGAGTGTGTGTCTGTGTGTGTGTGTGTGTGTGTGTGTGTGTGTGTGTGTGTGTGTGTGTGTGTGCATAGCCTTCTAAAACACAGCTCTGTGTATTGAGCAGAGACCCACATAGGACTGGATGGATAGTCGAATGAAAGTAGGTAACGTGGAGATTAGTTTCTGAGCAAATCGCTGGATGCGTGGATGCAAGGACAGATGAATGAAAAGGACGGATAAGTGGACGGAAGGTAGTGATGGTCTCAACTGATTAGGCCTGTTCTAGTTAGTGTATCTGTCCTGGAAGATAAAGGGGTGGCGAAGGGAGAGATACAGAAGCGGATACTGGTGTAACCTCTGTGAGGGACTCAGTGTTACTGCGAAATGAGTTGTAGTTCAACATAAATCGATTTCTTATCTGGCATCTGCTAAGTACTTTATCACTACAACAGATTGGAGACAACATGTGATAGTTAGTTAGATTTTTTGTATTTTCATTGTACGCATTTCTTAATCTGAAATAAATAATTATGTTGTCCCTGAATAATATTAAAATCATATACATAGTCTGAAGATGACAGAGATGTGGAAATCAGGATGAAACATTTGTGTGTGGAGTACATAGTATTACAGTACCCCCTGCTGGCAATGTTTAGACGTGCATCTAAGAAAAGCGTGTGCTCAATGTGTGTTAACATGTAGGGATTAGTTTAAAGTTTTCAGATTTCCCTTGTACTGCATATTTTCAGAATCATGTCCTATAGGTTAGTGCCCCCCCCCCCCCCCCCCCCAATATAGCTTGAAACCCCTTCAAATGAATGTGCACTTGTTACCCTTTGTCACGATATGGTCGACAACTTGTCCTTCTCTTATTGGTTATTGTACATTTAAATGCAGTGTTAAGAGATGTTAAGAGAACCAACATGGTCATCACTGATTTTGTAATGTATTTACCTGGACAATACAATTTTCAGCAACAATTTAGTAAACATTTTACCTATGGTATCTATTGTAACATGATTTTATTGCACTAACACTCCAGGATGCATGTCAACAGCAGGACAAGGGACTTTCAAAATAAAATGCACCCAAATGCACCCAATTTAACGGCTATTTAGCCGTTCAGCTAAATTGGGTGCATTTGAATCCATTTAAATTAATGAATAATTAAAAGAAAAAGAAAATATATTATTTTTTGTGTATTACTACGACACTCTTAAAATTTCCAGTAATGATAGTTATAATCTAAAGGACTTTAAAACATGTTATAAGACTTTCTATTCTACCGGGACCGACAGATCCCAAACTGTGAAATTTCTGATTATTTGTATGTATATAAAATATCTGCTTTTGTGTGATGATTAAATGTGATCCTGACTCGAGACAATCATCATGTGAAAATAATTCAAACATATCTGAAGATGAAACCACAAACACAGAGAAGAATCAGATCCATTTTAATCAATGATTGATTAACTGTTTAATACATTAGAACATCAGAATGAGCTTCAACAGGCGTCTTATAATCGTCTTCAAACCAGAATTCAAACTCTGATAGTGAAGAAAAAATAAAGAAAGAAACACACAGCTGTGCCTGTTGTGAAAATGTTCGCCCTCTCACTCCGACCTCATGATGCGGGCATAAAGAAGAAAGAAATCCCTGTAGTTGAATGCGGTGAGCAAAACTTACACCACGATGAAGAGGAGGAGGGTGATGGAATACAAAATACAATCCGTCACCGTTGCTTTCGAAACCAGAGTGTGTCATTTAAAAGGTGGTGTCCGTAAAACACTGATTGTCCATAGATCACCTGATACAGCTTGTTTTTAATACACAAAGTCAGAGAAAACAGAGCTGGGAACAGAGCAAGAGATGAGATGACAACCAACTGGGATTAGCAGCAAAACAAGATCTTAAGGCAAATGTGCAGTCTGTGAACCCTTTTCAGCCTAACACAACCACAAAGAGCTCTTTCGACAATCAACGAACCCGTTAAGCAGATCATTTTCCAAGCACAGAAACTGAGAAATTACAAACTGAGGCCGGGTGAGTTTTTGACAAGTCCCGGGTGAGCGGGTGATTTTGAGCTGCTGAAAATAGTATGAAAGAAGAACATTGAAATCTTTGTATCCAGGGTCCCTGACATCTGCTCCTCAAATGCAGCGATAGCCCCCCATATGGAAAATATCAACTTTACACATACACAATATACACAGATCATTTTATGGCATCATCCAACAACAGGTCCGACAAAAGGTCATAAGGTTATCAGAGAATATCAGCAGCCTCTGAGAAGATTGAAAATATTATATTTATTGAGTTGAGGAATTTGTGTTCAGCTTTCTTCCTGCTGTAACCTGGACAACGGCACAGAGAGCATGTGGAACCAGAGACTTCTATAAAAAGGTCCAAATGGACCTTACTTCTGAAATGATTTGTCCAATAATACATTCCTACGAGTAGCTATGGACTGAAGAGGTACTCTGGATCTGGAGCTAACGCTACATGAGCACAGATTTACAGGAATCATGCATTTCACTGCTCACGACACCAACGCACACTGAGAGAACACCAGTGAATAAGTCACTGAGGACACGATCTGAGGCAGTGTGATGTTACTTGATGTATTTAGACGTTGATGTTTGGCAACGAAGAGGCCCTGAATACATGTTCACCTTGAATAGAAAACAAATCTCAGTATATAGGTTATTTACTTTATCTGAAATAATCTCACTGCAGGACTAAACTAAGCACAAATCCAGTGAAGCAGGCGCAGTTCACAAGTGTCTACTCAGCTTTACAGACACAGACTGTATGAGCATCACTCATCATGCTCCTTTTTATCATTATATAGATTCAACTTTGATCTTTTCATTATAAACACATCATAGCACAGTAATTTACTTAACACAGTAAATATTATACAGTTAATTTCGGATGAACAATAGCATTTGTGTGAACTTCTAATCTGCTTTAAACCAGTGAACCTTCAGTAAACTCAGGATCTAGACTCTGGACAAACCAAATCACAAATAACAAAAAGAACAATTATTTGTGACTTTTAACATTCCTCGGACCTGTCTGCGTGGTTGGACATCACTACAGACGCACAAGAGCAAATGTGTTTCTCTCAGCAATTGTCTGTTGCTTGGGAGCGTGTGCTCAATTTTAAGGGGCCAAAAACTACTCAGACAAGAGACTACACACCAAATTTCACAAACACCAACAACTTCAATTACCGAAACACTACCATTAAAAAAGCTTGTGTTTAGCTGTTTACATTTTACTGCACAATTTCCTGCACATGTGATTACCTCACACAGATGATGAAGGAGAACAGGATTGTGGGGCGAGCGGGAGACTATCGTTTCATATTAGGATGTCAGATTTAATATGATATGGTTTAAGTACATCTAAATATTTAAATTCTAAATGTTATTCCAAAAAGGAGAGCCTTACCTAAGTGCTTTAGTCAATTAAATGAATTGCTTAGAGTTAATAATGCTCATTAATGATGTAACAAAAATGTTCCCTTATGAGATTTTCCATGTTAAGCTAATTAAACGAATCAAACGTTGACTGTAGCTACAATCACTGCATCGCAATTGGACCAAAATAGACACCTGACACACAAAGCTGGACAGATTCATAATCCTGTAACTTGCATGTGTCACCGTGTTAATTTTCAAATGAAAAAAATACTTTTATAACATCAGTGAAGTAATGGTTGATATTAAAATCTGAGATTTTGGACATTTCTATCTTGATTATTTTCTGAATTCTTATGCACTCATATTGATTCTACTCTTTAATAGTCATCAAACATCAAAGAACATATACTGTCAATACAATATCTATAATCAAATGGTCAATAAAATACCTGTTTTTCTATGCTTTTACTGTGAAGTCTACCAGGAAAGGCGGTTGACACACCTTGGCTCCAATAACAGGATTTATAAGCAATTGCCACTGGTGTATTTTATTTTTTAAAGTCGATAAGTGTAACATTTCTTAGCAATATTTCCAAAGGGTGTTTTAGAGCAAAGAGCCTCTCAGCAGTAAATATAACAAACAATATTAACTCTCAAACAAGCTCTTACAAATAATTATGTAAGTTTAAGGTCTGTATATCAGGCGTCACCCTAAAATAAAAAGGAAATTAATCCTTTTAAAAAACAATTAGTTGCAAGATATTCTCATGACATTTATGAGGCTTCATCGCATAAACACAATTTTTGTGTTCATTCTTTTGTTTGTCTGTGCATAATGTCTATGTACATTGTGCCTGGCAATGTCTCATGCAGATTATCACTGCATTGTACACCAACAAATTAGCAAGTGTGCAGAAATGAATATGTCTGTGGGGATTTCATACGACAAGGCTTAAAAAAATGTGTTTTGTTCTTTTTAAAATGATGATTCCCTCGTAAAGAAAATTACTATTACACCCCGAAACCTAAGATCTGTGATTTACTGTATGATGATCCAGTAATTGTTCTCCCTCTCTGTGTCTGCCTGTTCACCCCAGCAGAGGGCAGCGTTGTGTCATCAGAAGGCTCCAGTCCATGGTTGGAAACTAAGTGGGGGAGAGGTCACTCAAAGTGTCAACATGAAATCTTCTTCCCTATTGTGAACGTTTCAGCTTTGACTTCTTTAGCTCCAGGTTCTAATGAGAAAAAACAGTGCTTCACGTCCTCGGACTTGTCCAGCAACTGATTCACGATCCAGTTCGGTGTAATCTACGTTTTCCTTCTTCGCACATCAAGTCTGGGGCCTCCTCATTAAGAGTGAGAGTCACAATGAAGCCGCTGGTTTAACGTCTGCCGAGGTGGCGGCTCAAGCACTCTCTCTCTCTGTAGAGCACTTGCCCCTAAATTCAAAAGAAAAGCTCGAACTTGTATGATTGACCCGCGGGTTGAGTCATTTACCCGACGTGAACACCCACATTGACACACACTGTTTCTCCGTCGTCCACCTTCACCAAACAAGGTCAGAAAGGTGGGTGTGTGTTTCAAGTCCTCTACGGTTCTCTCTGTCTGTGTGGTTCTGAGGTCAAGTCGGAAACCTTCAAGTCCCCCACGTTATTATCACACTGATCTTCTGTGAGACTTTCTCTCATGGCTCTTCTCAGACTTATACCTCCTCCATCACCTCCATGACGATGGTCCTGGGTCCGGTCAGGATCAGGCTGCTGACGGTGCGGTAGTCGTGGGAGAGGACGCTCAGGCCGTTCACCGACACCACGAACTGACACACCTGGAGAAAGACGGGCAGAGAGAGGGGAGAGGTGTTCAATGGTTTGGCTGGAATACTGTCAAGGTGTCAAGAACTAGAACGGCACTTACTGGAGCGCAAACCTCCGGCTGAGGCCCAACAGTCACATTCAATTCAATCAGGCTTCACCAAACTGCACAGACTCAAATATCGGACCCCTAGAGATGCCAGATTATCCCATCAAGGTCCATAAATTATTCCTTTATAAATTAACAATAATATTGAAAAATGCCTCACGTTATCCATCCCCTCCACCAAGTTTGAAGAAATGTAGTCGATCCTGCTAATAATCAGACATATGGCAGTAAAAACATAAACTCCTTGGCAGAGTTAATGAGGATAAGTACCTCCACCAAGGGGGTTATATTTTTTAATCCCCTGACTGTTTGTGGTTTGGTTTGTATATTTGTTTGAAAGTCAAATGACACAAAACCAACTGAGAATATTTCCACCAAACCTCTTGGGTCGGATGCGGAATGGCTCAGGGAAGGACCGATACAATTTTAGTGTAGATCCGGATCAGGGGGCAGATCTGGGATATTTTTTTTTTCTGTATCATTACGAGATAAGGCATTTTACAACATAATTCATGGATCTTTCAGGATCACATTTCAAGCCCACGTCAGAGCTAGTGGCTTATTCTGTTAAACATTTAGTTAAACTTTAAATCTCTACTGTTATTGTTCATGCCGGTGTGTTCACTTATCACCTCTCCAGCCTCCAGCTTAGCATTTGACAGATGATTAATTTGTTTTGTTGGCGTACTCCTTTAAGAAATATCAAGAGGAAGGAGGAGGAATGAGAGAAAGCGGCTGTGACCTGGGAGAGAAATTGCAACACACTCGCAGCTCCGCCACACAAACACTGATAACTTGACACTTGACTGTGGCTGAACGACACCAGGCACAACACAACGATCACGCTCCGGTCACTCTCCCGTCACGCCTGCACGGGCCCCACCTCCCTTATCGCCATTTAACCACCGCTCCAACTCAGCAGCTCCGATAAAAATAAGACCTGCTGCCTTGCAGCTATTGCAACATGATGCTGTCGTTCTTGCTGCTGTTATGGTTTGGGTGTTTTCTATTTTGTGGACGCTATTAAAGGCTCACACACACAACTTCACTGGCTCGCAAATGTTTCCCAAAAGGATATGCCGATAAAAGCTTCATGCATGTTGGAAGGCACGTTATTGTGTTGCCCATAAATCAATAAGTGCAGAGGGAAGAGAAACCTCAACATATTACGTTTTTTTACATCAATTTCCGTCTCTCCGCAGTGATTCCGGAAGAGAGGGATCAAAATAGGCAGAGGGAATAAGTGGGAAGACAGATTAAGAGTGATAGAGGGAAGGAGAGAGGGAAAATTATAGCCCCGACTGTTAATCCTGTGCTGCAGAGGAATTTCAGCCTCTCACTATAATCACATCCAAACCTCTGCTTATGCATCACACTGCTTCACATACGTCAGAAGGACTGTCCGTCATGCCCGCTCTTTTTCTCCACTGCTATTCATTTATCTCTCGCTCTCTCTCTCTCTCGGCTCTACCTTTGCTTTCAAGCTCCCTCCTGACCCTCCACCTCTTTCTCTCCCACTGACGCTTCTCTCCTTTCAGGCTGTGGGGTTGTTGGTCTTGGCTGAGGCCCAGCTGGACCCAATGGCTCCTGGCACTCGGGGGGTTAATAAAAGAAGAGCTCTCTCCCACACGGAGAAAGGAAAAGAGCCAGGCACCAACACAGAGAGAGGACGGAGGAGGGAGAATCAACATTCACATGTGGCGAGGCCGCGCAGAGATCCTCGACCGACATGCAGTGAGAACTGTGAGCTGCGATGGAGATGTTGGTCGTGCTCTGGAAAAAACTCTCCGAGGCTGTGCTTCGATACGAGCCCCTTGCACGAAGGTTCCCAGCTTGATAAGGTGTTCAAGGAAAATAGTTTGAACATTTGTAAAAACATGCGTTATTGTTTTGTATAGCGGAGAACAAAATAACAGGTCGATGTCACATATTGTGTCTGCTTGTTAAATCAGGAGATTGTAGCTCAGCTTAGCGTGACGATTGGAAACAGGAGGAAATAGTTCCTCTGTCTCTTTCCAAAGGTAAGTGCGACACATACCAGGCTCAGTGGAGAAGCAGGCTTCAAAGTTTTCAGTGTGGCTCATTTCCACATAAAAAAAAACAAAACTGGATTCATAAAACTGGACGTTGTCGGATTGTATCTGAGCCAAACAGTTACACAAGCAGAAGAGGCTGTACTTACTGTTGCATGGTCGTATTCATTTGGATTTACATTTGTGTTTGTAGAGTCTATTTACATTGGCTTTGTGTTTACAAACCCATCTACAGTGAATATATGAAAAAGAGTTTTATCAGTGTTGATGAATCCACACAGTGCCTGTCTGGTGTCGAGCTCACTAATTAACTCACTGTGTCGTGTTTGTTATATGTGACAGACACATATTAAACAGAAGACAGAGAACAGGATTATTTTTGGCCAGGAGCAGCGACTTCCTGGAGTCAGCTGGTTGCCTGGCAACTTCTCAGAGAGAGAACAAGACCCCAGGAGCATCTCAATAAGGGAGCAAACCACAGCAGATGAATATTTGACCATTAGACTTTTTTAATCTTCTGTTCTTTGCGGCCTTGACGGATCATAATTGTGTTTTTGCAAAATCAATATACTCAAAGAAAGAATTTAAAGGTCCTGAATGTAAATTATATTATTACAATCAAATTCCTGATTTGTCTGAACTTTAAAGCTTCCAATCTTGGATCGTTTAAAATGGTTTAAATCGAGGAGGAGACTGATAATTCCATCGCCCTGGTGACAAGACTGCACAAAACATTTCAGTTCCCACACATAACGGTGTGCAAACAGTCACAGTACACAACGCACAAATGGAGACAAAGAGAGACAAACACACACGCCCTGCTCTACCTGCCGCCTTGTGAAAGTGCATTAGAAGTGGCTCTAAGAGCGGCGTGTTAGACAGTTACATAAGTGCTGGAATCCATTATGGTCAGACAATGCTGATGTATGTGTCTGTGTGTAGCGGGAGGTGCCGAGTGTTTGATGAGACCAGCCCTCTGAGGTCAGTGGGTGTAACCGGCTTCTTCTCGGGCCTGTTGCATGGACTGTGGTGCCAACAAGGCATCACCACCCCCCCCCCCACCCCCCCCATTGAAGTGTTTTACTGCTTAATTACACATACATAAAAGTCGTCAGGTGAGGTGAGAACAAGAGGGAGGAACGAACCTGCACACACTGCTGTATGCTCACAGTTTAATCCGGGATAATGATGATGATACCTCAAAGCTGATATTCAGGTTTCAGCTTATTATTATTTTTAAAAGGCCTCGTGGTTAGACATTTTGGGCCGCACATGAAAGATCAACATCTTAATCTAAATCTAAAAAAAACAACACATTTATGTAAAAATTACAGGATCTTTAGTAGAACTGTTAGCTCGATGTCCTCACGGTAAACACATACAAAGGTCACACGGTGCAAGAGAGCTTATTGCATCCACAAAGACAACAAACACGCACTTTACGAGGGTGCACGCTTTTATGACTGACAGTTTCTCATTAAAGGTGTTTCCATTGTCAAATAAGAAGAAAAAACTGTGAACAGTAACCAGGGAATAAGCGATATTATTAGGGCCCAAACAGTGACAGGCACTGACAGACAGTGAGGCCCTATTTAAATTGTACGGATTTATTTATTTTTTCAGGTAAATAAAATGGCTTTTTGTTATTATACATTTTTGTTGTTGTTGTTTTTAATTTAATTTTTAAAATATATATATTTACCTCCTGCGCAGAAGCAGACCGCGGCGATTCATTTTATGTTATTTTATTTTTCAGGGCCCGAGCACTGACAGAAAGTGAGGCCCTATTGAAATGTAAGGATTATTATTGTTATTATATTTTCTGTTTCCTCTTTCAGTGCTAATATTGAAGCTCAGCCCCCTACTTCCTCCTCCTCCTCCACTCTTTTCTCTCATTTCATGTGTCTTCTCTCTGGCCTCACTCGGAGTTAACATCCTCTCTATCTTTTAGTTTCAGATGTCCCAATCAGATTTTTTAATGCTTCCACCTAAACCCCTGGACTCACACTCAAAGAGCCTCTACTTCTGCTTACATTTGCTCTACTTGTGCTCAAATTTGCACTCAGATATTAAGGGGGTTGGATTGATTTCCTGCGCTCCAGCTTCAGCTCCTCTCCTCTCCTGCTCAAGCTGCTTCTGTGCGCCCGCTCTCAAATTGATCCTATGCTCGTGGATTGTTTTTGTACAAAAAGTCCATGAAAGTAAGGTGAAGTGTTGACAAGTTTACATTTTCTAATCTATCTAAGCACAAACGGGGGCTATTTGAATACAAGCGCAAGGTTTTGAGGGAAAGTATTACAAAATCAGAACATAAATACAACAAGTCCTGCTCAAAACTGAAAAACCACAATCTTGAATTAATTTTGCCACCGTCATGGAGAGAATAAGAAGCAGCTTTGCAGTATTTTTCCCCTAGGATTTAATAATCACACACTGTGTGTATATAAACTTTTAGCTCCTTGTAGTTTCCTTTCTAAACTCAAAGACAACGTAATTTCAGACACTTTGTATCCTGAAAGCCCTTTTAAACGCCTAATGAAAACGTCCAGCAGTGCTAAATATTGCTTTAATGATCAATTAAGCACAGCCAACTGTTTATTATGTGCTTCTGATTTCCCCTCTAAGTCACATGCTTCTCTGCTCCTCTTCCTGGCTCCTGCTGCTCCTTTCATTTACTCCCTGCTCTCTCCTCCCTCCCCATGTTGTGGTTAAAGTCGCCAGGCTTTGCATTCCCAGGATTCCTCGCTCTAACTCTCCTTTCATACCTTCATGCCAGCTGTGGCAGCGAAAACCACAGATTCCCCGCTTTCCTCTTTCCTGACTTTATTTTCTGCTTTTTTCACTGCTCTCTCTATAGATTCTCCCATCACATCTCCCATCATCCTCCTCACGCTGCCTTTTCATGACAGGTTGTCTCTGGGACGTGTAAAGGTGGTTTTGGAGAGCAGATAATGACTGGTTTAAGGAGGTTTGGTGGAAGAACATGCACATTCCAGACAACAACCCTTACAGTGAAATGAAAACAATGAATTTCCTATTCAATGCACACATGCGTCTTTGCAGCCAAGTCACCAACCAAGAAAAAGGATTTATTCTTTGTTCATCCCTCCACCTTTTATATGCTGTACTCGATCCGTGTACCTATCCTTCCTTCTTCTTAACTTCAAGCTATATTATCTAACTTCCTTTCTTTTCTCCATTCCTTTTCCCCAGGGATGAACAGACGGGAGCCCAGGTGAGTTTTCAAACATTCAAGACGCTATGATTCTCTCTCAGTCGTACCTTCATGCCAGCTGCAGCTGCAGGTCCACCGGGGTCCACCGCCTGGATGTGACAGGGTTTGCTGCCTCGCACCACAAAGCCCCAGCCCACAGCATCGCCTACAATCTGAGGAGCAATCAGAACACAGTGAGACGACATTCCACGGTTTTTAATGTGTGTGCCTGTGTTTGCCTGTGTTTGCCTGTGTGTGTGTGTGTGTGTGTGTGTGTATCGTACTGTGAAAGTCTTCTTTAGAAAAGGTCCTCCTGGCGTCTGCAGCTCCTCCGGACTCACTTGTCTCTTCAGAACTGTTGAGAAAAACAACGTTAGACATGATATTGATAGAACATAATCAGACATGACCACATATATAACACATATAGGCAGGTATACAAATGGATACGGCACAAACTAAAGTTCAATGACATCATGTTGTTGTTCAAAATGTGTCTGTGTGTGTTTGCGTGTTTGTGTGAAGAAGTTGCACATGCTAATGAGACTGGGGGGGTGCGGCTTCCTGAAGCAGTACAGCTCCCCTTCCCCTCCCCCAACTTCCTTTAACCATAACTCACTTCAATATGACCCAACACGGGATTTCACTGGAAGTCTGCTGTCTTCAAAATAGGTAATGTATACATTCTCTACATTTATACATACTATAATAAATAAGATGCTCTTGAGAACTTGTGATATCATATGAAATGGAAATGAAAAATGAGGCATGTCTGTGTGAATCCGTATCTCTCTGTGTTTATGTACCATTTGTTATCAATCATTTTGAAACAGTGTCTAGGCCACCTGAAACAATTCTTATATTAAAACAGCAACTCAGAAAGAACTAAAAAACGTGAAACCGACGATCATTTATTCCTCTTAGATAAAAGAAATAAAGATCACATAGTAGACTTTGTCCTTCAGGGTGGCTCCTCCTGGCTGAATGCCTGTCAGGTCATGGTCAGGGTGCAGGACACACACACGGAGCCTTTATGTATCATCGCTGATAAGCATCGTGATGTGACTGACAAGAAAAGTAAATGTGGGCTGTTGCACCTTCAAACATCAATGGACAAACAACTGTTTTATTGAAGTAAAAGACAAGATGGTTTCTGTTATTTTAGGTAGTTGTTATCACAGTGATTTGAGTTCAAGTGTTTTTCTGATAAGTTTGGTTTTAATTAGTTGTTTGATGCTGTGTAAACAAGGTGAAAAGTCATGATTGATGGCTGAGACTGACTCTGGCCGAGCACTTGAGTTGGCAGGGCGTGGCTCCGTACCCTGATCCCGACAGCACCGGCTCTGACTTCAAATGCCCAAGATGGGCGGCGTTCATACCCTGAGGAAGCTGAGATGCATCGTCCATCTTTTAACAACAGTCAATGTGCTGAACTACTCATTTTGTGGTGAATCAGCTAAAAACTAGAGACCTTGTTCATTCGGAGTATTTGTGAAGGAGCCGTGTTTAACATTATATCCACTTATCCTCAAACCTGACGACACAGCCTTTATAAAGCCTATGGCCTCAGTTTATGTGCTTAATGAGCCACTTGGGCTCTTTAAAAAATATTTCCTACACTCAAACCAGATATCACACGAGGCACAAACCTCCTCATTCATGGGGAACCTTTGTACTGACTAATTAGAATGCTTCATATTTTTGGAATCCTTAGCTTCCCATCAAGTGATACACAAGCACTATGGTTAATACGAGGAAGATGGTAAGTGTTTGTGTTCAAGCGTGCACGTGTGTGTGTGTGTGTGTATGTGTGTGTGTGTTCACGTGAGAGTGTGCCTTCCTTTTCCTGTTCATTGTGTATGGTGTTTGTGAGGGCTCAGATTAGACGCGGCAAAGGAAACCTCTCACAGTATACACGCACACATATATACACACACACATAAACACACACACACGCACAAGCACAAGCACACACAGAAAGGCGTCACTTCTTCATTCAGTTCTCCATGCATTAGTTAAAGCGGAACTTCTCCAATGATTAAGTTCCCGATGATCCCCTCCCAAGTGCAGCACGTCTGTCTTCCTCTGAAGTCAACATGAAGTCATCTAAACTCACATCAATATTTATTTTTACAAGTTGTGAAGTCACAGTTTGTGATGGACTGAATACCAGGAGGTGAGATTTATCATTTGTGCTATAACCCTGACTTCGAGGGCTCCAACATCAAACCAAACCCAAGGAACACTTGATTCCAAACCACATCATTCCAATCTTGAAACAAATATTTTACTATCAAAGTCTACATAGTGCCTATTTATAAATAATGGTATAGAGTGGTAACATTTAAGTAATCCTCCCTGGTGCACTCATTCAGACATTCTTGTTTGAACCAAATATCTAAATTAATAAAGCTTTCAGGAGAATGCTCGTGACACAGGGCCTAGTTAGGGAGTTTCAGTCATTGCAGTTTCCTGTTCAGAGCGGATCATAGAATATATCATCACTAAATTGTCTTTGTTGTGGATTAACTCAGGACCATCTCCGCTTGGGGCCATAGGCAATTTGCCTAGTTTTGCCAACCCTGTTGCAACATCCCTGCTGTCGGAAGTCTGGTGTTGTGGATAACATATTCAAACGTAAGACGATTTTCTAAAAATGTCACAGACAAAGCAAATAACACAAAGAACCTGAAGATGTACTGTATGCTCTTCAAACTAAGACTCTGTGTGTTTGCATGTCATCGTACCAGATTTGGGGTTGAAGAGGACAGGTGGGCTGCTGCTGAGCGTAGGACTGCTGCTGTAATAACCGCTGCTGCCACAGCTGCTGCTCATGCTGCTCCGGCGGACTCCCACCACCACCTTTATCTCTTTAGTGGGACTCACTGAGACAGAGGGAGACAGAGAGGGAGAGATGTTGGACTAAAGCAAAAACAGCCGCGTGAGAAAGAACTAGAGTGGATAGCAGTGTATAGACAAGTCAGATAACCCCTCCAGTTAGAATAAACTCATCTGGTGGGAATAAACAATTATTTTAAGCCATTTTTCATAGGAACCACTTTTAGATAAGTGATGTTTACAAGTTCTTTCAAGAAAAGAAAAAAATGTCTTCAGTAGCAGTATATTCTACCAGCAGTATATTCAGGTGATACCATTGCTTGGTTATGAAGCTCTAAAAATGAACCATCCCAGTTTTCTGAAGGTGAAAAACTGGATTCTCTAGTTGTGAAAGTGGATTCGACCAAAATAAAAATCAAGTTAGGAAACTACATGACTTTACTACTTATTGGGTCATGCAACTTTTCACTGTGGCCCAAAGCACAGCAGTTAACGTGACTGTGTGTGAGCATGTGATAAAGAAAACGAGCAACCAGCCGAGGGGAGCGTTTGAGAAAAAGAAAACTGACTGACTAAACATGAAAATACAAAACAACAGCACCTCATTGAAAGTTCTCTTTGATATTTCACAAAGCAGTGAAACAATGTTCATCAAAGCTTTCTGGAATCCAGGGGCATATTTTTGTTGCCGTTCTGGCCGACCAAGAGTATTAAACTAAAGCAATATTGAATGAAGAACAGTAGCAACCCCTCTCGTGAGGAGCTGGAGACAGAACGTTTGACCTTATTTTCTTTTCTTACAATATTTGCTTAAAAAAAGTTAGCAGCAAAATAGATGTAGGTTAAAAGTTTCATCTAAAAGATGTCGATCAGGTTTAAATCTTAGTACAGGTTCCTAGTATAGTATATTTCACTAAGACATCTTTTGAACATGGTTATGAAGCATAATGACATTTACTTTTATTCAGCCAATGGATATCCATAGCACAGTTACAAACCATAAATGATATGTTAATATCCAGCTAATGAATTTCTCCTTGAATCTCTCCTTGAATCTTTATTCAGACCTTTTAGTATTATCTCCATTTTGTTTCTCCTTGTCTGAACTATCCTTGAACTGCCTATGGAATAATAAGAGGAGAGATGGTTTTCAGCAGGTCCTAAATCATAAGGAACATTCCCAAATTTAGGCAGAAGGCCCTGTTGTGTGACGTCATTTTATCTCTAGGTTTGTAGTAAACAACTTCCCTGTAAAACGCCTTGCCTTGCAGTCAAGACAGATTTTCACTATTCGGCCTGGGTGATTTCTCCGGGCATACCATGGTGCCTGTCTGACCTGTGAAACTTCTGTGTAATAAATTCTATTATGCTGCAAGTTCTGGGTCCGCGTCTCCTCTCTTCAAACACCGACTTCGACAAGACACTAGTGCTTGAAAGATACGATACAAGTCAAAATGACAGACTCTTAGGACCATTTGGTGTAAAACACTATGATACAGTGTTGAACCTGTGTGTAGTGATGGTACAGTTTCTCTCCATGTCTGCGTGGTGCGGTGTTCACCTGAGAGGAAGCTGGTGTTGCCTCCGTCGGAGTTCTGCTTGCGGAGGCAGAAGGGGCTGTCGTGGCTCTCGGGGATGCTGCGGCCGCGCTCGTGAAGGAGCTCGATAAGCCGCCGCCGCCGCCGGAAGTTCATCCTAAACTGGTAGAGGAGCGGCCCGTCGACAAAGTGATGCTTGTTGGTGACTAGTGACAAAAAAGAACGGACATGGATAGAATGAATACATTTTGATAAAGACAGGGGAAATCTCCTGGACAATTTAATCTCTTCTTTCAGACAGTATGCAAAAGATAGAGAGATAGAAATCATGAGATAAAATGATATTTCCATCAATAAAACATGAACAGCCTTACTTTGGTGTATTTTATATAGCGCGAGTCATATTTTAATATCTCAGAGACAATGTGATTTATCTTCCACACGTCGACTGAGCCCAAGTGAGCAGCACTAAACAAATTTTCCACTGAGCTGAGATCACCTGTGCTAAACAAACTAACCGCAGAGAGCACTGACCTGGTTCATCTCTGCTGGACAGAGATCAGACCAGCAGAACCAGAGAGTCGCCAGAGTACACATTCATTTCAAATCAATAAGCTTGCTAAAATAAAACGCATTTCCACACCATGCTCGTATTTTCTTAGTTTTTAAGATTTTAAATGTATTACCTGATTTCAGAGACAGGAAAATACAGAAAAGATTTGATATGGACGGTGAAGTGCTAAGACACCGGGTGAGAATTACTGTTTACGGTGTCAGTAAAGACTCTTAGTCATCCAGGTCACTGTTATTCAAGAGGAGCTGGATCGAGGGCAGTTGAACTTGAGTGAGCGGTTGGAAGTCCCGGGTGCTTAATCTCTGGGGGTGTTTGCACTCCTGGCGCTTGTAGCGACAGTCATTTACGTCATTGGAGTCACATGAGACCAAGTTTCAACAAGCATCTGGAAGTCAAGTGAGGCAAAGTGTAAGAGGATATGGTTTTTGAGATTAAACCACGTGCTCTACCCATCTTAAATTAGTACATTATTGTCATTGAACGAGAGCACCTTATGTTTGTTTCTGTCTTTGTGTGTCCTGGCCTTAAAAAAACCCAGGGTTGTGTTGCTTCTTCATGATCCTCCTGAATATCTCAGATACTCCCCACATTTAATCAAAACATCAAAGCATCAAAGAGCTTGGAACTTTGCAGACTTTTGCTCTCATTTAACTTGACTCATGTTAAGTAAAAGACCTATCCACTACATTTACCATATGTAGCCTTTGTTGAACCAATAATGCTTAAACCAAAAGATGATGTAACAGTAGTATTAGTAGTGAATAGTAATTAAGTCAGAAAAATAGTTTCCTCAACTGAGCTATAGCGAGTTTTAAAGTTAAGGACTTGACATTTTTAAAAAGTTAAATGTGTAAATATTTCATTCAATACTTTCCATTTAACCTCACAAAAAAATAAAAATAAACTATATTTTCAGACACAAGGGTTAACAGCAGTGGTCAATCTTTGGCTGGTCAAAACTACAAGAACACATTATGTCAAAACGTAATGATTGTAATTTACTTCTACTGTGTGGTCATTTAGCTCATTTTAATGTATCTGCATAGAAACACACTGGCCACAGTCAGGTCATATGTACTATGGATGGAAGGCTGTTGTCAACAAAGACCTTTAACATGCTTTATCCTCTCCTCAGTAATAGATTGACTTAACTTCTATAGAAGCTCTTTCTCTTGTTCAGTTTAAACTGACTAAGGGAAATCTTTTCACACCAGCTGTCTCAGTTTGAGATTTATGAAGCCTTACCCAGCATGCTGTTCGCCGAATGCCTTTGCCACGGCGACACAGCAGCCCTCCTCTCACCACCTCATATTCTTGATTTGCCCGTGGGGCATTATCCGCAACGTACAGTGTTTGTCTTTTATTGTGGGATTCAGCTGGACAATACGAATAACAACTGCCATGCTGGCCTGCAGAAAACACACCCAGGTCCGTCTGACCAGTAAACACACAAACCTAACACAATGCAGATCCATCCAGACCTGCCCCCCCATACATCACATGTGTGAATGCGTGGCCGCGGCCCACAGCCGGGCAGGGAGCAGGAATTCAGACTGGTCCGTCATCTCGTTCTCTGGTCTCTATTTTATGCGTCTCTCAAGGGAGCTGAGGACGGGCAAACACAATATATGTACCAAACTAAAGTAGCTTCAATTATCCTCCCTACTTTTACAAATGCATGTGTAGCATTCTGTGTAGTGACCAGCTCATATATCATTGTGCGGTTATTTCATCTGGGAGGTTGACACCATTACGTCTCTAAAGGCGAGCAGGAAGCAGATAAAGCTCTGTATTACATTAACTAAGTGAAGCGACAAGACACAACTCTGAAGTGTGTGTGTGTGTGTTTGTGTGTGGGTTGTAGAACACTACATTCCTAGTACCCTGGAGATGCTCAGCTCTATTACAGCCTTGGAGACAGGAAATGAGAGAGAGCAGATGGGCCCACTGTGTGATGAGGGGCGGTCAGGCGAAGGGAGGAGGAGAAGCAGGAGCAGAAGAGGGAGAGAGGGCAGAAATGAATCTCCCTCATTAAATTCATTAATGGATCCGGACAGAGGAGCAGATCGAGGAATTTATATCATCACTTTCCTAAACATTGCGAGATTGGGCATTTTGGGACAATTTCTCCAATTCCTTAGGGAATCATTTATGGATATTGATATTAAAAAGGCTACATATTTAGGGGAGTGATTTCTATGAGTGTGCACAATTTGGTGTTTCTATTTTAATGAGAACGTGTATTATGTACTGTGCTCATGTGTGTTTGAATGAGAGAAAACAAAACTCCTGCACTAAGGACATGTGACTAAAGTCATAAGTAATAAACAATCTAATTAAATCATACATGGGTGTGAACCACAGACAGGAACATATAATCAGATTTCAGGTCATGTGGTGACACAACAGAAACTCATTCAGGACTCAGGCCAAGAGTTAAACAAAATGTCAAACATGAGAAGTGTCACGAACAGAGTACATGACACATTTGACCTAACGATGTTTTAAAAAACAGAAGCTTTAAAACCAATCTGAACCAAACGGCTTCAGAGCTCAAACAATCCTGTCCTATGGTCACAGATAACATGACAGCCCTGGTTCCTGTTGAACTCCAAGGACCCTGTGACGTTACGGCCACTTTTTCCTCATGTGTAGGAAATTCTATAACTCATATCCCTGAGCAAACTCAGGTCAGAGACAGGAGACTTAAACAGAGAATCTAGAGTGTTGGTAAACACTAATCAGAGGCAGAGTGAGATATAATGTGGGTTAGATCAGGATGGCTGGGGGCCAAACTGAGCTCTAATGAGATTTAGGCGAGGACGAGAGTGGGCGCTTTACTTTGAAAGTTTCCATTTTTAAAGTTTCCAGTTTCCCTGGGCTATGGTAACCCAGTTTGGGACTTTGAGGTGTGAGGTTTTTTAGGTTAGATCCGTCGACACATATCTATGACACTACGGCTGGCATCTGTTGCAGCCCTGCTCAGACTGAACCCTACATGATTTGGACAGACTGAGTTAAATGAGTTATTTCGCTGTGCAGATAGGGCTCTAATCATATTATAAGTCTACAGCCATCATCAGATGACATGACCCAAAAAGAGCAAAGCAAATGCGACGCAGCGCTATAAATGGCAAAGTCCCGAGGAGCTGTATCAGAAACCACACTGCAGAGTAGAGCTCTGCAACAGCATCAAGTCGAGGTGAGATGGGGATACGTACAGGCGCTGCTAGTTTGACTCTCACTGAGGGTCACAGATCATCACACCTTCAATTCATTCTTTCACCTCCACTAGGATTTAATGGTCCCTTAAGCACATTGAAGCAGACACAGCAAAAAGGTATTACATGTTTTAAATACTTGACCTGGTGGCTCCTTATACTGTGTGCAGTTTTTATGTTAACGGTCAGTGTGTAAGATTTAGGTGAAAGAGATCTACTGGTAAATTATCCTAGTGATGTTTTCACTAGTGTGTGATCATCTTAATTCAACAAATTTTTTTCTTTACACTAGATTGGGACATTTATAGTTTGACAAAATTTTTGCCTAAATCATCGCCTCAAATTGCCTACATCCTTATTTGAACAGATCATGCGATTCTATCCCTGTAGTTTAATGGCCTATGTCAAAAACCATGTGACTTAGGCAATTTTACAAGCTATTCAAGATGGCTGCTGCATCCAGAAGAACATGAACCTACCTAGCCGCTGAAGTTATTTCCTATGATTCAGGGCTCTTCCCCTATTGGTAAGTGATTAGGTTTACTATAATATAGGCTACTTTATAAATTATGCATAGTTATTTTGTCTTTTTATTCAGTCTTTTTAGTCAGCATTTTAGCAGCCTGTCAGCGACCTGACTATGGGCTTTTTAATTTTGCAGACCTTGTACATACAGAAGAAAACTATGTAACACAATAGAAGAAAGAAAACTTTCAATTGACATCATTGAAGGTTTTCAGTGGGCCGGCCGCAGACAGCATGAACAGTGGGCCTGTTTTCCTCACCGTGCTGAATGATGCCGTGTTCAAGAAGCCTCCGTCCGAGCCTCTCCGCCTCCTCCCTGGTCGCCATCTCGCCCTCCTGCAGCAGCCAATCAATGAACTCATTGGCCACCAGCGTCCGCTCGTACCCCCCGCCCTCCTCCTCTCTCGTCTGCAAGAGGCTGTTCTCTGTGCTCATCAGCCTGTGGAGAGAAGAAGGCAAACTCGTATTACTTTGATTAAATATTACTTCACAACATTGCATTGAAAAGTAATCCAAGCACAGTTGGTTGGAGATTGCATGTCATAGGAAGTAAATTTAGCCGACAGAACTGGTTTTGCAGCTCTGGATGCAGCCTCCATTTTAATGACAGATGTGGCTAAGGGACTTTAGCAGAGCTATATAGAGCACATACCCTCCTTTCGGAAAAATGTAAGCTCACTGAAATATTCTTTTATGCATGTTGTAAAACTTTCTGTAGAGGGGATTTCCAGCAGGGAAACTTTTCCAAACCAGCAGATCTGCCCACTTCCCACTATGTAATCTGCACAGTCAAATTGCACAAACGCTGCACTGTAACACAGTCTGGATTAGCTCTTAAGCCACATACTGAGTAAGCAGAGTCACTGAGAGTTAATCTTAAAACTAAATTGATGTTATTCCGAAAAAAGAATGCACCGAAGCGGCAGACCAGACTAGCATGATGACAAGGTAATTACATCAAGAGTAATCTTCTAGATCTGCCTCACTGGCGATCAATGGACGTTTGACTGTGTGGATGTCAGTAAATACAGTTTTGCATGTGTGCAATTTGGAACGGTCTACATCAACAGACAAGTACACACATGAATAGAACAAAATTGCTGACTATGTTAAAAACAAACACTGTCACCTGAACTTAACGGATCACAAAGAACAAACATTTGCAGTGGTATGTCGAAACGTGTGCTGGCATTGAACTGTACAATTTTTTGGCACAAATTATGTTCCCACACTCTGTTTAAAAGCCTATAAATCATTCACTGAACGATCAAATCGACGCACCTCACAGTGTAACAGAGACGCAGCCAACTTAATTATAGATGTAAGAGCAGTGTGGCGATTAGTGGTACAGCTTGGAACATTGTCTGACTCGGAAGGATGTAAAACGTGAAAGTGGCAGATGAGGACATTGCACTTCTAGAACATTTGGAACGAACGGACAGATCATATAGAGCTTGAGGCTCCTGGCTGCGAAACTTTAACAATCATCTTTATTTCGGTTGAACATTCTTCCCAAAACAAACAGGTACATATGAGTCTCCAGGGAAGAGGTGACATTTTGAGGTGATAACCTACCAAAGCATAGTTTAACATATTGGGAAATGTGTGCATGTTCTTGCTGAGAGTTAAATGAGAAGGTTGATACCAGACTTAAGTGTGTTACGTGAGGCAGGGAGAACCGGTAAGAACAAAATCTTCTTAACGGTATTTCTGGGAAACAGTTAGATGCTAAAGTCACTTCAGACCCCAACATATTCTGACACATAGCTTATGTTATTGTGAAAATATATATATTTTAAGTTTGCCTGCTACAGTTTAATAGCAAAGCAAAAATAATTTCTAGAAATATCAGTCAAATTATAATTTTAAGACTTTTTTTACTGTGACGATTGGGATTGTGAACATAAGACAAAATCAGTGATGTAGGATAAAAAGGGAAAAAGTCAAAACACTGGACTATTTTCGTTTGTTTTCAAATAATTAGTCATCATGGATTTCTGCAGTTTTATCTCAAATCTCTGAAATAACGTAAATAGCATTTGTGCATAGCTAATCCCCACTATGTGAACTATTTACTGACTTAAAGGCCGTGTATGCAGCAGGCGAGGTCGCTGTGCCATGGAGAAGCCATGAGTTTGTCCATTGTTTGTAAAGCTCTTGGGAGAACATTCAATGTCTTGTTGAATAACCGCAAAACCATTAGAGCCCCTGGAGAACAGCTTCTGCTTCCCTGATAAAATCTAAATCAGGAGCGGCCTGTAAAAATCCTCTTCTCTTCTTACAAGCCTGTTCTTTCTTTTAGCTTGTCTCAGTGTGGTCCATTAAACTGTGACTGATGATCCAGAGAAAAGCAGTTGGCCCACATGTCAGGAGAAGAATTGAACCCTCATTAAACTAGATCCCGATGTGACAACATATTCTTCAGATATCAGCTCCGAGTTGAGGCCCCCAGATTAAACCACAGAGTATCTAAGATAACTGATCTGAGCTCCACGCGCAGGTCTGCTTAAGCCCCTCAAGCCCACACACCCCAGAACACAAGCCTTGTTCAGATTTCAAATCTTGATAGATCATTATGTTTAGTGGGGCAATTGCGATGACCCACATTGGCAGCAAACATATTACAAACGTTGAAGGATAATAATGTTCCATAGGACCTGCCTAATGCCTTTTAATCCAGTTAAACATGTTATTTAAGAGGATCATGATATGTTAGCTCAAAGGGATTGACTGTACTGTATCCAGAGTGGCACCTTGAATTTTACATATGGTAAAACAGTAGGTTGTGCATGATGTCAGACTGTATATACACAATGTACACAGCTCATGATAGTTTCAAATGGGACTAGGGGGAGCTGCCATGACCTGGATTTAACGCAGTTGTTCATTCAGCATACGTAACCCAGCCAGAGTGGTGCCGTAGAAACATGGTTGTGGGAAAACCAGGCTTTTCCCTGCACTCACACTCAGGTGGGACCGTGACAACCCTTTTACAGCCACGTTGCCCTTTTTAAAATTCGTATTTCAATGCTTATTTAAGGGGGAATCCAGTGCCGTGAGCAAGTCAAAGTATTAGTTGAACGTTTAAGTGAATATTCAGTCAGAAGATACTTTTGTTAGAAGCTTCAAAAATATGTTTTCAGAGACATCCGACCTGATATGGAGGTTTGAATGGAGGAAGATGAAAGCAGCTTTTTTTCTAGGTTTCACTTTTAATTATTTAACACAGAACCTAAGTGATTTCTGAGTGTGGCTGGAGAGAAAATAGGCATCCAGTTACAAACAACCCTCTTTTCTCTCATTCATTTCAAAGAGTGAATAAAAAACACGTTAAAAGTCTAAACTTGAATGTCCCCAATGCAAAATAAATGTTAATTTGCTTAGAGCTTTTGAGTATTTAACCACAGTGTCTACTGCAGCCCAGTGTGGGTCTACTGGTCCCTCTGTTTGATGTTAATGGTGATTTTCCTGTGGATTTGGCCTCAGTGTTGGTTGATGTTTTGAGGGAAAATATTAAAAATGTGAGGAAAAATAAAACTGGATGTTTGTATATGCAAAATGTTCCCACTTCACCGGTACTTTTCAGCTGCTCTGAGGAAACTTCACAGCTAAATGATTCCCACTGGGTGGATTTCTGCTTGATTAAGTACCCAGCTTCATGTACAGTAGAAGTTCTTGAGGCTTTATTGATGTAACTTTCTCATTTCTCATTATCATGTTTAACTCTTGTTTTAATCTCAATTACAGTCTCCAAAGACTGAGATCAGCAAGATAATCCAACAACAAATTGTTGTTTCATCAAAAATGTCATCTTTACTGTACTTAACACTGCACAGATTGTATTTTAAGCTATAAGGAAAATATTTAATGTTCTAACCCTTTACTGTAAAGCTTCCTTTTACAACTACCCTGTAACCTGGTCCTCATAGAAAAATACAGTTACACATAAGTAGAACCTGACTTCAATGATTTTTTCAGGGAGTAAAACATATCTAATGCCGATATATATATTCCAAAAAAAGAAATTTAACTGAGATTGAGATTTTAAGATTTAACATATTCACAATTTTTTTTAAATATAAAATGCACACATAAATACAAATCTATGCTGCATGGTATATACAGTTAAATATAAATGTTCACATCAGCTTACCTTGGCAAACCTGAATGCTGATAACGATACATGTGAAAAGTTGATATCGACCATTTATATCCACCCACCGATCCGTCGTGGGCTAATCAGTAACTCATGTGGAAATGGGAGGATCTACACTGCAGCACAGAGATCAGCTGTTGTGATAAGCCAGTGATTATCTGCTATAGGTTCATGTAAATGTGACACAGACGCAGATTCTTCTTTTAGCCATTTGCTCTGAGACACAAAATGAACCAATGTTGTGTTTAGAAATGAAAGATTGTGTTGCTCTGTCTTGATTTAGCGGAATAATGTATCATTTAGGTAAAAGCATGATGAATGACCTGAGAGGAGAAACTTGGACACCTGAAATGTAAAAACAAGCAAAAACATGGTCCTTTCAAATGTATTGGTGAGAGACAGATTCTTTGTTGTTGTAAACAAAGCATTGAAAAGACCCGTGCAGTCCATAAACAGCATTATCTATATGCTACACACACACACGTTTGTACATTTGTCTAGTTAGGACATTGGCATAATGCATTCTCGAGCCCCTTACCCTTATCCTAACCATCCAAACTAAATGCCCAACCCTAACCCTAACGTAAACTAATTCTAATCCTAAAACCAAATCTTTACCCCCAAACAGGCCAGTAAAGCGGTGTCACAAAGTGAGGACCTGCCAAAATGTCCTCACTCTTTAGGTTGTAGGCTCAGTCTGGTCCTCACAAAGACAGCTGTACAAGAACACACACAATGCTTTTAAAGGCCTGTGAAAAATTGTCCTTCCCTGTTGCCTGGAGACTGCAGTCAAAACAACAACAGTCTTCCACAGGTTTGTTTACTGTATGTCGTGTATGTTGATTTGACAATCAGCAGCATCACTGATCAATGTGTGAGTCCGTTTCTTTTTCCAATGGAAAAACCACACGTGGAACTGGCTGTAGGGTAAATGATTGGAGCTTGTGAAGTATGTAGTTGTTTCTTTTAACAAGTCTGTAGATCTGTGTGTATGATAATATGTTATTACATTTGTGCACAAAGTTACTAGAGCCAAACCAGAATCCTCTAATCAACCTGACCATGCTCGTGTTGCCCAGCGTCACCAGCAACTGCAGGGCATGTTTGTGCTTTGAGTGAAACCACCACAGCTCCTTCCCAGTTTACTGTCAAAAAGCCAATCTAAACCTCAAACTTTCACATCTACTTCTGTCAACAGGCAAAGAATTATGGCAGTAAAAAGAATGATGAATATAAAATAAATCCAAAAAAGTTGTGGTGTTACAATATCTAGATCACGCTGACTAAACTAGAAATTGCTAGTAATGTTGGAAATTTGAACCTCATGGTGGCATCAGATTGGTGATCCCATGAAGTTATTAGAATTTATCCTCTGATAACCAGGAATGTCTTCAGGAAGAAAGGTGCCACCCTGATTTATCCAACAAAAAAAAACTCCAGACTCTTAAGACTCCATTTCATTCATTTTAGAAGAGCTGACATTTTGTTGAATCTTTGCAAACCGCTCACCAATGAACCACATCCTACATTGATGTGCATCTGTGAAACCAAGATCATTCATTCTAGAGAGTTTTCCCTTATCCTTGATGCATTCAGGCACAAGAGATATTGATATTGACTAATATTTTTTGTGCCATAGTTGTAATCGTCAAGCAACTCTATTCACAAGCAAGCAAGCACCAGAGCACGCTTGAGGGAAGTGTATGTGTGTGTGTGTGTTTGTGTATGTGTGTGTCCTGAGCTGCACCATGGCGATTACATAAACACATAGCTTTGAGAGCTGAGACAACAGATGTCTCCCCTTGGACTATTTCTTCCGCTTATGCAACTGCTGCGTGCATGCATGTGTGTGTGTGTGTGTGTGTGTGCGTGCATGTGTGTGTGTGTTGTCATAGAAAAACACATGAAAAATAGATCTTTGTTTACAAGAGTGTGTCACCATGAACAATGGGGTCCAAACGTCTGTTTGTCTCACACTAGTGAACCCCACTGAGAGAAATGCTCTTATGACAGAGAGGCAGCATGGTATTTGAAAGGGAAGGGATGTTAGGTTGTTTAGAAGTAGAGAGAGTGTGTGTGTGCGTGTGTGTGTGTGTGTGTGTGTGTGTGCGTGTGTTCGAATATACCACTAATGTAGCACCAGCTGGGAAAGATATGACACACCGAGAAAGACTTGTGCGTTTCTATAGTTACAATTAGTCTCATCGCTATTGGAAAAAAACAGTATAATTGGTAGAAAGGTGATGACAAACAAAAACATTCCCATTAGCGATGTCCTCTGTCCTCTCCTCTTAATCCAGCCCGTCTCTGAATAAAAACACCACGTGTCATCTCTTCTCAAATTGATTCCACCATCCTGATGCTTCACTCCCTGCAGGCTTTTATCATATTTCAACAAATATTCATGTCCAATATGGTGCACTATTATGTTTATTTACTGGCAATAGAAATGCCCAAAGAATCTCATATGAGCCATTATTTTCATAGTTGAAATACTTGTTTGCCATTTGTGCTGAACTAACATAAGATAGTGGACCAATGTGGCCTTCAAGGTGCTTTCAGCTGGCTGTATGTGTGTCAGGTCACGGTCACGGTGAACAACAAACACACATGTCGACAAGCATCAAGGTGACTGTGTAGAAAAGAAAACTGGATGCTGGATATCGCCCTTTCCAAAAGAAATGGACAAATTATTGTGATGGTAAAAGCCAGGTTAGAGGGACAAGCTCACAGACAAAACTCTTTGCAGCTGGAAACATGCGAGTAAACTGGATGCACTGCGATGACAAATGCTCTTAGATAAAGAAACGTTTGGGTTCCCAGCGAGGCTCCATCGAGAAGGGGAACTTGTTAAGGAGCCCCACAGACAAAGTAAAAGTGTACATTGTGTGCAAACACTGCATTTCTCACTCGGCGGGAACAAACGCCTGCTGTGACATTTTAATATACTGCCGAGTTTCAGCAAAACTCCTCAGGCATTCGCACGAGATGTTTTTCGGGACACGAGAAGCTGAAACTATTTGCTAAGTTGTTAAAAGTGGAATCAGCTGATGTGTCTGACAACCTGCATCATGACTTCATTGAGCTGTGAAACAAAAGACAAGCTCAACGCGAGGCTGTATTTATGACCTGAGGATTTTACTATCATGTGGAGCCAACTGCTGTTCTTTACCAAACTGACTCCTGCACCTCTTAGATGCCAAAGTATTCCTTTAAAGCTCTCCGCTAATGAGGTGAAAGAAAAACAAAAATCAACCCTTCTTCAAAGCCACACTACAAAGAACAGGAATCGGTGTGTATGTACTTTTCGTATATCCTCTGGCCCCTCATGAAGACCTTGGCTTCACTGTCCAACGGGAAAGTTCCATCGTCCTTGCGGAAGCGGTAAAACAGCTTCAAGTCTCTGAACTCCCGGTGCTCGTCACACACTACAAAACAAACACACACACACACACATAGAAAACAAAGAGGTTTTTAGTTGTGTCGGATAAAGACTTATCACGTGCAGGAATGGAGCTCAACAGCATGGTTCCGGAAAGTAAAAAGCCCATTCATTTTCTCAATAGGGATTTTGATTTTCAGCCATGATATTGTAACCATCCAAGGACGAGATTGTGAAACTATGTTAAATGCTCCTGTAGAAGCCACAACTCTCTATGAAACAAACTGCAATCCAAGACAAATTTAGTTTTTTTTGCAATGTCAAGGAAAAGCACTGCACTACCCTCAATCCTCAGGTGTAGTAATGACGTCTGTTTGCCAGGGCTTCCTGTTACAATGGAATTGTTTAGCACAACCATGAGAATCTTACTAACATGCTGTTGTTTTTTTAGAGGTGAGGAAAAGAAGGGTGTTGAAAATAACTACAAGGTAAAGTAAAGAAGTGGAGCGCTGGAAGTTGTTGGAAATGGATCATTTACAATGGTTTATGGGAGGCGTAGTCTCATTTACTTCTGGAGCCAGAGCCGTTCTAAAAATGGGCGTCACTGTTTAGCTCCGTAGAGAGAAACATGGATTATTGGGACAGAACAGGAAAGATTGTTACCAGCTGCTTGACAAGAACCGGAAACTCTGATCCAGACAAATATTTACATTAAGACTAAACATCATCACAACCAACATGCAGAAACTCCAAAAGTAGAGAAACCTGTTTCATGTCCACAACTCAAAGTGCATATTTACTTTACGGCTAAATCCATCGATCTTAATTTCATTTAACTGTCACCTACAAGTCCCATTCTAATTCACGGGTTGGGCTAATTTATGATGGTAGAATATTGCACAAGCGAAAGCCTCTTGGGAATTTTGGTTATCTTCAACATTTATGTTGTTTCTTTACATTCATTTTTACTATATATTTTGTTTGTATTTGTGTTTTCTTGATTAAATGATAGTATATTATAATCTTATAGTTGACCTTTAAAATATCCAGTCTACAGAACATCTTTGTCATAGGGGTTTGACAACAGCATCTTTGGAATCATTGCCAAATTTGTTTTAAATATACATCAGTCAAATGCCAATATATAACTATAAGAATTTTTCACTAGTAGTATTAGCATCGGCCCCACAAAATCTGCATCAGAAAGGCTCTAAGACAGAGTCACACACACACACACACACACACTCACACTCACCCTCACACACTCACTCACTCACTCGCAGCTCAGCCTTACCATGATGAATGATGCACTGGTCTAAAAGTTTCTGCATGATCTTGATGGCCATGTCTCGATCGGTGGCCTCCTTGTGCTCCATCAGCCAGTCGATGAGCTCCTTGGCCACAAAGCAGTTGGGGTAGGTTCGCAGGTGGTGCCGCCGATCCTTGATCACCTTCGCCTCGTGGAGCCGCAGCCTGGAGGTCGGTAAACGAGACGAAGGGGGGGGGGGGGGGGGGGGGGGTTTGGTGAGTTTGTGGCATCGAATATGAAGAGACAGGGAAATAACACAGGAAGGTAAACTCCTCACCGGCAGTGGGATTGGACTCCATTGCCTTTTTAAATAACCTTTTATCTGCTCCTTTTAGAGGTATAAGAATTCATCCTGGAATTATTAATGAGACTTATAACTTATATGTAACTTTTTAAATAGGCGGCAGCTCACGTTTCCGACTGTAGTTATCCATGTGACCTGCATCATATTAGTCTGTTTGATAAACGATAACTTGATCAGGACAGACATCCGAGGTTAGACTGTAAATCGCTCCTCTAGGCTCTGGGTGAAAAGCAGGGTATTCAAATACTGTCTCCAGGGATTTATAATGCCACTTTATCACACGATAACATGACAAAGCTCTCATGCTTCTATTCGCGTCCTAGATGCTGGTTTCACATCATCAAGGTGACCTCTCCCTGAACCTGAAAAACAGCCCACCCGACTCTGAGCCATGCCTCCTGCAGCTCGCTGGTTCCACTCCATGCTGCGTCTGTGTGCAGCTGGCAAGCATCACTTTGGATTAGCAAAGACAGGCCGGCCCAGTAAGACTTCTGTCTCCTGCAAAGACTGGAGATGGGCAAATAACCTCGTCTGCCCCAGTTCACAGACTGCAGACTTTCCACCAGGTCTGCTCTCATCCTTTGTGTGTACGCTGACAGCTTCAGAGGATTTCAGCCCTCATCGAGATTTAAACGGTTTCAAATGGAGCTGGAAGAAAAATCTTCAACCTTTCTGTTTCCTCTTAAAACAGCTTAGTTGCCGGACTTAATCTCTGTAATAGAGTCTGACCGATATATGAAAAATGTATTTTAAAGATAACAATGCACAAAATAATTAGCATAAAATGTGAGAATTCAAGTTCTATACATTTGGCTGTCATTGTGTTTCTTAGCATTTATAATAAAGCTTATAGATAAACTGTAAAATAACCCGTATAAAAATCAGCAATTATATTTCTTTGTCATATGGATTTGATAACAAATTGTTGCTCACTTTTTTTAATAGGGGTCTATTTCAGGGATTTTGGACTCCCTTCTTTCAGTATTGGCATCGACCTCTAAAAAATCCATAATGGTCAGACTCTCCTCTGTATTAGCAGTTCTTCAACGGGGTCAAACAAAGCCAGTTGATATGATTTCTGAATGAGTCTCTTGCCGCCTGAAGACATTCACGACGCATCACTCCCGCTCACAGTGAATGCAACAAACTGTCTATTCACAACACACTGGTCACAAGACTTATTGCAGCAGCTGCACGAGTCGGTGGATCATGATAGCTGTCCTCTCAAGCCCTCTGCCTGAAACAGATCTGCTCTCAGATATGAGCCATCGACCTGAAGGAGTTGAAATCGGTGATAAGATTTGTTTTTATTTGTCACGTTATCAGTACCAGGAACTGTGTCAGTCATGTTCCATGAGCTGGACTTGTTACACAACGATCACACAAAAGGTGTGGATTAGATACACTTCACTTTCACGCGGCTCGTGTTTCGTATCAACTCTAATTCTGTTATCGTGAATAGCGCAGTTCACAGAGTTCAACCGACTGTGACATCCTCCCGTCCACATTTCATATTATCTTCTGGAACAGGGACAAAGCCAAATCAGGGAAGCCAAAGTAAAACCCATAGGTAGAGCATCAATCATTAAACTGCCCTGTGTTTGTGTGTGTGTGCACACTGTACAAAGACTACAGCCTTGTCCCCACATGCACCTACAGTATGTGGGTATTTCAAACTGGGATTTTGTTGGTTGAAAATTGACCTTTCACAAAAACTCCTTCCAGGGTCTGGAGGTTCAGAAACTTGCAGTGGGGCTCTACAGTGGTGGTGCTTTGAGTTAAATGCTAATATTGCGGATATTAAGCATCTTTAACATTTACCTTGTTCCCTTTTCTTACAGAGCACGCTGACGTTTGCTAATAGCAGTAAACCCAACAGCTGAGGCTGATGGGAACGTCGTTAACCCTGACCTGGTTTGGTCAACAACCAAAGTTTGAGACCAACTAAATAGAGCTCAATGGAATTTAAGGGATCTGCAATCATCAAGAGGCTTAATCGTCCGAGGGATCATGAATATCTGCACCAGGCGTCATGACAATCTGCCATTGTTGAGTGTCCGGCCGACCGACACAACAACTGCTGTTAACATGGTGAACAAAGCTCTCGGGCTGACTGCAGTGTCTCCAGAAGAGGAAGACGGACAGAGAGCGAGTCCTGTGTGTCACAATCTTGAGTCCCTTCCCCCACAGAGGCAGCGTCTCAGAGGACTCGGGGACTACCACCCCGACCAACCCCTCGTTCACTGACACCAGACACACTGCCTGGCTCAGTATACAGCTGTGCCAGGGACACTGACACACACACGCACACACACACACAGAGATTACACAGAGCCCAATAAGGAAGCACACATCGGTGCTAGGCTAGATTGCCCTGAAGAATATGTCCAGACACAAACAGTGTTTTCTCAAGGTGACGACTTTAGTGTTGCTTTTTATTCTCTGGAGCCGGTCGGTGTTACCGTGTGCAATTCAAAAACAACGCCAACATTATCACACCCAGCTGCAAAACACAATTCAGGGTTTTCCTCAGAGTTCAGTGGGGGAGCTGAAATTCCAGGCATTGGTGCCATGCTTTGCCTACTGAGCCTCTATTCATGAGCCGGTCAACACCACCGGGCTACAGGCAACAACACTTTTAGGGGTTTGTGGTACATTTCCCAAATAGATAAATAGTCAGGACACCTAATGACATAAGGTTTGATGGTTCATAATTCCCGTATTCCCAAAAAAATGACGTATTACTGGGGCAGCATCAAATCAATCATGTGTTGGCTCCTCGACACAGAGGTTCTGCAGGATCTCCAGTGCCTCAGGCTCAGATGTGTGTGTTGTAGGGATGCAGCTCGTGTGGTTGGAGCTGTGCATGCTGCAGTGGGGCTGTGGTTTCCAATGAAAGAGGTCAACATGTGACCACTGACCCGCTGCAAACACGACTATGACACCCACTGTTCTGATTTGATGTGACATGTCCTGTCCAGTTCTCAATCATCCAGATCTGGGCCATATAAACATGCCTGAGTCGGAAATGCAAATTGAATCAATAGCAAGAATATTACTTTACTAACTGTGAGGTCTATGTAGAGGTGGCTGCAGATGTGTGCGTGTGTGTGAGAGTTTGACGATGTGACATTAAACACACCAGCTTCCCCTCAAACTACGAGGGAGCCGCAGACCACCCAAGGTCAGCGGGGAGGGTCCGGGAGGACAGTCCGACCTACCTCAGCTGTTCTCCGGTGACGAGCACCTCGGCCAGGCGCTCCAGCTCTGCAGCCTTCTTCTGCATGGTGTTCCCGATCCCGTCCATGTCCCTGCTGACACAGGAGCCCCAGACCCGGGAGAGTGTTAGTACGCGAGCAACCCCCCCCCCCACACACACACACACACACACACACACACACAAAGACATCATCATTCTGCCACCACACACTGCTCCACTCGGGCGTTCCTGTGTTGTGACCGAGTTAAAGTGCCGAGCAGCGGAGGAGTGTGTGTGTGTTGTTGTTTTTCTCCATTAAAGCTGACAAACACACAGAGAGAAAACAAAGGCACGCGCGCGTCCATGATGCATGTGGTGATTTCACAGAATAAACAAAGCGCGGGCGTGTTTCTTCTTCTTACCCTTCGAGCACCATGGGGAGCGAGAGATGCGACTTCACACGGAATCCTTTGACGAGAGAGGAGGGGGTGTATTCCTTCATGCAACAAAGCAGGCGGTCAGCGAGCGGGCAGCTCCAGCGGCACTTCCGATTCCTAGAAAACCTCCGGCGGCTCCAAACATCTGCACACGCACGCGCACACGTTCACGCATGCTTGCACGTCCCTCGCTGGACCCCTTCCGCCCGTTTGCGGGTTTGTTTGCATGCAGCAGTGTGTGAGGAGCTCGGGCTGCAGAACACTGTTCGTGTGACACTGACACAACACACGGGACGAGTGCACGTTTGCCTCCACCGCGCAGCCACGGCCCATCCACACGGCCACCGCATTGGGAGGACTGGTCTGACGTCAGAGGGGGGTGTTTACCCGGGGCGGGGTGCAGAGAGGCGTGCGGGTGTGCTCATTTCTCACACCGCCGGGTGGTGGAAAGAATTGCAGGGTCGGGTGGGATATGCAATTTTAGCCTTTATAAGGTAGTTGACAATGTAAAACAGGACATGCAGCTGTCAAGTCAAAGTTTATTTATACATCGCGTTCGAAACACAATTGACCAAAGTGCAGAACAGGCATAAATCAATCAATCAAACCTTATTTAAATAGCACCTTTTAACAAACAACAATTGTAATTCAAATAGCCACTGAGATTTGATATGAAAGCAGTAATAAAGTTAAAATAACAAGACAGAATAAATAATAAATAAGAATCAAATTATTAAATACACCTAAAATAGAGTATAGTTTAAAAAATAAATTAGACAATACAAATGATAAGTCATTATAATTAATGGAACAAGTGTAATTTCTAAAAAGCATATAAAACTACTTTAAAGGCCAACTGAAAAGATGGGTTTTTGGTTTACGTTTAAAGATGTCTATATTTATATTTCAAATATTTTATTTTCTAAATGAGTTAAGTTAACTGAAGAGAATTGAACTTAAGATAGGAAAGGTTTAGTCAAGATAGAATATATACAGTGTAGTGGATTGTACATGAGCCATTGACAGTTAAATGAGATGAATCAGATTTTATGGTGAAGTCCCAGAGAGCGTTGTGCTGGGAGCAAAGTGGGTTGTACAATCGATCAGCTGCAGGGAGGATGACCTCTAACAATATGTATGAAAAGGGAGAATAAATAAATAATGAAAAATTTACAAAAGGTGAAATATCTAAAACATTTAAGGTTCAAAATATTGTGCCATTGCAGGTGGAATCAAGGCCTGAAACTCAACCCCAATGGAAAGCCAATGAGAAGAAGAGGCTCTTTACTAATGATTTAAATATGTCTAGGGTCTGAGCAGTTCTAATTTATAAACTGTTCCAGAGATTACATGCAGCCACCGCAGAGGCCGTGCAGGTCATCTCTATTTTTGAACCTGTAGCTCCTGAGACATCCAGCCGTATCAGGTTGGTCAACCTCAGTGTTCAGGATGGAGTGTGAATGTGCAAGGGTTCAACTGCATGAAATGGTACCAGCTCATTTAAAGTTCTGAATTGTTTTAATTAAAGTTTAAAATTAGTACAAATTTCCCGTGAAGATTTTTCCTTAATCTTTGTTTATAATTCTCCCCTTAGTCCTACTTTTTGCAAAAAAGCTTAAATGTGAGCAGGATCACTGCAGATGTTAATCTTTGAGATAGATTTGAACACAAGGTCCCACTTTAATCTGTTAAACTTAATGAAGTAATTAATAGCATTTCGAGTTTACTACACAACCTGTTTAGCGTGTGAAAGTGACATAAACCCAACGCCTCCTGCCAGGACAGATGAAGTCATCTGGTTTTTCATTGGCTGCTTTGGTTTGGGCGTGTATTCTGCAGAGTTGTGGAGCTTCTGTGAATGTTCTCACAACGGATGGCTCCGACCTGCAGATCTATTCAAATAAACCCACTTACTGCTGTGTGCAATTGTGCATGTAGGGGAGGAAGAAGGAGCAGCCACATTAAAGAAAATCAAATCCTTTAAATCATGGATATAATACACAGGCAGCAGTGTTTGTGTGTGGTGGTGGGGGGGGGGGGGCTTCATCTGTCACCTGACTACTTTAATCTTCACTTCAGCTACAAATACCACAAGAACCATGTGACAAAAACAAATAAACCGCCTCCCCCTTCCAGCGACAGAATGAATAATGGAAGTTTTTGAATTTAATCTAACCACCAGACAGGGCTTCTCATGGACCAGTGGCGCAATGGATAACGCGTCTGACTACGGATCAGAAGATTCTAGGTTCGACTCCTGGCTGGTTCGATCTTTTTCAGTCGCTCATTTTATGAGGAAATCGCTTTTCCATGCTGGCGTCTGGATGGTTTGTATGGAGGACCAGGTTGCAGGGTTGGTCCCAGTAGTGTAATGATCCAGCCCTACTACTTCTGCCTTTCAATGCTGACTGGTTTCAGGTAGCTGTTTGAAGCGTTGAGCCAGTTCACACTTAAAATGAACTAGTTCAAGTTCAGAGGGTTGGTTAAGGTTGTTTTTTTTACTGGGATGATTTAGGTGTCAGTGGTCCTGACTGTGAGCGTCACTTATCTTGTTGTTCTGATCACAAGGAGAGAGCAGAGAGGAGGAGGAAACAGAAACTCCAGCTCGGTACAAACCACCTGCAGCTTCTGCTCTGATCATGAAGCAGCTGATCACCGAGCATTTTAAGTGTGATCTTGTTCAACAATGCAAACAGCTACTGGACACCAGTCAGCATTAAAAGGCAGAAGTATTTGACACCCCCTGTGACCGATCCTGCATGAGACTGCGATCAGGCCCGCCTTCCTCATTAGCATACGGACTCAGAAATGTGTAAATAAATAATTGTGTAAATACATTAATTTAGAAATAAATAAATGTGGAAATAAATAAAAGTGGAAATATATTTAAGACATTTAATTCTGGCCCTCCATAAGTTTGTAGTAAATCTTTACATCGGCTGACTCAGTGGTTTGTGCCAGCTGGCTGCATGTAGATATAACAATACTCTGTTTAGGATTATGATTGGCTGTAATACAAAAAGTTACAAGCTTACCTCTGTGTTAATACAAATAATTATCATATTAAAAGTTCGATATAAAATGGAAATCATCACCTATGTGTTCTCTCTCTCTCTCTCTCTCTCTCTCTCTCTCTCTCTCTCTCTCTCTCTCTCTCTCTCTCTCTCTCTCTCTCTCTCTCTCTCTCTCTCTCTCTCTCTGTGTTCTCCTGGAGCTGTAGTTTATAAGGATGTGGGGGCTGGTGGCGACCTCTGCTGGTGTTTTCAGGCAACGAAATCGGGGAAGGACAACACGGGCAACTTCCTCTGATAATTATTTGAAGCCATTAATCTGCCTATCGGAGGTAAATCAGGTTTCATACAGTTTCTGTCTAGATCAAAAGATCACAACAAGAAGCTTCTGTCTTCAACCTGATTACATCTTTATAGAACCATCCTTATATGTCACGTGTCTTCAACTCCACTTCCGCTTCGAATACAGAACGTAACGAGAATAACCCGTACTTTTTCTTACTTCACTTCCCAAAGGTAAACGATGAAGGAAATCCAACCAGCAAAACCACATCCAACAAACAGAGCGCCCAGTAACAGCCCCGTTATAATGAAATTCTACTCCGTTTTTCATCACGTGGGCTAGTGGCGCAATGGATAACGCGTCTGACTACGGATCAGAAGATTCTAGGTTCGACTCCTGGCTAGCTCGTGGCTTTTGTTTACCGTCCCTTGGCTGCGACCCAAGTTTTAAGAAGTCGAATTCTTAGCATTATCTGGCTTCTTTTTCCTGTGACCTCTTTGCTCCAGAACAGACCCGAGTACACCACGAGACTGAGTCTGAGCAGCAGAATACTGGAGATGTGATGGAGGCTTTCTCTCTTGGTGGCACTTTATGCAGATGATCACATCTATCTGTCTTACTCCTTATGGCAGTGCCACTGGGCTCCCTCTCCTCTTTCCTCTTCCTGTATTTGTTCAGAAGAGCATGGAACAGCTTGAGTGGATGTCTGAGTGGATGGTGGCATAGCTGAGGGTAATGGGAAACTACCTCATCTGTGAGGTCCCGGTCCGGGGCTGCAGCCATCACAGTGGGAAGCACGGATGGAAAAAGAAGGGCAGAGAAACAGGAAGTGCAGGGGCAATGGTAGGAATCTATGTGTTTTTTCCCCCAACAATTACAAAAGCCCCAACACTTCTTCTATTCTATCTTGGACCCACTGATCAAATAAAAAGTTAATTTCATTGGTTTTATTTGTAAAAAAGAAGGCAAAGATAGTCATACAATTAATAAATAACGGAAAAAAGCCTGATCAAAAGCAAGTCTTTAAATTGCAATGCATTTATTAAATATATATTCTTGACAGCACATATGTATATGTTTGAAGACACTGATAACATTTGGATGGCAAAGATAGATAAATCCAAACTGCTCTTACCACTGCAAATCACATCAGTATCACAGGGGTGCATTTTTGCCCAAATGCATCAAGAGTAAATTAACATAGACCTACAATGTGTATCATCTTTTCATCATAACGCAGCTGTAACAGAATATGTAGCTCTACAGGTCTAAAACCTAACCCCTTCATAGGTGCATAGAAAACTCAAACATGTAGCATAAGTGCTAACAGGCTGCATGTGACAAACAACAATTACCTGGCTTTCCTCTGCATTCCTGATGAGACTAGACAAAAGTCGTAGAAACATTTCGAGTTCAGAAAGGCATAGAAACATTTTCAATGAAATGTTTGTATTGAGAAGTCATAACTTATTGCATATGAGAAATGAACAAAATCGCTGGCTCTGTGTGTGATTCAATAGAGTGAGGGTTTGTGCTGTCGGATCCCCTAACTCGACCACTGGTAACCACTATATAAAGAGAAGGAACACTTCAGACAGAAGACTGTATATTAGGTTATCCTCTCTGTCTGACTCAAACATTAGGTACCAGGGATTTCCGTGGACTTTACCTACACATATTCCAGTAAATCTTAGCAGAACCTTTGGACAGAGGATTTGTAGATGCATGTTGAGCTGTAATTTAACAGCAGGAGCGTGAAAGGGGATTTGAAGGCACACTGTATCTAAAAGAAATTGACTATAAGATATTTACACGGCCAATGAAACTGATATTTACATACAAATAATGATATTGGCAAAACTTACTGCAAAGTCAATATATAGCATTCAAAGAAGAGTTTTGGTGAATTACATACTTCATCACTGCGTCTTAACCTTCCTATTAACATTCCTGTCAGAACACAAACCTAACCGTAGTATTATTTGAGGCATTAAATCAATCAATCCTCTACAACAAGAATTGTACGTGTACGCTCCTGCAGTTCAAGTCACTCTTTGGCAGTTCTCTGTTACGTCCACCAGGCGTCTCCGTTCGCCTACGGAAGGCTTCAGAAGGAGGAGGTCGTGACAGGAGAGGAGCAGCCGGGCTCGATGTTCTTCAGGTGGCAGGAGTGGCAGAGGAGGTGGCCGTTCAGGGGGTAGCAGCGGTGACCCTCCTCGTCGTTCAGCTCCTTCTTGCAATCCTAAGGAAACGTGAGAGGGAGGAGAAGGGATGAGAGAGACACATCCACTGAATGAGCCTGAGCCCACAGAGTAGAGGATAATTGCTCTGCTCTGCATTGACCTCATTTTCAACCACTGAAGGATCGCCATGCTAAAATAGAAATATACCAAAACTGAAGGATGTGCACAGCAGCGACAGCAAGAGAGCTGCAGAACTGCAGGCGCCCACAAAAAGAATTCAAACTTATCATCATTAGTAAATATTTCAGTTCAAAGAGAGAAATCTGTTTGCGGAGACAAAACGACTTGATTCCCCTCGTTGAACAACTTGAAACTGATTTTATTTACATGAAGTGAACGTACAGCAGCCAATGGAGGCATTTGGGTAAAATGATGAGATAGTGCTGATGAGGTGTCGCACATCCGCGTGTCCTCGGCAGTACGAAATTATCCCTGAGACTGTAATTAAGACTGTGGATCTTTCATCATTCATTCATGATTACTCGTAAAGAGCCATTCAGAGGCACTCTGGCTCGATGCCACAAAACAGGCCTGTTTTCAGTTTGTGGCAGCGTGTCCACTGTTGTTTCCACCCACCTCACAGTGATAGCATTCCACGTGGTAGTCCTTGTCCATGGATACAACTCGAACGGTTTCATCAGACCCCTGGAAAAGAAATTCAGAGAGAACTAAAGGCAACTGAAGCAAATCTCGCCAGAAGACAATCAGCTGCTTCATTGTGTTCCACTTCTCAGTCTGACCCAAGCTTCAAAAGTCGATAAAAGCACAGGAATGTAAGCCAGCAGCTGAATATTCTGCACTTTAAACTTCTCCTCTCACTTTAAGCACAGACCCATTCTGCTGCTGAATTACCAATACAGTGTTATTGTATCTTCTGAGTTTACTGCTGAAAGAACTCAGGTTCTTACAAATCCGTCTGGCGTTCAAGACCGTGTATCTTGAGTCTTAAGAGTGAGCTTGGTCCTTCTGATTTTCAATGACCACAGAGAAGGTTGTTGTTTTTTTTTTCTTCAGGAAACTTGCTTCACTTAAAATATCACAACATCAGCCAGAAAGGAAACTCCCCTGAACATCCGTGCAGCAAGCATGAATGCACAAGACACTATGACCCCCCCAACCACATACACACACACACACACACACACACGCCCAGCACCTCTTCTTAAATACCGGCCTCATTGCCTACTATAAGGGCAGGTCAAGTTAAATTACAGAAAAGTCAACTCTAATTTGGGACATTTCTTTGCTTTTGCCAGCATGTCCTGTGTGTGCGTGTGTGTGTGTGTGTGCGTGTGTGTGTGTGTGTGTGTGTGAGTTTGTGTGTGTTTGAATCATACTTCCCTCAAAGCGAGATTAGCTCAGCTGAATTCAGAGTTTGGATCAATCGTGAGTCAACACGAGGAGATGAGGATTTAGAATCTGGGTTCCTGTTAGCTGGAGGTCAACAGGTTAAGTTGACCCCCTTCTAGACTTCACTACATCATGCTGAAATTCATCTGACCCTCCCTCTTCAACCAAAGACATCGTTGGTAACATCTGATACTGTATCACCATCAGTGCCCATCTTAGATCTGACTGTTACTCAGGTTGATAAGAGTGACTACAATGTTTGGTGCATCTTGGTTGTACTTCTCAGTCACATTTTACATACAAGAATGGCATTTAACTCTAAGTATTAAAGTTAGAGTTTAAGAGTTTATACTATTATACTACTACTACTATATACTGTTTATAATATTTTAAGTTATCAGGGTCAATTGCGTATATGTAAACTTGAACTGATTCTGGTATGCAGCATACTCCCACTACATGCATGATAAAAACATGAGTATGTGGAGGATATGATTATTAGTAAATCATATAATTAACACTTACCATCCAACACAAAACCCTAATCATAACATTTGCAAAAAAGATATGTCTTTTAAAAGATAAATATTTTAAGCTGTGTCTACTTTAAAAATGTAAAATGATTGAACATGTTTCTTAAACCCCTATATAAGAGTAAGACTCAGGTTTTATATTATCCAACCCTAAACACAGGCTGATGTTATCTTACCTCTGAGGGCAGGATGGGCTGATTACACGCGGCACATTTCGGGGCCAGGACCCTGTGATTGTGAGATAGAAAGAGACAGTTATTATAGATCTGTTTATCCTGCACTCAGATGACACAGACCACAGACTAGAAAGGTCACAGTTCTCTAAACCTTTAAACCCATGTGGCCTTCGCCCTCCCTCTCTCCTGCCGCAGACTAGATTCAGAGTCCTGATTCGACTCAGCAGATGCCAGGTTTGCAGATGTGCTGGCTTCCCCTCACGCACGTGCTTCCCCACAAAATCCAGAAGGGAGTAGAAAAACGAAAAGCAAAGTGAATTCATTATTTCCACACACATGGCTGGCACCTGGAAGTCTGAGGGAATAACAAAGGGCCTCTCAGTGTGGATGGGCATAACTGCGGCTAAAAGTCAAACAATGAACACAATAAGGTTTGTCTGATTTGATCAGCGTGGAGCACATGTGGGAGCCGGCAGGCGGTGATCAGCCATGTGCTCGGCTGCACAGTACACCCTGTCCCGGCAGAGAGAAGAACGGCTGTGGTTGCTTCACAGGTTCGGGTACTAGAGCATCATAAAGTGGCTCAATAGGCACAAAGTCAATCTTCCCCACAAACACATTTCTTGTTTTTCACTCTGAGGTTACATTTTTATTTGTGTTTGTCTGTCACTTAGCAGCTTTAGACAAAAGTACGGAGCTGGTTGCCACAGAACTTGGTGGAAGGATGTGGTATGGGTCAGGATAGAGCTTATTACATTTTGGTGCAGATTCAATTATTTTTTAAACTTTCTTAAAAAATTTGAGTCAGGGTATTTTTTGGGATATTTTCACAGATTTACTAGGAAATAATTCAAGGATCTGGTATATATAGAGGAATGATTGTGTTAAATTTGGTGCAGCTTGTTTGAATTAAGCTGTTAAGGCAGAGGTATGTGGAGGTATTAGTTCTACTGAGTGCCATTCCAGTTCATTCTGACAACTGAAGCTGTGTATTTGTCCTCTCAGAGCATGTTAGTGTGGAGATCAGACGAGTGGAGCTGCATGGCCGCACGCCACTCTTCACACCTCTAACTGGACAGAGGCCTTTCCTCCCTCCCTCCCTCCCTCCCCCTGACTCGGCTTTCATCCCTGACAACACTTCTCATGTGTCTGCCACACGTGTCGGACAGAAACTCAACTCGTCAACAGGGCGCGATTTTTTTCTCAACCCGATCCCACGGTAGCTTGAAAGTTAAAGGGCTGCGCGGCAATTGTGACTTGGAATGTGAAACCGAGACATTTCCTTAGCGCCAGGCTAAACTAATTTAACACAGATAGATTCAGGTCACGCCCTCGTGTTATTTTGAACTACTGGGTAACAAGGGACACTCACCTGTGGTAGTCTTTGACACAGTAGATCTTGTTTTCAGTGTCCACGGTGAAGGGCACTCCATCAAGGCTCTCGTTACAGACGACGCAGCGGAAGCAGCCGGGGTGGTAGGACTTCCCGAGGGCTTGCAGGATCTATACAGACAGAAATGAGAGAAGGATATCAGGAAATGAATTCACAGCTTTATTATGCTATATCTATCCAAAAGAAAATAGTCCACAGTTTGGTAGTGAGTCACCCCAACCTTTGGACTTTCTTTATCTGACTACATTTAAGGCAGAGGAACATATTTGAATATTTTCTCTCTGTTATTTGCATCAACCCTATGTTTTAAGATTAGTTTAATTTTAATAACCCCTGTGGATGTATTGTGTCATAACAAGAAACGGACAAAGCTAAGTATAAGTCTCCTCTGGCAGATTTAACATGGAGGCAGGCTTTATGTTGTGTGAGATAAAAAGGAACATGAACATAACAAATAATACAAGTTTTCACTGATGATTTCTGTTGTGAGACACAGAAAGTTATAAGTGATTAGACGAGACTGCTTCTCCTCTGTCTGCGAGAACTGAGAACCTGGGTGGAGTCATGTCAGGAGGCTTCTGACTGGATCACATGAGCGTCTGTTTTTGTTTTTACCCATGAGACCGGTGTGTGCGTGTGTGTGTGTGTGTGTGTGTGTGTGTGTGTGTGTGTGTGTGTGTGTGTGTGTGTGCATGTATTAGAGAGTGAGAAATGCACAAACAGAGCCAATGGTTCCTCCTGAGTGTTTCTCCAGATGTACCCACAGAAAGCTCTTTTAGGGTGAGGTAACACTAAGTTTCTGCTGAGATCACCTGGCTCGGACCCACACACACACACACACACAAACAGCCACACGAAAGCATACACTACTGGAGAGAAGTAACAGACACTCACCATGTCCATGATCAGATGTCCACAGGCGTTGCACTTGTCTGCAGACTGTTGAAAACCAGAGTACTTTAACAGACAGAGAAAAGACGACAGTGAGGTCATTGGAATTTGTCTCTTTAATGGCTGACTAAAATTTCTGACCCTGTTTCAGACTGAGCACAAATCTGCTCCACTGTGTCTCCCAGACATTAACCCAAGTAGTGTGTGTGTGGTTTAGCATAAGTATTTGTACTATAACTCCTCCTTAGAACGACTTAAAACAACCACATGCTCATAAAGAATGAATACGATGAGGTTCTGAGAGTGGCAATGAATTGATACAGTATTTGAATAAGCCTTATTATTGCTTATTATGTATGAGCAGTGTCAGTGAGGAATGTCCACACTAACACAACTATACTATTAACAGGAAATGGAGGAAGCAGAGCCTGAGTAAATGTAATTTAGCATAAATTTTGATTTTAATTGAGCAACTCTGAGCTTCTGGTTGAAGGACCATATGTTTGTTTTTTTATTACGGAGAAGGCTCCTGGGGTAAACACACAGAGCCACTGACAGGGTAAATAAATGTTCAAATTAAAGTTGGGAAATAACCACAACAAAAGTGGTTTGGTGTTCACACTATGACTTGCAATAAATACTTGCAGTGAATTACAACAAATTCTGCCAGAGGGTGGCAACTGTTTTCGCAAAGTAAAGGATGTAACAAAGTACATTTCAAGGATTTGGAAAATGCCGAGAATGATGTCGAAGACTCTTGCATTGGGGAATTGGTTGCAGTCGGCAAGTCTTTTTACTTTGTATTCTCTAAGTATGTTCAAAAGCAAGTACCTACTTACTGTTCCTCAAGATCAAAAGTTAATGCTCTCACGTGTGTTTGGTTTTGTATATTTATTTGTACTTTTAATACAAGGAAGGTCAAATAATTAAGTACTTCCTCCACCACTGCATACAGTCACACTGCACTGATGTGAATGGCCTGACTGCCCTCCACCCTATAACTGCTTATCCAGTTACTGACCTGACTCCAGTCCCGACCAACAGAGGAAACTGATACGAATAATCGGCATTAGATGCAAGAAACTGAGTCACAAGGTGATAGTCTCCTACCCAAATAGTGCATTTAATTTAAAAGGTGATCTATTATGGGTTGCATTGAAGTAAGTAACAAACTTAAGTGAAACCAATTATTTTGATTGAAAGTGAGGAATTGGAACTATAGAGAGATTTCTAAAACAAGACACGAGAGAGATGCTGGCCGGGTGACCACATGCATCAGTAGAGGTAAACTAAGCATTGATTGTGCATCGACCGCTCACCAGAAAGTCCTCTTCACAGAAAACCTTCCCTCCGACATAGTAGAAAGCCTTCCCTCTCAGCTTTCGACCTGCAGAGACACAGACAGAAACGTCCATTTGTATGATTTTTTTCGACAGAAACACAAAGTGTGATCTGCATCTTGAACTCTGAAGTGTTGTTGTGATTAATGAGATACAACAAGTTCAGACCAGAGAAGGTAAGTCAGTTATGTGATGGTGGAAAATCTGTAGTGGAACATTTTGAACCCGGTCTCAGAAAACAGTTACGGCACTAATGTTTAAAGATGGTGATGATTAATAACAACCATTCGAAGGTAATGGACCCTTTTGCAATATTCATTATATCTCACTGAATCCAGGCAGATAAATCACATACACAGATCGATGGTGTGCCGGTGTCTTAATATAATTTTGCCAGGGTGCAGCAGGCTGCAGAAGGACAAGGAAAACATCTGGATCAAACATGTAGAATAAAAATCTGATTAAATCCAATTACGAGACAGGTGAAACAGATTAAACACTTGGCTCTATTAGATTTCATGGCGACCACAGGCCAAGGAGCCACAGCGAGCCCTCTATTCTTCTCCTTCTTTGTTCCTCTCTGGTGTCTCTCCACACACGCTGCGTGTGCTTCCTGTCTGACTGTGCGCTTTAATCGTTCTACAGTCGGGATCTGGCTTCTTCTTACGGCAACACACAGACGCAGCAAAAACCTCTTCTCTTCATAGCTATTCTTGCCCGGGTCCCACAGGAAGAGGGGAACATTCCTCACATTTTCTGAGCGGGGAGGTGAGGGAGGGGACAACACAGAGGAGGAAGAGGAGGAGGGGGTTGACCTTGGTGAACAGGAGCGCTCTTTATCTCCCATCTCGTGCTCCGTTCACCTGATTAGTGTATCAACAAACACTCACGCAGTCATTTAGCCACTAGAAGACTTGTGTTACTCTATTCTTAAGGCAGTGGAGATCTCTAACTAAATAAGCCGTCAAGGGCAAAGTTACAGACTCCCGCTTCATGGAAACACTGGATCTTTTTTAAAGTTGTTTTTTTCCTCCATGTGATGACGTACTAAGATAAGCTGTGCTTTTAATTTGCTGAATTACCAAAAAACTAAAGTACAAAGCCATGAAAATGACGTTACTCATCTAATAAAGAGCAACAAAGAGCTCAGTCAAACAGGTCTCCTCTCTTTTAATCCCCTCACTGGTTCCTTTAAGTCCCTACACAATTAACTGACATAATGTAGCTGTCTGAAGGGGTTAAAGAAAGCAATTAACTATTTTTCTTTAACAACGAGCTTGAATAATACTTTGAACATGAAAATAACACCAAAAAAAAAGAACAAAGAACCCCATGATTCATCCTTTTAAATACATGGCACATGCAATTCCCTGAACCAGTTGCTCACAATTACATTATCTTTAATACAATAATAATGGTCACATAGCAACCAAGATCTTGCCAAAGCTATTTAAGGCACAATAAATACTTTGAGTCATTTTGATCCGGCTGAGATTTTGAACTGGCCTTGGTTAATTACTGACAGATAGTCACGGGACTGTGCCCCTTCAGAAAAAAAGAGCAAATAAAGGGGATGAAAGTGAGATATGAGCCATTCCTCTTCTTCACATTCCTGCCCTAGTGAGTCAGTGAGGGAAAGCTCGGCGCTTTGCAGACAGATAAGAGCTTAATTAAAGTCAGGAGTCAGGGCTGACGGTTTGAAAGCACCAGCACCAAGTGTGACTCCTGCACTTTCATAAAAATGTAAAACACCGGTGGGACAGAACAAAATGCAGAGCCATTTTCTAATTAAAGTATTCTATGAATTCCCTTATGTAATCCCATTCAGAAAATAAGCAGGTCACGCTGACCCTGCCGTGGCTTGCTAATCGAGGCTAAACCCTGTTCTCTCCTGAGAGTGAATTACTCAAGTGAGACACTTCACCAAAAGAGCCACAATTCTTTTGTGTCAACGTCACGTCTGTAGAGAGCTGGCTCTTATATTTAGTATCAAATTAACTCATCTGTAACCCTGTTAGAGGTATCTATAGTGTTTAATAAACCCAGCCATGGAGTTGTTATGTTATCATTCCTGTTTGTCTGTCTACTAGTTAGCAAGATTACGCAAAAACTACTGTACGGATTACAATGAAACTTGGTGGAAGTAATGACTCAGGGAAGAACTCGTCAAATGTTGGTGCAGATCAGGATCAAGGAGGGGAATCCAAGAATTTTTCTTCCCTTTCTTTAGGTTTTGAAATGGGGCACTGTTAGATATTTGTCCCGGGGAATAAATCATAGATCCTGAGGAAAAATCGGACATATTTAGGGGTCTGACTTCTATGCATGTGTGTAATTTGGTGCAGCTTGATTGAATTGAAGGGGACTTGGCCTTGGCAGAGGTATGCACTATACTGAACTCTTTCAAAGCTCTGTGCACTGAGAGGAATTCTCTGAGCTGTTCCGAATCCATTTCCTTGACTCTGAACAACACCTGGGAGGTTTGGGCAAGGCTCTGACATTCTACCCACCAGATGTTAACATACCAGTGGATTCAAAACCAATCAGATACCTGTTTGCGTTCTCCAAAGACTCAGGACTGGCCCGGGATGAGAGGCTGATGTTATGTTATGTTAGCAGAAACTGAGACTGGGACTGTTATTACACTTAATGCAGTTACCAGGAAGGCACATGCAGTTGTGAAGTCGTTTCAACCCGCCGTTCGTTTCACACACAAACTGGGATTGGGATAAAATGTTTTGTAAACAGACAGACGATTATCCTGGAAGGAAGCCCCCTGGAAGGAAGTCCCCTCAAGCCGTGAAGCCCTGAATCCCAGACACGCAGCCTGAGCTCCCCTCCCTTCCAGGAATGTTCCTCTGCCTTACCATCACCTTGGGGAAACTGGTGGAGTAACGGCTTGGAGGGAAGTTCACGGTCATTAAGACCTGTTATACAAGTCATCCGAGGAGGAGGAAGATGAAAGGGGATGCCTAAAGTTTTAAAGCACTGTATATTGGACTGCATCGTGTTGTTAACTGTGTGGGCACAAGCAAGAACACATAACGCATGTGTATGTCAAAGTTTGTATGGGGGCTGAATGTGCTGGGTGGAATGTGCTGGGTGTCCCCCCCCCCCCCCAGCTGACATAACATTACCAGTGTTCTCCCGGAGCCGACCTACCGAGGGCCCCTATGCCTGCACTCCTCCCCAGCTGAGATGCTTTTCCTCAGGGGGGGGGGGGGGCGCTCACGGCAAACACAACCCTTATAACCCCTCACACGGAGCAAGGTATGAGAGGTATGTGATGTGTAGCCTCCTCCCCCCACATCAGACATGGGTTTCACTCTGAGCCGCAGTGTGTATCCTCTTTCCCCTCTCATTAACACACACACACACACACATAAGAGGAAAAGTAAAACAAAACACAGAGATGTTAATCATACATTTGCGTGTCTAACCAGCGAGGTCAAAGGTGCAGTGGAATGATGGGCCTCAGCAGGGGTCATCACTGTGCAGCAAATACTCCACATACCCGCAGTAATTGAGGGAGAGATTTTAATTGGCTGGACTGGAGAGCCAGGATATGCTCCAGCTATAGAAAGAGACTGTCTCCCAGGCAGGAAGCCGCGGGTCAATTAAACATCGGACAACTGCAGCCACAGTTGATGTCTGGCTCCAACTAATTGGTCAGGTAAACTGTCTGAAGTGACAAAGTGAAAACAGAAACCCTGAGAGGAGCAGCGGTCGATGAATTATCCACTGAAACAAGCCAAACTGACACATGGACCACGGGTCACTATCTCCACCGGATGGTTCACCTTGGAGCCGGGGAAATGTTATGTAACCTGACCTGTACGTCTCATGAGATATAAGTTGCTTTCAGACATGCACTGAAGTCCAGACAGTGTCTTGGCTATACAGTGTCTGGCTGTTTCTTTATCTTTTTGACGACAAGCTCAATGTGCTGTAAAACATACGGATGACACACAATTCATAATAATAATACCTCATTAAAACATGATCTTTGATTATAAATGTCAGTATTTTTTCAGTTTCAAACCCTGCAAAGGATTTAGATCCACTTTATAGACTATAAAGTATGAATTTATACGTCAAACTATTCACCTGACTGACGGATGAATGAGGTCAGCAAACAGTCTTGCTCTGTGTGTCTTTGTGTGGGCTGGAGGAGTGACTGGCACACCCAGAAACCAAACACCAACAGTACACGACGGTAATCCCTAAATAATTGTGTGTTTTTGCTCTGGCCTGTGATTGACTGAAGAAGAAAGTACAGCTTTCGTTTGACAGACAAGGGTCTTTGGAATTCCTGTTGAGTCTGGAGGTGCCTCGAGCTTTACATGTGAATCGAGCTGGGAGAAGAGGTGAAAGTGTCTGAATGGACTTAGTGAGGACATGCTGTGTATTTGTGTACTTACTGCAGGCACTGCAGGTGAAGCAGCTGTCGTGGTAGAGGCCTCCCATCGCCTGGCAGGCCTGGTTGGCTCCATGCACTGCCTTGTTACACTTCACACACACTCCTGCAACGCAACACAGAAACATCGGTGAGTCAAAGAAGTCACATAGTTACGTACTCTGTCATTTGCTTAAGTTAGATTACACAAGTTATGGATCTACGTCCCATCAACACGTGAAACTAATGCGTTCACACACTACACTAACACACACTGAACTAGAATAGCTTGAGGCTCATCAGCACCTTTAAATCAATTCAAGCTGCACTACATTTACTCCACTTGAAGACATCAGATCCCTTAATGTGCCTGATTTTTAGAATTCTAGTTTGGCCCAAGTTTTGGTTTAAATCCGTCCTGAAGTTTTTTTGCGTAATCCTGCTGAAAACAGACGAACCAACAGATGGGCGAAAACATAAACCTCCTTGGCTGAGTTAACTCTTCAAAGACACAAGTTGGGTCAGATAAAAAGTGTATTCATACAGAGCAGTCCATATTTCTGAAACTACTTTCCTATTCATAACCCAGATTTCATTCTTAAATTATCGTAGCGGGAGCAGTGAGAGAAAAGAGCTGCGGATGTTCTGATTTAGCTCAAATGGAGAGAAAAAAACATCACAAGTCCGGAAACTGGTTACCAGCTGGATCACTGAAAGAGGAACTATATCAATGTTTGCTTATTTGACTTGGCTTAGAGAAGGGGAAGTGTGTTGATGAAGACTCTGAAAGAAACCAAAGAGGTCGTACCCGAACAACGCACACAGCTAGTGTGACTTCACAGGCAGACATCAGCGTCTACTCAATATTAATCCATTCACTCATCCAAGCCAAACAGATTTGTAACAGATAACAGGACAAAATGAGTATTTAACAAAAAGAAATACAAATCAAAGCCGAGGTGAGATGTGGTGAAGAACACCAGTTCATTACATAATCTCCACTTTGACTTTGGACAGCTCATGAACTACACAGAGTTTCCACATGATCAATAAATAACTTTATTTTAAATCTGCAGCTACTTAAGATGCAACTCTACTCTCCTGACTCCTCACATGAAGATCCATCCTCCACCCTCCACCTACTTGTCACTGCCCCTCTGTCTCTGAGCACGCACCGTATGATGAGGCATGATGTGACAACTGACATATAGACAGCGACAAGTGAGAGCCACTGTCCCTAATGGGCTGTCAGCTCGAGGCAGTATCAATCAGATACGGTAGGATATGACCATCTAATAATGAAGTACTAAGTTAAAGTCCCAGCGACTGAAGGGGTGTAGATGGAGGTTGAAAGCGAGACCACGAGTTTTCTCTTTTACTGCGAGGATGTGTGCGTGTGTGTGTGTACGTGCAAGAGGTTATTTGGGTGTGGGTGTGTGTGTGTGTACGTTTTTATAGAAAAACTCCCTAGAGACAGCCCAGCAGAAGAGCCCGGCCCAGCCCAGCCCTGGTCCTCCGCGAACACTGACAAAGAGACTTCTGTTTCCAGTTTATCCAACACACAATCACGCGGCAGCCTCCCCCCCCATAAAAAACACACGCCATTACATTTTAATAACCTTCTTCAATTGTTTCTCCTCTAAGACACTCACTACTGCAACATACAATCGGGCTATATATAATTCCGCTAAAGCCTCTCCTAATACCACAACAGAGGACACATCATCGGGGGCCCTGACGGCTGGAAAGAAGATTTAGAGATAATAGCGGGATATTATTAGAAAGCTGAAGAATGTTGCTCTTATGTAAGCTATTTTGTTTACATGAAAACACAATAAAGTGGTCATGGCCTCAAATTCCTGAAATAAATCAGGGAAGGTCCTTTAAATCACATTCTTCCCAAGCTTTTCTTCTTTAAATCTTGACTACAATCACTTCACATCTGAGAGGATTCTCAGGAAAACTGTATGTAAACAGAACAGTACAATATAATACAGTAAAGAACAGAACTTTTTCAAGGGCACTTAGCCTATGACATGTGTACTACAATATTTATAGCTTGGATTTGTGCGCCCCACGAGAACAGAAATGCAGTTAAGGTCCGTTCTCTCGTCTCTTTTCCTGCTTGGAACCAAACATTCCTTGTTTTAGTTCATAATCTTCTCACAGGTTGAGCCACTACAAACTTGCTCTTGGCCAGAGTCCTGTATCCCGAAACAGTGCGATTATTCTGGGGCCTGACTTGTGGCTGCAAGTGGGGGGAGGGGAAGCAAAACATGGAGCCAAAACTTCAGCCCTCCTAACACACCCCACCCTACACTGTCCTAAACTTTCAAAGCTCCCTGGAGATGGCTGCTTACTGGTAAAAAAAAACACTGAGAGCTGAACTGTCACCAAACAGTTTAACGCTGCCTTTACAAGTGGAAAAATGTTCATCACTATCTCATTTACTTAAATATGCATTGAAACAATAATTAAATGGAATCACCAACATCTCCGTAGATGGGTTTAACTATTAATACATTGGCAATTTGCTATAGATCTGTTCTTTTTTTAGCTATTTCACCTATTTATCCATTAATGTTGGGTAACCCAGTCCAATGTTTAATTGTAAACTAGTTTGATTCTCTCGGTAGCAAGCTTTCATGCAATCTATTGCAAATCACAACGTTTGAGGGTTAGAACAGACTCAATCTTACAGCTCATGGATGTAATGCTTGTAGTTTTGCCACTTCTCCAATCAGACCAAAGCATTCATTTCAAAGGTGTGAGAAAAGGAAAGATTCCATCTATAACACCATAATCATACGATAGTCCTAAACGTAGTAAAACTACAAATATCACAGTCTCATTCATTGAAAAGTACAATATGCTGTGTTGCTTATGGCACTGTTTTCTTTTGGTAAACGCCACACAATCAGACATTAGTCAAAAACTGCAGGCCATACAATCAAAGAGCAGCAGATGAGAAGAAATCCCATTCTCGCTCTCTTTCACTCACACACAGACACACAAACACACACTTGCACAAAAGATATCCTCTAAAAAGCCCGCCAAAGCAGAAGCCAAGATTCTCTGGGAAGAGTTAAGACGAAGCCTTCCTCTCCACAGCCAGATGGGATAAATTAATCATCCATCTTAACACAACACTAAACGCTCAGTGTGTGTGTGTGTGTGTGTGTGTGTGTGTGTGTGTGTGTGTGTGTGTGTGTGTGTGTGTGTGTGTGTGTGTGTGTGTGTGTGTGAATAAGGGGGGAAGGCAGAGAACTGGGATGTCCCACCACTTCGCCCCTCTTGGATTAACTCGTCCATAAATCTCACTTCCTCTCTGACTCTTGTGGCAAAGGACAAAGAAGCGTCCACGAAACTTGGCCCTTAATCTCTCACTTCGTCGAGCCATCCATTCACAGACACCGCAGACACCTCTTAACTTGTCTGGGACTCCCCTCCCCTATTTATCTTCAGACCTCGTTTCTAAGATTCCTTGCTCCCTTCCTTCAGACATTCCATAGTGTTCCCCCGGTGCAGCCGTTTGGCACAATACTCATTTTCCCAGAACCTCCGGCTCCAGTAAATCCAATCGGAACTCGTACTACGAGTGGGACCTTTGATCAATCCAAGAATCGTGTTTAGACACAGCTCACTAGATCCGGTAAATACCACCATGGCATTTAGGTCTTGATCCACAGAAATGGTTGCTGCCATTCAATAACCTAACCTCTTTCAAACACAAATGGGATTTTACTAAATGTGACAAAACAAGTACTTTGATAATGTGCCTTTTTTTAAATATCTTTCTAGATAGAATTCCGACGCTAGACACTAAAGTCTTGTGAAGGAATCTTGCCTACACAAGTTTTTTTCTGGCATGGAAGCATGACTCAGAGGATGAGCCATGTTCTGGTGGGAAAGTCCTCACAGGAACCATGTGTAGGCAATTGTGAATGTGTGTGTGAGTGTGTGTGTGTGTGCGTATTTGTGTGTTTGTGTGTTTGTGTGTGTGTAAAAAAGACTTACAGGACACGTTGGTACTTTAAAACCTACACTTCTGCTGATTGCTTACATTCTCCCACACATCTGTAATGTTCACCTCGCTGTGCTATTCATGAGCCTTGTCGTGACAGAGACGTTCTCCAGAACGTCTTTTCTTCACACAACGACATGAGCTCACAGAGGGACGGCTGTCGATTACAATCACGACATTCCTGCAGGAAATACCTCCTGTGAGGAGGCATGGGGTATGTGTGTTATGCCATGTGTGTGTGTAATGGGGGTGCCTCTCACTATCTGCCTTTCATCCCGTTTTTATGAATGGCCTTGGCCCCAAACACGCTAACACCACGTTTGTCTGTTTGCAACGCACGCAAACGCACACTGAGCCACGTACAGTAAACGTCGCCTATTTATCTTCATCTGTCAGCTGCTATCATAGCACAGCATGTGTGTTATTTCCTTGTTCCATTAATTTCCTGATAGAGCTACTAAAGCGGAGATAGAGCTGCTGAATGGTACTGGCGCTAATATAAGCAACAGTGTTCAGATGACGGGCAGAAGTAACAGTCACAGGGGAGGCTGCCATGCTCCCTGGAAGAAATCTGCAGGAATGAAATCATTTCGGGGGGGGAAAGGGGATGCCACGGTCAGTCCCTAACTGGGGATGTTCAAACAAGATCAGACCTAATGGAGCCCGGACCTGACAGAAGTAATCTAGCTCTAGCTGATGAGTTAACTTTATCAATGTTTTGAGGCCAGTACATTTCTGGGAGGAGATAAGAGGAGATTGTTCCTCTTTCTGTCCCCGGGCCCCCTCCTCACGCTCTGGGGTTTGTTGTAATGCTGCCAACAGGGCAGGCAATTCATCGTTTAAAAGGAGACAGGGAACAAATTGGAACATTATTATTTCTGCGTTCCACAGGACGAAAACAAAATTCTCTGGTGTCTGCCTAATAAGTTCAACTATTATATCAGCAAAGACTTTTCAGGAATGCCACCAAACAAACACATAAGACAGCTCGTCGCCCTCCAGATTAAATCTGTGACAAAGGATGCCTGTGTGTGCATATGTAAATATGAAATATATGAAACAAGTGGATTTATGTTCTGAACCGTGAGTGGGCAGCTCTCTTATTCAATGGCCCTTACAGCAGTGGTGTGACTGACAGAAGCCTCCTTGTTGGTGTTGGTGGTCTGAAAAGTCTTACCGAAGTAGTCTGCCTTTGGCTGGGCATCCATCTCTTTTTCCAGACGTTTAGTGAGAGCTTCTAGTTTTATTTCAGCAGCTGAGGGCCCTTGGTCAGGGGGCTGCGTGAGTAGAGGCTGGCAGGGTGGCTGGGCCGCCCTGGGGAAACGGAGGGCCTCGGCTTCAGCAATGACAGCCTGTCCACAGCTCGGTATTTGGCTCTGACCTTGACTCTGGCTGCTGCTTTTGGAGACAGTGGCATGGCTGAAGGCAGCAGATGCCAACTGGGCCTTGGGTTGAGGTGATTCAGGGGGTGCAGGTCGGATAGGGGAAGCTCTGCCAGGACCATTGTGGATGGGAGAGGATCTTAAAGTAGGAGAAGGTGGTGCGTAGTGGGCTGCAGGCTGCGTGGAGGACTGATGCACGTGGAAATCTGCTCCCCCGGTGAAGGCACTCAGAGGCAGGGCGGGGATGAGGTCTGGTCTGACCGAGCCAGGAGGTTCTCCGGCCCAACCCCTAGCTGGCCCGGCCGAGGAGGGTGGACTCCGGTTAACAGAAGCAGTGATGCCAGACTGGCTCTGCTGTGATGGAAGGCTGTTGTCGGTGGGGGGCGCAGGGAGGCGCGGGGGCTGAGATGAAGTGCTGCCCTCAGACGGACAGGGAGAGAGCTGGCTCTCCCGGCAGGGGGCCCAGGCGGCCGGCTGGCTGACCGGGTGACGAGCATGTGTGGGCGCGCAGTGAGACGCGTTTCCTGGGCTCGGAGGAGGAGTAGGGCTGCTGTTCTGCGACTCCTGGTTGTCGTAGCTGTTCCCGTAGCCATGCGCCCGACCTGCCGGAAGCTCACACTGGACGCCCGGGTGGTGTTTGTGGCCGTCAAACGGCGCGTACTGGCTCCCGGTGCCCGACGCAGGGCCGGAGAGCATCGGGGGCTTCGCTGCCGCCTCCCCCGGCTGCCTGAAACTGTTGATGGGCGGCCTGTCTTTGGTGTAATAAGTGCTGCTGTGACCTCCATTCATTTTAATGGCCTGGGTGGTTTTGGCCATCTCCTCCTGGTGCTTCTGCATGTGGATTTTAGTCATTTTAGAAGCGAAGACTTTTCGTGTCTCCTCAAAGTCTGGGTTGTTTCCCGCATCCCTCCTCGTCCGAAACAGACCATCCCGGGATGCCTCGTACATGTTCAGGTCCTCGATGAACTTACTCGCCTCCAGTCCCAAATCCTCGTATTTATCCATGGTGGCGATATTGAATATGTCCGCTGTGCTAAAGTGAAGTTCCGGAGGCTAAAGCCGAGCTAAAACCCCAGCAGCCGGCTGAAGAGTGATACTTCCAGGGGGAGTTACTCGCTCGCAGTCCGGCACCTCGGAGTCTTCACGGGTGACAAAATAAAAGATCCAGACCCCAAAAGTAAAACGTGTCTCTGCCGTTTCCAACTTTTCTAACCGTCCCTTAAATCGCCCGGGGTCAATGAATAAAAGTTGAAAACTCCGCGACCACCCCCGTGAAAGTCCTCCTCCTCCTCCACCCTCCGTCCGTCCGGCTCTGCCCCGAACAAGCCTGCGTGTGTCTGCTTATAACTGTGAGCAGATCCCGGATCCGATAGCCTGGACGACCCCCTTACACCGCCCCCTCCTCCTCCCGCTGTACAGTCCCAGCAAGGAACCCTCATCCAGAAAATAAAACAACAACCTCACCCACCCGCACCCTTGTTCAAAACAACCGTGAAGTAGTTTTAAAATATGTTGTTAGAGCCGCGACGGTTGATGAGGAGTAGTCCGCCGCTGAGCACCGGAGGGGAACGGAGGGAGCGCGGAGCCGTACGTGGCCGCCGGTTTGCGGGTCCGTGGAAGAGTTGGGTCTGAAAACACAGCAGTTTGTGCTTTTAAAGGCGCAGCGCTGGAATCAAGCGGAGAAAAGTAAAAGTAGGGGTGAGGACAGATCTGAGATCAGTCATCACAGTGCAGCTCTTCTTTTCTTTTCTTTTCTTTTTTTAAATAACCTGCTGTTTCTTAGTTTTTACAAAAATAGCTGGAACCTGGGGGCTGACAATGTTCTTGCTTCCTCTAAACCTCCACAGCCTTTTAAAAACAGAGGCCATCACATCCTGTGTCATCTGTAAAAATACACACAGCAGGATGACTCAGCCTCTTCTGCCTGAGACAGAAAAACTAACTGTTTGAAGACTTTTGAAGCTTTTGCTCCATAAAATTAAAATGGAGGAACCAGGGGTTGTGGAGAATGTTTTCATTTAATGCTGCATTTCCACAACTTTTTCAAGGTTTATATTGTACTTCAGCTACTTTATTATTTTTTTTCAAATCCTACAAAACATTTGATCCGCATATAGAATATGATACCATCCACAGACTATAAATAAAGATGGACGATGGATCTCCACTTCCTCCCACTATCCAGAAATTACACCAAAATATCCCAGATTTGAACGTTACTAACCGATGAGCCGGTGTCTCTGCAATAGCGCTTTAAGGATGGAACCGTATGGCAGCAAGTTCCCATCTTTACACGCACTTGACCAGTCATAAGTCCGCCTACGCTTTCAATCAGGACATTTCACCCTGTTTTTATATCATCGAACAAGACATTAAAACCAATCTTACCAATATCTAAACAAACAAACACTAGTGGGACAAGACCTGAAATAACATATATGTAACGCATACTTTTAGTTTGGTCCATATCCCATCCATTGACATGAGGGAGGAGGATTTATGATCTTTACTGCAGCCAGCCACCAGGGGGCCATCGAGATGCTCTGGTTTCACTTTTGGGGAGCAGTCATGTCATGTTGTCGTTCTGTCAATTCCACCTCCTCAAATTGTATCCAACATAAGTTATATTGTATTTTACAAATATTACAAGGGCCATTATAAATACATTTAGCTAACAGAAGGCTTATAATCATACTTTTATTTAAGTAATAAATATAATTCATGACTTAATCGGATATTGGATAATGACAATCTTACCTAAATAAGAGGTTGCAAATAAAGGGTACATGTGGAAAGGCCAAAATCATTTACAATCTTGCCTTATATTGATGCAATATTTATATGCAACTGTGGATAACCAGTCACATCTATTTATTGAAACAAGGCCATATAATAATGGGTGTGTTTTTACTTACCGGGGGTGAGGGGATCTATTTACAGTCCCTGTGCCCCCTGTGTTTTGATTGAATGACGTCCCACATTCCTGCCCATTGAAAACACACACAGACACTGTGACCCCTCCACATTGTATCCTGACCCTGACTGGAATATCTGACACATAGTCTGGGTACAGGAGGATGAAGACATCAATCAACGGGGGGAGGGGGGGGGGGGGTGGGACTCTATTCCCTAGCAAGCATTTTATTTATGTCCCAGATGAAGCATGTGTGAGAATGTATATATATTATCTGACAGCCCCTGGTAAAAATATATGAAGAGTATGCCAAGGGGGGGGGGGGCTCCAGACTGCTGCTGAGGCTGTAGTTGAAACAGAGGGTTTATAGGGGACGGACACCATAGTACAACTTTCCCTTCGCGTACCAGTTCAGGGTTATTATTATAGAAAAAGCCTCATAGACCCTGATCTCATGCAAAGTGAGGGGTATTTAAAAAAGCAGCGCAGCATTAGCTGTGATATATTGCAATTCATGCTGATTTGGCACATTCAGATGTAAAAAAATGAAATAAAAAGATTATAGATTCAAGGTTTGAGTAAGTATAATATAATAGTCTCTTTTTAGTTCAGGGATTGACTTCAAATTTAAAACTGTAAATTCTGACTGTGGCCCTCACTGTTACGGTCCTCGTGTGTTTTGAAATCACCTCTTGCAATATCTGAGGGTCAAAGTTTCAAACATGTCCCAACTGGTTTCTGGTTTCTGGTTTCAGCTACTTTTTTTGTCCTTATGTGACTTTATTGCGTAATTTAAGGAGGAATAAAATTATAATAAGATTTATTTCCCATTGCTCAAACACTCCATATCAGATTTAACAAAAATCAAACATCACATTCAATCATTTTTCTTAAATATATCTAATATTGTTTTTTAGCAATACAAAACTTTATAGTCCTTTTATTGTGGTATATGCTGCTCAAAAGGAAACAAGCAGTCAAGTCAAGCCAGCAGTACTTATATCAGAAGGCCCAATCAATATACAAAATATACAATACCATGCTCATTAGGAGTCATACTATTTCTTTTACTTTGAGATAACATATAGGAACATTTTCTCAAAAGCATATTTAATGACAAAAATATTACTTTAACTTGTTAAGCCTTTCACTGAGATTCAGCTGCAGTACTGAGTCAGAGATAGCCCCTGTGTGCAACAGTTGCTCTGAGTGAATGGAAAAAATCCCAGTAAAGCATATGGAGGATATAGACTTATATGATACTTTCATAGAACTTAACATGCAGTAAAAGCGAAAATGTATGACTTGTGCTGTACTATGGAGAGGTACGGTCATTAAATGAATAACTTTGGCACGTGTGGTTCCGTCGCGTATGAGCCAAGAGTTCAGGTTTATCCTCAACACAATTAAAAGTGCTCGTGAAAACCTGCTGGTTCAGTGAGCTCACACCAAAAACATCCACGGATGACCATACTACCAGACTGGAGGTCACCCGCCGAGATAATGAGCTGAGGCATTACTGCATCGTCCTGTGAGAACATGCTAGAACAATTCAGGGGCCGGACTGGTGCAGTGGAGAGCGACTGGGACTGGGCACTCCACCCTCTCTTCTTTCCACCATGCAGCACTTTCAGAGGAAGCAGAGGGATTCTTTTTTAAATTCCCCCCAAAGACAATTCTCAGTGTATATCTCGTGTGTTAAGAAAGGCCGACTGTGGTCTGAAGAGAAAATGAGTCACTGTGGAATACTGTTGCCTGTTCAATATTACCAGTCGTCATGGAAACTGCAGAGCGGACAAAAAAACCGTCAAATGACTTCAGGGGCCGACAGTGACAAAATTAATTAGAGGAAAATAGTTACAAAGGAACATTGTTCAGAAATATCCGACGTTTATATCTATTTGTTCAAACGCATGGTAAGTTCCGCCTGAGGAGAACGCCCTGGCAGGTGTGACCCTCCTTAAACAGGGAGCGCTGTTTCAGTGACACTGCAACTTCAGCTTATTGTTCAGGACAGTTCAAGTTCAGACCTGTTCATTGTGGCCCAAAGAAGTGAAATGGCAGTTGTGACAAGAGAGAAAAAGACCCAAGGGTTTAAAAACTAATTCTAAAACTTATTTCGCACAATCTGAATGTGTGATACATGTTTTGTGCAATGACAGAATCTGGCTGAGATGACCTTCACAGAACCCACACTGCAAATGCTGAGAAAAACCAACACAGCTTTGGCTCTCTGCTGCCCCTTCTCTTATTCCTTGTTTCTCTTCCTGTTATTCTGTCTCTCCTGATTCCACTTCCTGTCACCTGATGGTCAGAGATAGAGCGTAGAAATATGTTTAAAAGGCCTCGGAGGGGGATCAGTCAGGAATGTCTTGTTTTCCCTCCCCTCCACATCTGTTATAATAAAATTAAATAAATTCTCCCATTGCTCACATAATAAGATACAGCATAATTGTATCAGTCACAAGCTGACTATCTAATGCTGTGAAAATAAGAAGCACTTCCTCAAACATGAGCTGACCTTGCAAAAACTGCCTCGTGTTTTCAAAGAGATCACATTCATGCTTGTTCATCCACACTCTGATACCAGATATGACTTTTATTATGCCGCTACTGAAACTCCGACATGATCCGCAGACGTAGGCACAACGACCCGTGAAAGACAAACGCTTGTACATATCACAAAAGCGCTTACTCACACAGGCTGTAAAGAGACACGGCTGTGGGTGTACATTTCAATGCCGCTGGTTCGTGGGATTTAGACAGGGCAGTGCTGTCAGCTGAGTCACGTTGTTCCAGTGTTGAGACGGAGACACAGAGCAGCAGAGGACAACCATGCTGTGGTGGTGAGCTGAAAATCCCTCTCTGACCACATTAGGTATCTCCCGCAGGCCGTCAGGTCGACAGGAGCCAAACAGTGGCCCCATGCATGGTGTTCGGAGGAGACCTGTTGCTACAGAGGTGGAGACAAACCCTCATGAGGGAGATCACGAGTGCGTGACTCAGTTACAGAGCTCGGGGCTGACAGGCGTAGGGCAGACGCAGAGGTGTGAAGTCGTGGTTCTGGGTGTGATGCAGTGAGTAGCGTTTCTGTACAGGGGAATGTGAACATTGACTGGAACCTAAAGGGATGGGTGGATTGTCAAGACGGACTTAATCTCACTTGGCAATTAAAAAAAGGTCTATAAGAAAGAAATAGCAGCAATAACACCCTGTTGCTTGAGTCTTTTATTAAAAACAAGAAAATATAAATTTAGACATATTTACAAAGCAGTTTTGACAATTAAAGCAACACTAGAGGACATTTTTACTGTAAAATAGCAGCTTCGTTAAAGGAACTCTCACTCCTCTACCTGAACTTATGTTCTTGCTCCATGTAACTTTGGTGAGCAGATACGATCTCCTGTGAGAAGTGTGGAACAGTCTGATAGGCGCAGCTTAAATTGCCAGTATCAGTTTCAGCAAGTTCAAGAGCAATACTTAATTTTAGATCAATAAAAAACAAAATTTTCAGACATCCAGCAAGGAAACTTAAAATATGAGCAATTGTAAACAGAGTTTGGTGACTCTGTTACAGCGGCAGCTCTTATTATTCAGGAAGCTGGGGATCATGGGTAATATCCACCATTAAGTTCTGTTTCAGTTCAGTAATGGGGACTACACAGTTATGGTTTTTCTCCAAATGAATACCACTTAATCACTTGAACACAGAGCCCAACAGAATATGATCAACGTGGCTGCAGAGGGCGCTGTTGCAGAGAAAACGTTACACAGTGTTGCTTTAATATAAGCTGACTTCCATCCTTTCTGACAGTCTTCATTCAGTCCACCTCTTCTGTCTGTCTCCTCGTGCAGAATCACTGATCGACAGGAATCTACATCTTAGTCCCAGTTACAAAACCAGTGCTGAACATCACTCATCGACGAGGAAGTTGACGAGGGCGGTCCTAGGGGAGAGGATGACTCTCTTGATGCTGCGCTCGGCAAGAAGCTCCCGTCCGAGTTGGCTCTCCAGGATCAGCTGCTTCACCCGCTCTGTGTCTTTGGACACCTGCAGCGGCACCGTCACAGTCCCGCACACCTTGTTGTTTATCTGACGGCGAGAATTAAAAAAGAAGATCAATAAATGGGAGAAGTTCAAAAAACGTTGAGTCTCAAACTGAAAAAAAGAGGCTGTGCCATGTGGAGCTGTAGCCACAGTCTCCCTTCCTGACATGAAAGTCCCAAAATAACAGACCCCGCCTCTCGTTCCACATTTACACATAGTTAGTGGTAGGTATGGGAAGGGCACTCAGTCTGGTGTGTTTAGATGCAAGTGTATGTGTGCTCACGGCGAATGGGATCATGTCTCTGGAAGTGGTTGAAAGTTAATGGCGTGTGTGCGCGAGTGTTTGTGTGTGTGTGTGTGTGTGTATGTGCGCTGGTAAGGCCTCTCAGCCTTGGTCTCCCTTCTGGGACAAACCCAAGCTCATGATTAGAGGACAGACGGAGTGAGGTTGCCTCCGCAGGGCCGAGGGCCGAGCCCACAACAGAGAGCTCAGTCTGAAGTAAAACCAGCATCATTATCATCAAGCCACGGGAGCTCAAATATATGAATATGGTGTGTTCATGTGTGTATGTTAGTGGACAGGGTGTGTATGGGATTAAGGACTTTTTTGTGTATGGGATGCAGGAGTGAACGAGGGTGGAGAAATGAAAATGTGTAAGCGAGGCGTATTTTTACTCACAGGCAAAGTAAATATGGGGATAGAAAGAAAGAAACACACACGTTTTCATTTCTTTCAAGTAGGTCTCGTCTGTTTTGTCTCTCTGTCAGATTACAGAGGGAGAATCCAACTAGTGGAAGACAGGTGCTGTTAGTCAGCTGTAATGTCTTTGTATATATCTATGTGTGCGTGTGCGTGTGCGTGTGTGTGTGAGAGCACGTTGAAAGGCGTACAGAAAATCAGAGAGAATATCCAGCTGTGATGGAAAGCCCCAGAAAATCAACTTGAATTAGATCCAAGCCTCACACGTGCTAATACTGGCACATGAATGCACATAAACACCTGCATGAACGTGCACGCACGCACGCACACACACACACACACACACACACTCACACACTCACACACTCACACACTCATCAGTCTTCACACTGCCCTGAACACGGACTCATTTAATAGATAAAAGCTCAAACTGCTTTAATCTGACTGTTTTCTTCCCAACTCTTCTAAAGGAACCCTCTAATCTCTTTATACACACACTCATGTGCGCACACACACACACACACACCTGTTAACCCTATCGGGGGAACATCCTTTACCCCTTACCCTTACCTAACCATCACATCTAAATATGCAACTTTAACTCCTTACCCTAACCAAGACGTAGTTCTAACCTAAAAAGATTCTTAACCCTGAAAGATATGTCTCTATTTCTGTGCCCATGGTGACAACAGTCCCAAAGGGTAAGTGTATTTAGGTTGAAGTCCCCATTGGGATAAAAAAAAAATAGTGTTCATGCAAACACATACGCACACAGTTTTTCCCCTGATGATGACATGTATTGCCAAACTGAGGGAGAGAGTCAGGAATAACACAGTGTCTCTGTTCCTGTCTTTTAATTATTGATCCACATGTGTATTTAGCTTAAAGGCGGCTACTTGACACACACACACACACACACATATACACACACATATATAAATACACACATACGCTAATAACAGGTTCTCTCGAAAATTACAGACTTTGAATGCAATCATGTACCTAAGAGCAGAGAGTTTGAGTGAAAACGGCAGCGTACGAAGGAGGAGACGTGTGTGTGCCTGTTAATAAAGATACTGAATGTATAAATAATGAGCAAAGGGCTGTCGCTGAGTGAAAACGGTTTATTCTTCTCTTTTCTTCAAACCTCCAGACAACAGGAAGAAAAAAAGACCCAAAATACCATGTGCTTACTGAGTGCATCTGTGTCTTTGTGTGTGTGCCCGTGTGTGTGCCCTTGTGTGTGTGCTCCTACCCGAACAGACAGCTCTACAAAGTCGGGGACCTTCAGGTAGTCAGGGTCCACAGTGGGCCAGGACTGTTGCAGGGCGTCTCCTCCCCGCTGCAGGAGGCGGCTGAGGGGGTTTTCCACCTGGCAAAGACCTGGGGGAGATCCAGGAGGGAAATACACAGGGGCATTATTGACAACAGAATCAAATTACACACAAGGGAGATGGTTTCATATACTGAAGGATAGAGAAAAAAAACATTATGCTTTTATTAGTTAAGCAGTGGGTGTATAATAATAAACTTGTATGACTTTCCTGTTGCTTTTTACCCAGATGGCTTTCCTTTATGTCGAGAAAAAAGGATCTTGAAGAAGGGTCAAACAACAACCCAGCTATCTCAACCCCCCCCCCCGCCCTGAAACCAGCGAGTGTACATCCCACTGGAGGCACAAGGGAAGGATGTGAACTTCCTCTATCCGGCCCTGTGTGTGTGTGTAAAATTACAAACAACCAGTGACAGTTAGAAACAGTACCGTCTGACTGAGTGCTGCAGGGGTCACGACCCTCGCTAGTATTTCCTGTTTAGAAGGCAGGTTTAAACCTACATATGAGCACACAAGCCACTTCTTTAACTCTCACACACACACAGGCCTCCTCCTCCGAACGCTGGTGTGTCACGCTTTCCTGACTCTGGACAATATGACAATATGTTTGTACGGAACTTACATGTTCGCTCAGCAGTGTGATATTGACAATAAGGGGACGTCCCTCCAGGCCAGTGCAGAGGTCAGCTTCCATACGCTACACTGGTTCAAAAGCTTTTGATTTTGTTTGTTTGGGAGGTAAATGTGAAAAGTCTCAATGACAACTTTAACTCTGACTTAACTGTTGATTACATCAACACCCACCGTTCACTGGTGTTAGATAAGCACCTGTTTCAGCACTACCTTCGTTTGAGGCAACTTCCTCTCGTGCACATTGAAAAATAAGCTCACATTTCACTCACGTGTGTCCTTGTGAAAGAGGTGATCCAACAGAGACTCTCAAGGCCTCGTCAACAGCAATGCAAATAAACAGCATTAAATAACAAATACTTTGAAGCTGAATTTCAAAATGCTTGACTATTCACATTCCACGTGACGCGATGTAATATTCTGCATCAGGACGTATTTCAGGAAGTCCGTCAGACAGTTTGAAGTTTGAGTTTTGCTTGTGTTTAATTTGATAAACCTCAAAACTGGAGAGAGGAGGAACTTGCTATTCTACTTATAGCCCACTGTCTGTTGCATTATTGATAATGTGCAAATTATTCATAAAGGCCTTTAGTCTAAAATCAATAGATGAGAATAAAAGTGTTTCAAATGATCACATGACCTTTGGGCATTTAATCTCGGGTCAGGCAGATATTTTATATTTCAGAGTACTGAGTACATACGAAGACAACATGTGCAAGGGGGGGTAGATGTATCACGTGTTAATGGTTTGCAGGTCTCATACCTGCCCAGAGTTCAGATGCCAGGTGAGGGGCCATGGGTGCTGTCATCCTCACCAGCGAGGCCAGCCCCTCCTCAAACTCCACGCTGTGCTGCACCACCCTGACTGTCGCACTCTGACAACAAACACACACACACACATACACAAACACACATAAAGTGGCAAAATGTTATTTTCAAAATGTAATAAAAGATAATAGAGATTCTTTATTTCTATTTTTATTGGAGGGCACACTCACACTCAGTGTGTTGGTCAATCCCATCAGACGTGAAATGGCTGCGTTGAAAAGGAAGTCCTCAGTGAAGTGAGACGTCACCTGAACATGCAGAACAACAAACAACAGGTGAGAGATTACATTTATTACTATTGATTTAGTCTGAGGTGTGTACAGGACATACATAAATGATAAAATAACTTTGAGTCTGCCTTGGAAGTATTATTAGATAACAATGACAGCAGCCTCCTCCCTGTTATCACCGTGTGCACCAGCTGAAAGCACAAACCATGCCAGCTTTCCTCTGCTCAGCCTCCTGGGAAGAAAAACCCATTAGGGTGATGCCCTAAGGGAGAAAGAGGTCGATCCCCGAGGCTTTTCTGATGGACAGATCAAAAGACAACCTTGGCTTTGGAGGCTTATGGCAAACAGCCTGCGGCCCTTTAAAAGCACTAGTCCTAAGGGATGGAGAGACAGAATCAAACCTGGCAGCCAAAGGAGGCTATTTATAAAGTGTGAAAGGAGATGGAGTGGATTTAAAATCAATTTCCATTCCCTTCTTCTCTTACTCTTCACTGTGGGGGTTCAGGTTACGATGGGTGTTCAGCATTGGATGGAGCTCGGGACTGTGAAATGCTCGGCTGTGTGATGAGTGACATTTTACTTTGAAGTCAAGCTATAATACGGTAGCTTGGTATCTTACCATGCTTTCCAAATGCACCATCGAGTGCAGTGTTGTAAGTATAAAATGCATAGTTTTCGGACTTGGACTGAACTCTGGATATTCTTTGGGAATTATTATAAAAGGGCTTTATTTGAAGAGGAAATTTTTTTTCCCTGGCCAAAATAAAACCTCCTGAAGTCTGACTGAGCAAGTATGAGAATATGAGAGAGGACTGACTGCGAGCCTTGTGAGAGCGTTAATGAGATTTCTAACAAGCGACAGACTAAAAACTGAACAAAACAAAATAATATAACTACCTCGGGGGGAGAAAGAGGAGCCATGTACGTGGAAGATGAAAACGTCAACTTGAGAGACGTCATGATTGAAAAGCTTTCGGTGATAAGGGCCAACGAATGCTGGTGTCGATGTATATGCGTCATGTCCGGCCCAGACGCCACCATTCACCTGAACGATCCAGGGATTTTCCTGTTGCTCTGAAGGTGTGTGACCTGGACAATCTCCTGCTGCATTGTTCATATGCAAAATGCAAAGTTCAGAAAATGTGCGGACATTTGGGTCTTGACATTTCCCGGAGTTTGTGTCTGAAAATGGCTTTTGATATTTTAAGTTTTCTCATTGAATATTAGAGATAATTCGTTTTTTTGTATGACTTTCATGATTTATCTCTACTTTGTCATTTCTCTTGAAGTTGCTGGGCCTGATTTCAGTAGTTTCAATCATCATTCAGATATTCGGCGTGTGCACCAAAATCCTCCTGAACTTTGTAATTTATGTTAAAAATAATTCAGTTTGCTTATATTGCTGTGAAAGAGTAAGATACTGAATTGTGGATTATTAGTGACCCCTACTGGCCAGGGTGTTTTACAATATCGCACATGGACATTTCCAGCCATTAATTAAAGATGGACACCAGTCTGAGGCTATAGGGTAGTTACCTCTTGGATAGCGTAGTTCTTGTTCTCCCAGATCTTCTTGGCCTCATCCAGCTCCTTCTTCTTCAGCAGGGAGGGGTTGGGGACACCTTCGAGCTGCCGGGCCACTCTCAGCTTGGTTACCAGCTGCCACAGTCGGGACTGCCATCTCAGGACCCCGGGAAGGGCGTCCGCTGCGGTGGCGAGGAAGAGATAGATATTCTGCAACCATATTTTTTTGAAGAGACAATTTCTGGCATATACGAAGTAGGAAGTCTGTCAATCAGAATTTGTATGATGAGCACAGCTGTCAGAATCATTTCTCTCACTCTTGACATTCCAGAGGATGTCCTGCTCAGGCGGCGCAGCGTACAGAATGTAGAGTCGAACCGTGTCCACGCCGTACTGCTGCACCACCTCTTGAGGGTCCAGACCGTTGTTTTTAGACTTGCTCATCTTCTCCCACGTCACCTCAACACAACCACCACCCAACGCCACAGGCTCCGTGTCTAGAGGCAGAGATAGCAATGGGCAAAGTTGGGAGAAAATGGACTCTTTCAGGCTTTTTGTTTTAATTACACTGTGTTTGGTCACTAAATTCAATTGTAACCCTGTTTCAATTCATATCTGTCGTAACTGTTCCTGCAAACAAGCTTTTGTTTGATCAAATTTAACAAAACACAGAAGAAAGAGAAAATATGTAAAGGCCTAATCAATGGGAGCCTGAAATTGTGGGATCAAGAGGCTTCCCTTTGACTCGGTGCGCCAGCAATATCTTGTGTTTATCTCGTTACCAAGCAACAGAAAAAAGCAGCAAATCCTCGGCCATGACGCAACTTTTAAACGGATTCTTCAAAGGGTTTGTTGTGTTTAGACTTTTGTCAAGAGTGGCTGGCTGATGTGTCATTCATTCAGGAGAAGCCACAAAGCAGAGAACGGAGAGCGGTTGCGATCAGCAGCACAAAGCATGAAGTGAGTACTGCTGCCATTACATGAAAATGCTGTCAAGACTTGCTTATAATTTTAACTCGTGAATTTTCTGAGCGAATGATTTGTTATTATCTGGCAGAGCCCTCGTGCTCCCAGCTGCTACAGATGTGTCACAGCTGGCCGACTCAGGTAGTGTTTACCTGTGAAGTCAATTTCCTCTCTCTTAAGGTACTGGCCACTGTCCGCATGTTTGAAAGTCTGGCCCTTAATCAGACCCTGGACCAGCAGCTTCCGGAAAGGCTCCCTGAAAGACAAACCCGTTAAATTAATTGGTACGGACAGTGCACATTAATCAACAGACAAGTACTGTAAATGAGCCGGAGTTAGCTGCATAGGCTGATTTTCATCTGTTGTCCCTTGCCAGTTCTAATAAGGCAACCTTCATTAAAATTAAACAAATGGTATAGGATATATCACACAAACACGAAACATCCGTGCACAGCGAGAGCAGATGCAAAACAGCGTACTCCACCTGTGGGCCACAAGACTCTGGTCCTGGCAGAAGTGACAGAGGAAGCGAGCGTAGTACAGGTGCATGACAGCGTGCTCCTTCCCTCCGATGTACACGTCCACAGGCAGCCAGTGATCTGCAAGGTGACGGTCAAATGGCCTGGAGAGGAAAAGCAGAGTCACGCTCAGCTGTTACCGAGAGAAATTACGAGTGAGATTAAAAGTGTGAAGGAAGAAGGGAATGGGTGTGTGGATGACAAGTATTTATATGGTGCTTTTCTAGTCTTGATGACAACTCAAAGCACTTTACAGTGCAGTGTATTGCCATTCACACAAACATTCACACAATGCATCTATGTGCTGGATTTAATCTGTGAGAACAGCCCAGCCATCAGGAGCAATTTGGGGATTACTATCTGGGCCAAGGACCCTTCAGCAAACGGAATGGGGAAGACTGGGATCGGACACGAGAACTTGTGGTTGGGAAGGAAGGAGGGACGAAAGCAAATAAGGATCAAAGAAAGACAGAATGGAAGAAAGAAAGGAAGGAAGGAAGGGAACAAAGAAGGAAAGAAAGAGGGAAAGAAAGAGGTAAAGGAAAGAAGGTAGGATGGAAGGAAGGAAGAAGGACAAAAGAAAGACAGAAAGAATGAATGGAAGGAAGGAAAGAAATAAGTAAAAAAAGAATGAAGGTTGGAATAGAAAAAATGATTTAAAAATATTTGTTATGCTTCCACTAACAGTTCCTGTAATATATATATTTTTTTAATAAGACTTTAAATTAATTTTATATCATAACCATCAGTGGTTGTCATGTGTTTTGTTAGATATGCACAAATATGTCCTCTAGGGGGCAGACTGAATCTGATACATCTAGGGATGAAGCTCACCCCCCCCCCCCCCCCCCCATGTCACTGGCTTTACACTCAGAATAAAAACACACATTGAAAAACTGTGAGCATGTGTGTGTGTGTGTATGAGTATGTGTGTGTGTGTGTGTGTGTGAGTGACAGTGTGTGTTTCAAGTTAAGCTAAAACCATCTTGACTCAGCTTCTCGTGTTTACAGTTAGGCACAGATTGCAACATGGAGGCAGCGATGTGTTTCTCCTGAGTGGCGTGGCGTCCAGCAGAGGCAGGGATGCCACCTGCAGTAATGATGCTTTCTGGGACAGACTGTTATCTCTGCGTCTCGCCTTTCTTACCATTACTCTGCTCCACACCTCTCCGCCTCTCGCCCTCGCCTCTCTGCCTGATGCTTTCACCGGATAATTGAACCCGGGAAAAAGAGTTATGAACTCACAAGGCTGAAAATAATTTGGCCTATTTGTCGACATCACACACACACTCACACTTTCATATTACACCTAGTTCCCATTTCCTTCCTCTCGCTCGCCACTCGCAGCCCCTCTTGCTTCCTATTTTCATCTTTCCCCGTGCACACACGTCGCAGCAGGCCAGCCCAAATGCACAAATAGTGTAATTGCTTTTTCTGTTGTGCCATAATCTGTCCCGCTAAGAAAAGTGATGGGCAGAGCAGCCCCCCCTCCCCCGCTTGTAAAGCTGCTTTACAGCGAGGTCAGGGCACTGGGAAATTAATCTCCTTTGTTAAGCTCAGGGTGTCGCCACCATCCCAGCAGGTGGAAGCCACGGCTCCATAATCTCTGTTGGCAAGGAATGCAACTTTCAGACATGTGTGTGTGCGCGTGCATAGGCTGCATACAGTGCATTCATAAACTATTCAGATCCATTCACTTTTTCACATGGTGTGATGTTGCAGACTTATGCTTAATATTTTAAATTATGATTTACCATATCAATACATTCTCAACAGCCAATGATGCCAAAGCAAAAACTCAATAAACACAGTTTTTTAACAAAATCTGAAATATCACAATGTCATAGAGTAAGTATTCAGACTATTTGTTTTGCAACTTGAGATGTATCGTCTTCGAGAAGTTTCTACACTTTGACTCACTTCTTGTGGTAAATTCAATGACTTGGAAAGAGACAACTGACATGCGTATCAAAGCAAAAACCAAGTCATGAGGTCAAAGGTCAACTGGCTGCACACCTTATGTACAGAATTTTAAAAGAGGTATATATAGGGAAGGCTGCAAATGTTTCCTGCTGCACTGACAGACTTAGTGGAAGTTTGGAACAACCAGGACTGATCCTAGATCCTAGAGCTGTCACCACCTCGAGAAGAAGGAGGTGTCAAAAATCCTGATGAGCTCCAGAGATCCTGTGTGAATTTGGGAGAAACTTGCAGAACGACCACCATCACTGCCGAACTCCAGATCTGGGATTTATGGCAGAATGGTCCCTCCTCGGTGAAAGAGAAATGGATGCACTGATGAACTCTTAAACGAAAGAACAACTGGTCTGACAAAACCAGGATTGAACAGTTTGGCCCCAGTTCTCAGGCCAATGTCGTGCTGTCGGAGAGCAGCAGGGACAGGGACATTGATCAGGGTGGAGGGAAAGCTGAATAGAGCAAAGTACAGAGACATCCTTTGTAAAAAACGTTTCCAGATCGCTTAAGACCTCAGACTGGGCCAAAGGTTCACCCTCTAAAATAACAATGACTTATAGCTCACAGCCAATACAAAACCAGGGCCAGCTTATGTCCTTTAATGGCAAATCCAGGGCAACATCTCTGGAGAGACCTGAAAATGTGTGCAAAGCTGGTTGCGTCATACCCAGGCTGAACTCGCCGCCAAAAGGTGCTTCAACTAAATACTGAATAAAAGGTCACACTACTTATGTCTATTTTGCTTTTGGTACTTTCGGATATTGAGGGTCGACTGATGAACAAAAACGAATCATTTAAGAATATTTTGCATAAGACAGCAACATAAGAATACCTGTGAATGAGGGGTCTGAATGCACTGTATGCATGTTTGTATTGGGTGGGTCGGTTTCCACTCTTGCACAACCATCCCAACTTTTCAATTCCTTTTTTATTTAAAGAAACAGTGAACATATGATCTGTGCAAACTGTATTCAAATCTGTCAGTGTGAGAAATAAGACAGCAACGTGCTTACCTGTCTGTGTTATGAGGGTCTGTGTATCTGAAGTAGTACCAGGCCGAGTCCACAAACGTGTCCATGGTGTCGGTCTCCCTCCTCGCCTGGCCCTTACATCTGACAGGAGACAGAGAGAGACGGACAAGGGGAGTTGGCGGCGGCGGCAGAACACAAATCAATATTAGGCTGTGAAATTAGAAAACAAACAAATGAATGATAACTGTTTGTATGCTTTGAGAAATGGCACATTATGTGATCTATGTGTGTTTGTGTGAGGACGTAAAGCTGGCTCCATCTGGCTGTGTGGGTCACGTCCCCTGTAGTGAAGCAGGGCTGAAGCCAGCTTGGCACCGGAGCTCTGTTCCTGTGCCCCGACTAACAGGCTGTGCTAACAGGGAGCGAACTGGCAGGCCGAACACATGATCACTTGTTTGTGCTGGAAAGGCCACCTCGCGCCCCCTTTCCTGTCCAAGCCAAACAGCACTCGTGGTGCGTGACGCGAATCGGTCAACATCACTTTCACAGGACGACGAGAGGACGTCCGCAAAGGCACAGGAGGAGAGAGAGAGAGCTTTTGTGAAGTGTTTATTTGTCTCCGATTTACAGCACTTAGCGGAACGATGAAAGCGCCTCTCTGAAAGCGCCACTCGTTTACTTTATAATGAGTCTCGACAGAGTTAAAAATCGGCGTCCCAGAAAGATAAACAGAGACGCAGCTCGGAGCTGTGTGTGACGGAGCAGGTACGGTTTCCTGGACCATATGGGACGTCTCTATTTCCTCTCTGTCTCTCGAAACCTTTTCAACACAGTCACTTTTTTCTAAGCTCACTCACAGATAAAGAGGCAAAACCCTTCGACCACCAATATACGAGTCTATATTAAGGCTGTGATGATGAGGTAAGAGCTGAGGGTTGCCTAGCAACAAGGCTAAGGTGTAGCAAGGTTAATATTTGGAAGCCAGGTGTTATTTCATATGATGAAAACCCAGCAGTCGACGGAGCCCCTTCCACCACATTAGGATGCAAAAATAGAACAAAATACAGAAGGAGAATCATTAAACACTAGTTTTTCTTGTGCGGGTAAGATTTCGTCTCTCAGGCCGATCTAGATGATCAGGGGCCAGATTGTGGCAGATTGACACAGAGCTGGAACCGGCGCCTACCATCCGACGACTGATGATCACATTAGACGACAAGCACGGGTCTGTGGAGACAAGCCTTCTCGAAAACCAAGAGAAGAGCTGCTAACAACCGCAGTTACTCAATCTGAAGCGACCCGGGTGTGTTTGCAGGACGAGCCAGAAAGCGCCGAAAGGCCGGCAAACAGACGAGGCAGGAAAAGCTGCTGCCCACTCCACAAAAGCTCTCATGTGAAACAGCCCCTCCATCTGCTGAGTGTGTGTCCGCCTGCGAATGTGTGCGGGTGCTGGGCGAGTTTGGGGAGCAACACACACTCTTGCACGCACACACCTTGCTCGCCGGGCTAAGCCGAGGCAGGGTTCAGTTGGCAGGGCAATTTCCAGTGGCGAGGAGGGTCAGAGACGAGGCGAGCAGACGGGTAGTGACTTCCTCAAGGACAGATACAACTCCATCTCTCATCACGCCACTCGTCCGTGCTCCACTCAAACATTAATTGGACATGGTCGACGAGTGAGGAGAGCAAATTTCCACAGACATTTAACAACAGAGGGGAGATGGGAAGAGGGGAGATAACAGCATCTTTCTGATTATAGCCATCAATCACGGCTGATGGGAGGAATCATTGCAGCTTTGTGCGAAGTGAGCGAACGCCGAACACAATATGATGACTTGTGCCATCTGCGACGGAGCCGGCCATTGTTTTTAATCAACGTGGTGCCATGACGGTGATTAGTCTTATTCAGAGAGGGATTCCCATGTCAGCGGGGGGGACTCCGGAGACCCAGCTGGGTTTGCGTTCACAGACATTTTCACAAGCATTCAGAGAAATGACTCCTCGGTGAAAGAGGTTTGTGATTGCACCTGTGCACGGTAGGTAAACATGCGTGTGTGTGCGTGTGCGTGTGTGTGTGAGTTTTTCGTGGCATAGTAGGCTTACGCAACCTGCATCATCATCTCATACTGCTCCCGTCACAGATGCCACTCATTACACAACCCCCCTCTGAACAAGAGTATTAATCACACAATTCACAGCTCTCAGAGCTCTGTGTTCCTGTAAAGCCGCCAGTCCTCTCCTCCTGCCTGACGGCCGCCGCCTTCGGGTCGGCGCCGCTCTCCTGAGGAAATACAGGAAGTGCCGAGGAGAGAGAGGCTGTCAGAGAGGGTTTGAACATAATTCAATTCTCACTCTGACAAAACGCCATAATCAACCAGATCGTTCTCCCCGACCGCTGTTGTCGTGTTGTGCCAAAAAAAGGAATAACAGTTCCTCCTCCCCTTTCTGCATGCTGTTCACAACAGCAAGTCATTGAGTGGGGCTGATGGTGTGAGATGTTGCAGTGCTTCAGAAGGTGGTGATTGGCTCAAGGGCACTACAGCATGGTGTTTTGTTTACTGTGCAAATTGGGGTCACTGATCCACAGCTGAACGAAGGCTTCATCAACAGGAGAGAGTGGTATTATTAAGGGGTTCCAATACTCATTTGAACGAGAGTTTTCAAAACTGGGGAAATGAAAAAGACTCAATTATATTGAACAACACAGAAGTCCCTATTTTCAAACTATATCAAAATATTAGGTTTAGTTAGTAGTTCCCAATATTAGAACTTTGGAACGTCACGAATCAGACAAAATAGCTTTTTACCTTGTTACTTAAAGATGGGGTTGGTAAAACTGAAGCAAGCTACACTTTGAAAGAAATGCAACCTATACATCCGACCCCTCCCATCCGCCTTCTCACTATGCTCCCAAAACACAGACAATTATTTATGATGATTGTCGGTATATGGAAAAAAAGTGTTTCAGAAACAAATGACCAACCCTAGTTTTTTTAATTTGAGCTATGGCTTGAGGAATGAAAAAAGAAATCCAAAATAATTCTGGATGGTGTTTTTTCTTTGTGGTCAGTAAAGTCTTTTTTTTTTATGTCATATTACTTCTTTAAATACCACCCTTGTAGATTGTCTTACTAGTGGATTAAGAAACACTTAATGGCGACTTGTAGTAGCTGTGTTTTGATAATAATCATTTGTTTTATTATATTCATAAGATTCACCAGCTGTAGAAGGTGATGCACAACAAGTGTTAACTTTAATGTTGTTGTTTATTACCTTGTGGCTGTTTACAGCTTCACAAGCTATATCTCATTTTGTATCATTATCTCCGAGTTTAAAAATGACTTTGAGCCAAGTCGACCTCCAACTGGAAGAGAAACACACTTATTTGCATTCCTCGGCTAATGAGCTGCAGCTGACAAGCAGAACTAAATAATGAAATATTATATAAACACAGACTTTTCATAAGTAAGGAGTGTAAAAGTTTAGCATGCAGTAGTTTACGTTTAACTGGACATATATATTGAAAGACAGCTACTGTTTTGAGTAGCTTCTGGCTGTGTGATATACCATGAGCTGCAAGAATCTCAATAACAGGAAAACTGCACCAGCTTTCCAAGAAAATATACAGAAGAGCACAGCTAATTTATTCATTTAGTGATGATATTGGCCGACATGAGCCTATCACAGACGCTCCTCCAGTTGGAATTCCTTTCTTGGCCAAGTTAATTAACCTAATTGCAGCTGTCGGCTGAGGAAGCCGACTCAGACAGAGCGCTGAGCATAGATGTGCTGCATGAATGTGTGTGCCTGGGAGAGACTTGAAGTGTTAAGCGCTTTGAGTGTTCGATAAGAAAAACGCTCTATGATAAAAAGTCCACTTACCACATGGGTTTATGATTGCCGATAGTCTTTGACTTTGCAGCAAATATGAGCTTCTATGTTTCTATTTGACATTTAAAATGTTTTCTTAATTCAAGTTCTATAAATTAGCTTGCACAGAGCCAATTTCTGCATTGCTTTGTGACAAGGGTTTGATAACAACATATGTATTGGCTGATATCAAAAACGTTCAGACCCTTAATATCAGCCCCCAAAAAACCATATTGGTTGGACTCTTACCTACAGTTATCATTACAGAATTATAGAGTTAGTTCCTACGGTTACACTTTACTGTACAGTAGATGATGAAGGCTTGTCCACTGATATATCTTGAGAAGTCACTGAAAACAAAAGTGCCAATGAATGGAAAAGGAAAAATCCATCCATACATAAATCCATAATTATATAAACACCAATTATCCTTTTGAGGGTCACGGGGGAGCTGGAGCCAATCCCAGGTGACATTGGGGCGAGAGGAAGAGTACAGACAAATAAGAGTCTCTTATTAACCTAAACCCAATCGACACATCTAAAGATATAATGTGTGTTTCCAAAAATGGTTTTACATTAGGGGGTTATATATTGATGATAACATGAAGGAGAACTGGATGATGAAAAAAACAAATGAGCTTGGATGTACTGTTTGGAAAACCATAACAAATGAATAATGAATAATGCTTCAGTCAGTCTTCTCACCTTGGACATTTACAGTTGACCCAGTCATGTGCAGCCTCCAGAGGCGACGCCCCCTTTCCTGTGAGCGACGGTAGCTTCGGTAAAGTCACTGGTAACTCCTCCTCAGGGACCGCAACTGGACCGCAAGTCCCACAATGCACCACGGGGATAGGTGTGCCCCAGTAACGCTGCCTTGATATCAGCCAGTCCCTGAGCTTGGAGCTGGTGAGGTGGCCGCCGACCTTCTGCTCTATGGCCTTCTGGGTAATGGAGTCAAAGGCTTCCGCTCTGCTGAGGCCAGAGAACTACAGGAAGAATAGGACTTTAATGATCGTGAGTGTTTTTATGGATTGTCGACGGAGTGGTCAGCGTAAACAATAACGGCGCTGACCTCATCAGAGTTAATCAACGTTTGATTCCCGTCTTGGTCACTTTGCAGCACCGTCGTCCACTGAAGGTTCAGCGCTGTGGCCACAGAGAGATCCTCCTCGCTACAGTCTGGGACACCTGACACAGTGCAGAAAACCACAAACATGGACACCCAAATGACAGATCCCATGAGACGGTATGAGACCCTAATAATCCTGTGTGGTGCGACACACAACGCGTTACAACATTTCAAAATGTAGAGAAAGTTGCACTGCGAAATTTCAGGTTTAGATCTTCTGTACACATTTTCAGTTGGACACGTATTTTATAAGACTGTATTGAAAGTCTTAGTTCATTTATTATTTCTATGCTCCATTATGTGCGGGATTGTGACGCCCACACTTACACAACTATGGTACACACACATACATGCATCACCTCCAACTCACCAATCACAGTGTCTAAATAGCCATCAAACGCCTCTTTGTGCGAGATGATCAGGGGAACCTCTTGGCCGGTGAACAGGTTGCGCGCGGTGACCGCTGTCAGGGTGTCTGTTGAGCAGAGGGCAAGAGAAGTGAGAGAGGGGGCGCTGATTCCCCGGTTGCTAATTATCAACAATCATTAACCACTGACACAGAAAAGAACCTCCAGGGAATTCCAATTAACATCCACTCAGTAAACTACATCGACCACAGCCATACCCTGACAGTATCATGGTTGAACGAGGAGATGTACACAGTCACAAAGGTCTCTTTACTACATAACATACTGCGTGTTGGGATATCTTTACTGAGATACAAATAAAAACATATACTTCCCTGTCCATGTGAGGATTGCTTCTTCACTACATGTACAACTTTAGTTAATCAGCCGCTGCTCAATAAAGAACACGCATAATATGCAGGGAATCATAACTTTTACAAATAACCTTTTCAAGTTATGACATTGTGCAGGCGGAGAGCCTCTTCACCCCTGAAAAACTCATTCATTCTGCCGCCGATGAGTTCACATCTAAATGTGTGTCTTTTTCTGTGTTTGCTCCGACTCAAAAAGCAGGAAATCATACACCTCGACAGACGATTTAAACGGAGGTCGGTGTAGAGAGACGCTCACCTCTGCCCGGCTGAAAGCCTTTTTCCAGTGCGGAGCGCACCGAGCTGCTGCCGTGTAAAAGCCTGTGGGAGGGCAGAATGGCCAGGTAGGCCGCCCCGAACACCGTCTCCGGGGAGGAGCTGTAGGCTGACAGGGTCACCCCCGTCTCCTCCCCGTCCACCTGAGAGAGGAGAGGGAAAAAACAAGTGGGTCTCCATGTATAAACAGCTGCACTGGAGTTAATGAGGGGTGTCACCAAAGTGCTTTATTTTAACATATTTACTTAAGACACCAAATATATCAAAAGGATCAGTCAGAAGTCATTTTAAGATACTGTGCCACAGTATTATAGCCTGGATGCCAGACGAACTTAGCCCCGCCCACAACATTTTTGGTCGGGCAGTTCGGAATTGTGAGTCTGACAACGTCAGGCTAACAGTATTATGTACAGAGGCATCTTTTGTTTTATAACAGATTACAGAATTTCAGAAGAGAAACAATTACATCATCAATTTGTATTTGGACACAGTCGTGTTTTCATGATTAATTAATAGCTAATAAAGCAATAACCTCAACTATTTGCCTGATACATGCTTTTTCTAATTCAAAGGGTTGTTTTCTTTACCCTACTGAACACTTGTTTTTTGCCACATTATCATCATCCTCATGACCTTTACTGCCAATCATCTGACTTTTCCTGTAGCCCCACCATGAGGTTGACTTGTAATTACTTCAACTTTTCATCTGTCACAAACCTTAAAAACATTTAGTTTATCTTTCTGAATGTGGTAAAACACTGGAGCTGCTAAACAGGATTATTGTCATTGTGGGCCTATTAGCACGGTGTTGTTGTCATTAAGCTCAAAACAACACTTTGTTTGAACAGTGGTGGGATGTTACAAATTACTTTTACTTACATTTTTCATGTATCTGTAGATTTATCTTCAAGTACTTTTGATTCTTCTCCATTAGACATATTAGTAAATATTTGTATCTCCACTACATGTTTACAAAGCATTGTGTTACATGTTCACACGTTTTTAAAAATCAGAACTGCACAGGTAACATTAGACCCGCCTCCTGCAGAAGCAGCATCACTGGTGAAGAGACAACTGAAATGAAGAGGCCACGGTGAGACTGTGCCGTGCGCAGCTCTTTGAGACATTATACGCCTACAATGCCTTTAAACCTGTTATTATTTCAATGTGACACACTCACACATGGGTGGTTTTGGGCTAATTCTTTTTCTAAAAGACACACTAATACATATCATTACCACCAAAGTTGGACTTCTTGTAAAATAATGTTAAATAAGACAAGCAGCCATGCACTTAACTTAATGACCTCTGGTGTTTATTAGTGCATCGTTACTCTCGTTCACACTCACACTCTTTTTTCTAGAAACATGAACTTTTTAAATGAAGGAACTGACTTCAGAAACAAGTTTTTCCAGAGAGAGTTGATTAATAAGGACGCTCACACGGCTCTGAGTGGGCTCTCAGCGACCACTCTGCATGAAACAACAGACGGCTCTGAGTGGGCTCTCAGCGACCACTCTGCATGAAACAACAGACGGCTCTGAGTGGGCTCTCAGCGACCACTCTGCATGAAACAACAGACGGCTCTGAGAACTCAATAGAAACTCATTTGTGAAATCATGTGCTTGTGTGAATGGATGCGCCCGGGGAATGCGAACAACAAAGTATAGATTTTTTTATGCTTTGGTACATGATTTCGAATAGAACGACACAAACAGAGGCATCATTGAATGTCAAATACAAACAAGCAATCAGCGCTTGTGGAGAAAAAGATGACAAACAGAGGCTGCCAAGAAGAAACCACAGGGAAACACTTAGTGGAGAGAAAGAAATTGAAAGAAAGCAAGAACGAAGAACGAGGAAAAAGTGAGCAGGAGCTGAGAATCACCTTGAGTTGGAAATCGAAGTAGCAGCCGGTGCAGTCTCCAATCCAGTTTGCCTGCATGGCTTTGACACCGTACCACTCTGGAAGGTCTGCCAGGGCGTCCAGGAGAGGCTGCAGGAGGAAGACAAAGAGACAAAGGCTCAAGTTTGCTGCTTTGTACGAGTTTGGAAAGAGCTAACTTTACATGTTTCTTTCAGAGAGGATATATTTTTGTGTGGGGGTGGGGGGGGGCCCACCAGATCCTCATAAATGTATGGCTGTCTAGGATCATGAAATTGACTCCGGCTCAGTCGGGGCTCCTTCAAAAACGCAGCCAATTTATTTTTCGGCAAAGCAGCAGAACCGGCCAGGTCACATTATGCAGACAAAGAGGGATTTTCACAAAATCCTGACCTCCTCTCCCCTTGCTTTCCTTGATATCATAAAGAAGCAATCGTCTATGAAGCACGTGCACACTCGCACACACACACACACACACAGACACACCATCAGTTATCCAGCGTGATTAATAGAAGCTATGCATATCAACGAGGCGGAGGCTAAGAAGTCACAGCTGGGGCCGAGGCCAGAGATGTTCAAACTCTCCATTTCCCTTTCAGGCTGTCACAATCTATTACCAACAATCCCCCTCACCGCGCCGCTCAGCAGGCACAGCCCCATCACGGCGATATCAATACCAAACGCTGACACCACTGGCATGACTGCGAAATGTGTCGGCCATGGATCTGGTCCAGAGTGGGAGAGAAAAAAGCGTGAATGTGTGTCAGGATGACGGAGAGTCTGAGAGGAGGCGCAGCAAAACAAAGACGTCCCTGGCTGTGAAAAAGGAAAAGAGAAACTTGAAGAGGGAAGATGACTTTCAAATGAGGAGGAGGTAAATGCTTTCACTTTACTGGACGGGAAATTACAGTTTGGCACCGAACCAGGAGTGACTGAAAGCTGTACGGCAAGGACAGGAGTCTCCATGGCAACTAAGAAAAGCTTATAGCAATAACCGAGGTGTGTGTGTGTGTGTGTGTGTGTGTGTGTGAGAGAGAGAGAGAGACATATCAAGTACACTTCTGTCATACAGTGCTGCCAGTAGTTTTTTCCTCTGGGCTGGTTCAGGGATTTGCACCAGAATTGCAGTCGAGCGGCACACTGACTCCTCCGTGTGTGTGTGTGGACCATCGAGATGTCAGCGAGTGCAACAGGAGTGATTATGCATGAAATTGAAAACTCTGCGACGGCCACGTGGTAATTTAACATCCTGCACGCAGCTCCACATCCATCTTAGTAATAGTGCGATATGCAGTCATTTGGACCAAACAATATGGTGACAGTTCATGAGCGCAGTCTCTCAGCACGGCGTGGAGCGAGCCGACAACTGCAGCTGATGACCGCTGAATAAATGTTGTCTGTAGTTAATGTTGCCTGACAGACTCCATCACGTTGAAAAAAAAGGCGAGCGGAGAAATGCACACGCGGGAAATCACAGTCCAATTACAGAGCTTAATTTAAATGTTATTTGGCTCTGGTCCTCCTTTTTTCTCTCCATCTGTCCTTCTCACTTCTTTTTCTTAACGCCTTCCTCTTCCTTCCTTCCTTCCCACTTCTCGGCTCGTCAGGAGAAAATTAGAAATGCGGGAACACATCGGCACAGTGGGCTGATTCCTTCCACCTCCACTCACACCTCTGACACAGACAAGCATGGGCGACTTCAGCTCTTTGGCTAAAACTGGTCGACGCCTGACTGCAGAGAACATGTAGTCTCTCTTCTTCCTTTAAAAAAATTATCAAAATGACACAAGACTGACCGAACAAAAATATGTTTTTTGCATTTTATGGCTCAAAAATCTCCATTAACAATTTTTAAAGCAGTTTTTAAATAAATTGCGCACTCCTCAGGAACTGTTTAGGGGCCCAAGCACTGACTGGTGTGAGGACCGTATTGTTATGCAAGGAATTATAATTATTCTCCCTAAAACTAAAATGCTTATTGTAGGGGCTAAACATGCTTAAAAACTTGCACTTGCGTCAAACCTGGTAAAACTAATCACCGATAGCGCCCCCTAAACACCAAGCAAAGCAGTCCCCTGAGCAGCACTTCATCAACTATTAATTCATAGTTTACTATTATACTCAAATTTTCTCAACTTGGTAAAGCCAAGTTTAAACGATGGAACACCTTTGAAGACAAGGGTCTGAGACTATCCATTTATGTAGCATCACTTGGCACACACAAAGTGTACTACATGCGTAATGCTTGAATCGTCTTTCCTTGTGATCAATCATAAAAATCCAGAGGGGTAATTTCGCCCTGCAGGAGATCTGTTCACCTCTGACCTGAATAGATGGAGGCTTCTCATCAGCAGCCCAGGCCGCTTGGTGGTATAACCCAGGACTCCTCCAGTCTCTCTCTCTTTGGTGGGGAGCCGCAGGGCCACAAAGGACAGTCTCCAGGGGTCTGATTGTGGAACCAGAGCGGCAGGGATGCAGCTGCTGCTACTGAAGTGTCAGCCATGATTGTTACCAGAGTGGTCCTGCTCACTTTGGCCTGGATGGGGCTGCTGGTCAGCCGTGCAGACACCACTTATTACATACTACACACACACGCACACAAAAGAGCCGTACCTTGGCGTAGTTTGTGGTCTTGATGAACCATTGCGTGAGCAGCTTCTGCTCCACCAGCGCGCCAGACCTCCAAGAGAGACCGTTTTCATCCACCTGCTCATCAGCCAGCACTGTCTGATCCACAGGGTCCCAGTTTACCACGGCCTGGATCACACAATAACACACACACACACACACACACCAAACACACACACAATGAAAACAAGCACACAAACATATTTGGATTTACTAAACAGACCACAGTCATATCTCAATCTGATTCCCTTTCAATAAATATAATCAAAAGGCTTCTATCAAGCTCTCTTCTTTTCAGTATATTCATTTTCTCCCAATAGTGAGACAAACCATCATATTACTCCTTTCAAAAGAAAATCAGGATGAGACACTTTTGTGCAAAGGGCGTCCCTACCTCTTTCTGATACGCCAGTCCTGCCTCGAAGAGTTTAACAAACAGATACTGCGTCCACCTGTAGTACTCTGGGAGACACGTGCTCACTTCCTGTCAGGACAGAAAAAGCCAGGGTCTGGTCAGCAGCAGTGTGAGGTGTCAGCCAAAAATCACTGCTTGAGCTCGTCTTTCAGATCTACTCACCCGGTCCCAGCTGAAGCAAAGGCCAAGGCTGTCCAGCTGCTCCCGCATGGACTGGATGTTACTGAGGAGAGGAGACACAACAGCAGGATTAGGGGACCTACATGAACCACGAGGGCTCATGAGAACAGAATCGAGATTTCATTCACCTTTTAGTCCACTCTTCTGGGTCAAGACCTCTCTCGATGGCAGCATTCTCAGCTGGAAGTCCAAACGCATCCCAGCCCATCGGATTCATTACCTGTGGATGAAGTTAAAGATTCTGTGTCAGTGAGGAAATCATCAGTGATTTAAAAATAAATTCATCTGCAGTGATTTTGAAGGCAGACACATTTCAAGTTGATTTAACTTGCACATTCCAACTATGCCGTGATTTCTGCTTCCAAAGGATTTCCTGCTTTTACATTTTTATGCCTCCGCACATTTTTTCAGGTTATCCATCCATCCCCCTCTTATGAACGTGATATCTCAAGAATGCCTCGAGGGGATGTCTTTTAATTTCATACAAATGCTCAGTTGGGCTAACGGATGAACTGATTCGATTTTGGTGCTCGAGGGTCAAGGTCACAATGGCCTCACAAAACATGTTATTAGCATCTTGAATCTCAAATCTGCCTGTAAGTAATTTCTTCAAATATAAATCACTTGTTACTTGGACTAAAAGATGAACTGATTAGATTTGAGGGGTGATGACCTCGTAAAGGCATACAACCATGGGGCACTAATTCTATAAGTGAAAATAAGTAAAAGATAGTTTTGGGATTCAATCACGTTTCTTTACTTATTCATTTACAAAAAAAAAAATGTTTCCTCACACAAAACCAACAATTTCAGGAACCCCATGTTTGGCTGGGGGGAGACTAAAAACATCTCAAAGAACGACTCGCATGTTGAGAGTTTGGCCTTTTCTTACTCCATCTGACGTGTGACAGGAGTGTTTATACAAACAGAGCCAGTGGAATCAGAAATATTTGTTGCAAAAGGGTAATTTATTCCACAAAGTACTGCTGGGCTCCTCAACACACACAAACCAGTGTATGCTAATGTGTGTGAGTCCCAGCTGAGACCTCAACTCCATTACACATTGTGGTTCATGCTTGCAAACTGACTGCAAATATCATGTCAAGGCCGCCATTATATAATATTATATAATAACTAACTGATGCAAGTTACATAATAGGCCGTTTTTTCCCCACAATTGCCCAAATCAACAGCACTCTATATATTGCTCTCTACACACATTGGGTGTGATTGCATTTTATTATACTGTTTACATTTTCATATTTTGTATTCATTATATTTTTTATTTGAGCTGTTCATATTTTTTTTCATATTTTGTATTGTGTGCTATGTGCCTGTGACTCTGCTTGACAGGAAATATTGTCGACTCAAGACAACGTCTCTTTCACTCATCTCGTTTTCCCTTTAGCGTCTCGTCTGAGCATCTTCTCTTTTTTCTGCCCGCTGACAGAGAAACGTGATCAAAGGATCAGGAGAGGAGATCACTGTGCGGACTCTAACGGGTCTGATGTTTCAAACGAATCCGTATCCTTGGTAACTGCATGGGCTTCATTTGTGAAGCCGAGTGCTGGATCGTATTCGGCTGAGAGAGCTCAGCGCGGCAGACTGCTGTGACTGCTCAGGAGGAGCACACGCACCCTGAGAGCGAGAGAGGCTGCGTAAATAACAAAGCAGAGAGACACAAGCGCCTCATTAAGACATTTAGGCTGCCGTCCTGTTTATTCTGTGTAAATATGTTATTAAAGTGAAACAGAACTCAAAGAGATGCTGTTCGAGGGAGCTGCGATGATGGACTGAATTACTAGTTAGCTCAAATCTCAAAGTTCAAAGAGGCACATTTTCTTTTCGCGGCCTAAAGCTTCAGCACCACTTATACTTATGTCCACACAAAATGTGGAGAGCAGTGCTACTCTTCACTAACCAATTATCAAGGAGACTTTCTGAACATTTCAGAGCATCGGTGAAAGGAAGCGGTGCGATATAAGACGTAGGAATGAGTGAGTGGAGGCTGATTTTGTGAGGATCCGTCAACAATCATGTGGAGCAAATCAGCGCCAACTGGAGACAAAGCAGCTTCAGGCTCCTCACGGTGCCGACGAGAAGGACACAGTTGTATGGAGACAGGTTTTGAGAATGTTGACCCTCGGAGCTACAAGTGTCCACCTACACAGCTCCAGCTCGAAGCTTCTCTCCATTCGTGGCAGCTTTGAAATGCAATTTCCGGAACATTTGTCTGCTCTCTCATCACATTGATTGGAACCAAATAGATAATTGTTTCAAAATTCCACTCTGGCGTCTTTTTCATTGGACAAGTACAGAGCCAAGGAACAACCAAAGGAAAACACAACAACCCTGAGAATGACAAGATGAAGAAGAGCATGACTTCAAATGGTGAAAATTCCATCCATTTATTATCTATAACCAATCCCAGCTGACATTGGGCAAGAGGCAGGGTTCACCCTGTAAACCTACCAACATCGTCCACAACTTTTCTGCCAGCCCCCTATGACAACGTCCTGAACATGTCAGAGTTGGTCCATGTGAGAACACAGGATGAAAATGTCTGCAAAATTCCCAGCATGTGAGTGGGCGTGTTGATAAAAAAAGAATAGAAATATCTCAGGATTAAAAGAAGGTGCCATACATGTACACGCCATAGAGGATATCAACTTGGAAAGACGACAAGATTCAAGAACCTTTGGTGACAAGGAACGTTTGTCAGTGGCGATGTGCTGTAAAATTCAATTTCCGGACGACCCTGGTCTGAACGTCGCAGACATTTTCCTGTTATCGTGAACGTTCTTCATTTGTTAAAGACAAAGACATTTGAGTTGATGTCTGACAATGTCTCTGCAGACTCAGACAACTACTCACATCCACGGTCAGTCTGCATGTCTTTGGACTGTGGGAGAAACTCAGGGAGACCATGCAAACTCCCAACAGAAAGGCCCCTGTGAGTGCTAACCACAGCATAGCAATGCTATTGCTAAAAATGATGAAAAACAGATCTAGTTCTATGGCTTGATACTTCTAAGGTCGAACTGATATCTAGTCACCAGTATAGTTTTGGTTCCAAGAAACAGTTTCGCAAATAATCTTGTTGATCTACTCTGGCTCATTGGACGAAAGCATCTGCCAAATGAATAAATCTAAATACCACGAACTCTGCAGTAGAGGTGCATACCAGCACCTATAAAGCTTTACCTTTAACATTTATATCTCATTTAATCCAGATAAAATACTGTGTTTAAGGACATCACATTGTGGCTTTAACAGGTTTTTACAGCATGCCAGACTTTTGTTGGCGGGGTGCAGTGATTTTCTTTCGATGATCATAGTTGGAAGTGAGTTTAAAGGAGCTGGTGGACAGAGGAAGGCTGCTGGCAGAAGTTTTATATTTACCCTCAACTCACAGTGTGAGTGTTCTGTGTCTACCTCAGAGAAAGGTTTACCAAATATGCCCCAAAAATATCCCTGATTGGAAACCACAATGGTTTTTACTAATTTCAACGTGTTTCAAAACAATCAGAGTTGTGATTACTTTGGAACAATCTGCTGATGTGATGGAGAATGACAGGAACGTTGGGGTAAAATGTTTCTCGAACACTTTCGGGGTGTGACCATCGACAGACTGTACCTTCCTTAATTAGCGAGAGAATAACGTTTCTGTGACAGATGCTCAGAGGAAGTGGTCATGTGAAGCCATGTTCGTGTTCAGGGAGAAACCAGGCAGAGGCAGACAGTATTCTCTCTGAGACTCAAGAGGGATGATGCACACCATCGAGTGTAAAATACACCAGGAAAAGAAGAAACAAGAGAAAGATGTCTGACGGATCTAGTGAGGACTGAGACGAAACTGACCCTGGACTGTGTCGCCTTCGTGTCAGAAGGTTTTTGTGGTTTCACACTGGTCATAGCTCCATCTATTCTACACCAATCATTTACTGCACTGCTACAGAGCGAGTGCTGAATATCGACAGCAACACTTTGATGTGAAACAATCGCGAGTCAATAACAGACCAGAGTGCTTGTGATCGAGAGTATGGATTTTACCGTTGCCTTATTTATATCTAATTTTAACCATGAAAGGAGAAAGTTCAAGATCATCACAGCCGCCACCTGTCAGCTTACAAGAAAGACGAAAAAAATGTCTTCCTGCAAAACTTCGTTCCTGTATTTACAGGCCTTTATTTGGAAAAAGCTTAATAGGTCTAGTGGTCATAAAAATCAATTTTTATGGAATCATTCAGTCGAACTGAAAACACTCCTAGTCGATAAAAGAGTGTTTTTATCCAGCAACATACAATTATGACACATTAGAGAATAGAGTCTTTGTAGAATGAACACAACTTGAGAAGACAACAATAAACAAATATAATACAAACAATATAAACTTGAATTGCGCTCAGAGATCCACACTAGATTCAAATGGCTTATTTCCACTGGCCTCTGTGTAATTTTGTTCACAATCAAACTGACAAATCCACAGGGGCGAAAACATAATCTCCTTGGTGGAGGTTTAAAAAGCGTAACAAAACAATCAAGCTACCATAAGACCTGAGTTAATCTAATACTGTGCATACTGTGCAAATGTTTGAAATCAATACAGCACAGCAGAAATCTATTACATGCATGCAAAGTATGACTAAGGTTGTGTTATTGAAAGACAATGGCAAAAGGAGTTATTGTTATCATGCAACATATGTCAATTGGTGCTGAGGTTAGTGCACTACACTATGTACACTGTATAAGCAGGGGCTGAGTTAAGTGACATAAAGCATGAGAGTTCACAGAGGCCTTGTGTAAACAGATCTTCTTAATAATGGATTGTGTGTGCGAGATGATGCGGAGCAGGAGCAAACAGATAAGAGCAGTGAGACACAGTGAGGGCAGACAGCGGCAGCAATCATATTGTCTGCACTGTATAATATCATGGGGCAGATACGGAGCGCTCCATTAACTCTAAATGAAAGACTGACTCACTGTTCCGGCACAGAGTTGAGGCTCCACGAGTAATGTGCAAACAGACGAGTCAACATGGAAATATGAAACGATGGTTGACCACACAAAACATGCTTCTCACAGAGAACCTGACGAGAAAAGTCAGTAAAATATATGTGAATAAAAACAGGCCAGTTGAGCCAAAGACTAACACTTGTGCTGAGTGTTAAATTAATGAAAAAATAAAGCGAAAAATTGGCTTATATCTAAACTTAAAAGCAGAGTCACAACCTTATTATTTCAATGGATAACCACCTACTGTGAGACGTTGTTTGAAATTCTAATCTATTGTTTGATTGAAGAATAACGGTGAGGTAAAAAATCTCCATAAACAACAGGTGGGGAATATATTCTGATGATTCATTATAAAAATAATAAATTTGATTTTATTGTTACGATGGTTAGCGCGTAAGCTCGCTGCGTGGGGTTTGCATGTTCTCCCAATGTCTGTTCAGGTTTACTCCGGATACTCCCCCCCCCCAAAACAGACCAGAGACCTGCAGGGTGGGCTTTAGTTAATTGGAGTTCTGAATGCGAGTATGAACGGTTGCTTGTCTCAGTATGTCAGCCCTGCCCTACACTTAAATTCTCTAAGCTGTGTGCACCTCTGATTCACGATGTAGATGAATTAACTTGGTGTCTCTGCTGCTTATTTTATGTGGAACAGGAGTTTCCAACTGCTTCAGCTGAGGAGTGTTCTCGAGGGTTGGGTTTACTTGCATCACTTGAGTAAACACAAGCTCTCGCAAGTAACACAACAGGATCAAATTGTCTTCATGCGTGAGTGAACACACAGAGACCACAGCTCCTCTCAGCCCTTGATTATTTTGATACTACATAGCAGCATTGTGACCTGTCCACCCAGACTATACCCTGCTCCCCTCTCCACGCCCAATGTCAGCTGGGATTGGCTCCAGCTCCATGCGATTCAAAGAACGAGTGTTATAAAAAAAAGGATGGATGGATAGACGAATTATAGTTTTGTAACAAAGTCAAAATAATGTTCTCTATCTAATTTTAGTGAGAAAACTAGGATGTATTAAACCGTCATTAACCTAAACGGATGTTCAGCATATGTGGCCTGTTTCAGGGAGCAAAGCAGGAATGGAAAACGACATTTAATAAAAGACAGCTATACCTGATGGCCTCTCATTCTCTGGAAGTGGCCGATGGTGTCGCTGATGGTATACACGCGCACGTGGCCCATGTGCAGTCGTCCCGATGGGTACGGGAACATGGAGAGGACGTAGAACTTCTTCTTGGTGGAAACCTGAGAACGACAGCAGACGTTCAAATCACAGTGCAGAGGTATGAGATGACCTCACCCAATGTGGGAAGAGATCATGAAACTTTAATGCGGACTGAGAGGCAGTGATAACAGAGAAGCAGCTCTTTTCTTTAATATCTTTTAGTCTCTTCTGAATGGGTCCTCTATTAAAGTGCATTAACCTGATGGCATCAGGAAAGAAATAATAACTCCTCACACACAGAGCCAGAGCCCTGACTGACTCCGGCTGTATTACCATTATGAGCCTCTAACAGAGTCTGATTACACTGTCAGAATGTGAACGGTGGCAGTGCGGACGATTATGGATGGTTTACAGTCGCACGCTGTTACCACGGCAGCCCAGTAAGTAGCGGTTACACCCAGCCATACGTGATTACAGGAAACCCGAGTCATGAATTTTTCAATAAATTAATTAGAAGCGGGGCTGTCATGAATTCACTTAATCACTGTCAGCCTCTCACAGACAGACCATTAGGATTTATAATGAGCCTGATCCGCAGGTCTGAGATCAGCCACGGAGCCCGGGGACGGTAATAGCTTGGATCATTTAGAGGGAGGCATATTAATCAATTAATCTGGAAAAGGGACTAAATGAGTTTTCAAATGTATAAATAATCAGATCTGTGCACATTGATAGATTTTGACTCACCAAAGTAAAACTACACTTAGCTTAGAATTGACCTGTGGAGCTTTGGATGGAGGTCGTCAGCTTTAAATTTTACTCATGCGACAGCTCTTTTACAACATGGCTGACGTTAGAGAGGATAGAACGTAGGGTGAACACTCCAGTCCAGTAGAATTCAGGTTTCTGAAAACCTGAAGGATGTTTGTATGCATAAGGGGAGAACCCATAAAGTACTAGTTCAGATTCAGATCAAAGGGTTTTCTTTCATTTATTCTTACATTGTGAAACGTTTTTCAGCATGTCCTTTGATTTCTCAGAGAATAATTCATGGGTCTTTATGAATTTTTTTTATAATTTGGTGCAGATCCAAATAAAAGTCCGGATTTAGTGGATTTAAACCTGGTAAGGGGGGCAGTTGAGAAACTGTAAAAAGAAATACCCAATTGCCCCTTGACATTTACATTCAACACAGTAAACCTGCTTGTTCACATTTTTGTCTACACAACTTGCAAGTGTTTGATGAAGGTCTGTCTTGAGTTCTCATCACATGATTCCACAATACAAAGCCATGTTTTATTCCCTGGTGGCAGAAATTTAGCTGTAAGCAGAACTGAAGTGATTTGTCAAATTCATTGATTCACACAAAATGAATTTACTAATCTTTATTTTGTTGTTAGAAAGAAAAGATTTGTTGGTTGGGCCTTTTTTTGCTTTTCTGCTCCAATAAAGTTAATATATTTAGATTTTTTTGACGACATCTGGAAACTAAAACTTTTTTTTTTACTTTTAAACGGACCATGGTGGCAGCTTATTTTTTGACAATACCATATACACGTTTCTAAAACAAGAATACTATGTTTACATGCATCTAACACTGAGCAGGGATTCTTCAAAATCCTGAGCATAACTGGAACTCTGCTGCATCTCTATTGCCCTGTTGTCAGTTAAGGACTTACTTACCTCCTCGAGTGAGTCCTTCTGCCACTGGGCCATAATACGTGGGTGCCACCATTCTTCCACCCTGCGCCGGGTCTCTGTCCGATAGTCCTTCTCCCACACTCCTGTCTCACTGAACAGAGTGCGGCTGCTGGGGGACGAGAGGTGGGGTGCTGGACTCAGGAGACGAGTCCTGATTCGGACACAGCGGGCTACAGCCAGTGGACACAGAGCCAGTCTTCTCACTGACACCTGCATGGTTCTGTCTCCTGAAACAAATCAGACGTTGTAATGAGGGCGGACAGAGGGATAGTGTGATAGTAAAAAAAAGTACCACTACACTGATTGTTGGAGAAAACAACTAATCTGAAAAGAATTGTTCAGTGCAAGAATTGTTCAGTGCAGCCAAACATTGATGAAGCGATGAAGGAAAAACATTCAAATATTAGAGAGATTATGTTAGATGTGATGTTTCTTGTCAAAAGATGCCTATATAAATATATATATATTCAAAATTTGAATGGTAGCATAACACAAATTAATCACTGAAGTCTTCTAAGAGAATAACGTGATCGTCCTGTCATACAACTGCACAGAAATACTGTAATATATGCGTTGCTTAAACAAGTCAAATTTATATGACTTAATGAAACACTGAGCTTGTTTAGCAGAACAATTAAAAACCCTCAAACTTCAGAGATACAGAAAACAACTCTGTAACATGAACTTCAGTCCAAGCTCCAAGTAGAAAACAATACTGCCGAGTACAAGGAAGATATGTTGGCAAGTTGGCATGAAAAAGTCCAAACATCTTATCCACAGAAAGGTGCGTCCATGAGATGATAACAGCGGATGACCTAGAGATATACATTTGGAACAAAGCCATTAAACAGGCAGCACCTCTGGTTCGAGATGATTTGAATCTGAGTCCTAATGTTTTTTTTCCCTCCCCCAGCTTCTGTTATTTCACACTCTGTGTTCCTTGCACCACGTCAGTCACACAGCAGCGTGAGCTTGTGAAATCAGATGTTTATATGCTGCCTCACAGCCTGTTCTCATGACACCACCCGCCTGCTCAGAGGGAGGATGATATTCATCAGCTGATTTTTCACACACTCAGACGAGAACTTTACAGCTGCTGAATTGAAGAAGTGATCATCTGCCTGGCCCGACACCGGAGTCTGGCATAAAGATGTAAATTAGGTAAACAAACATTATGATCCACGGAGAACTCGCTGAAGAGGTTGTTCTATTTTCTATCACGAAGAGAAGCAGCTCAACCAGAAAGTGCAGAGGTGGGGACATGTACTTCTTCAGGAGAGTGGATAAAAAACATAAATATTTTCATAAGCAGGTGAATACGTTAGGAAGATACGTTATGAAAGAGACTTTTAGCAAAAGTTTTCATTTAAATGTCTGAAGAGTGTAGGACCTCTACATCATTCACTAAGAGTCTGAGCAGCCTGGAGGATTCACTGACAACAGAGGAGAAATGTTTGTGGTAAAACTTTGCACTCTTTCAAGGAGGAGTGTAAAACCAGTGAAAGGTTGCCTCCTTTCTCTTCATCCTCCTCTCCTCTACTTCTCCTGTCCTCTTGTGTCATCTCCTCATCCCCCTCCTCTCCTCACCCCTCCTTTCCTTTTCTACCTCCCATCCTCTCCTCTCCTCTCATCTCTCCTAGTCTCATCTCCTCTCCCCACGTGCATTGTGGGAATGTTTTTTTGCTAAATTCTCTCTAGTATAACCCGAGCATCGCAGCAGCCACAACTCCCTCAGGCAGGCCGAGGCCCGGAGAGCCGAGCACTCAAGGGGGTGAGCATCTACGGCGGTGTGACTGAGTGAGTGGGCTGAGGCGAGAGACTGAGAAAATGTTTCTATGGTGACTGGGCTCATCTGCCTCTTAGAGAGCGACCGTAAATATCTGCAACAGCTCGCTGACAAGAGGGAAAAGATAGAGCTTCATCATGTGGAGAAAAAAATTGTCTTGGTTCAAGTGTTCTTACTCTACTTCCTACTCTTCTTATAATCCGATATTTATGAAAATATATTGAAAATTATTTTGTAATTAAGATTTAAAAAATTACTAAATATGTTTACGTTCCTCGGGCAAAGGTTTTGAAGTTTTATTATGTGAAATAAAAAAACAATTTTTATAAAGAAATTAACATATAAAAGTGTCTGAAAGAATAATACAATTAATTATTGAATTTATAATTTATTCAAAAAAATTGATTCATTTATTAATATTTTTGGAATGAGCAGAAATGTAGGCATAATATTGGAGCTGAAATAAAACAAAAAGTCCCACCAGAAAGTGAATTATGACCCCATCATATCATACATTGATGAAACTAAAAATGCGTCTGTCGCATGCAATTATATTATATTATTAGATTAGGGGTTTGTGTTGTTCTAATAATGTGACAGAGATTTATTGTTTGTCTCTTCCAGATCAAAATATCCACATGACAAATAATCCTGTACCCAATGTACACTGAATAAAAAACTGGAGATGCAATGATGTCGGTAATGTTTTTTTTAACATTTTACAACCAGCACTGAATCCATTAATGATCAAATCTATTGTCTGATCGGTCGATTAATCGTTGCAGCCTTAAAGCTCTCCTATATGTCTGTGTGAGAAGATGACAGGTCGTTGTCCAGCAGGACATCTTGTGTTGAGTCAAACACAATGGTGAACAAAGGTAAATGTAACGAGTTAAACTCTTGACTTAATGTAAAGGTTAATTAACGTGTCTTTAAAGTGAACCTGGTATTATCTAGCTGTCAGACGTAACCTCTGGTCTGTCCATACAGAAACAAACGCTCATCAGTTAGCGTCAGATAACAGCTTTTTTAAATCACCTTCTGTTTCACTTCCGGCTCCTGTGTTTCCGCGTTACCGTCCCAATCTCATAAAACCGATAATCCACAGTGAAACATTCATGTCCATCTTTTAAATGCGCTGGAAACGACCTGTTTCCTCTCATCACGACTGCACCACAGGCGCCGCCATCTTGCTTTCAATAAACTTTATTAACACGACGTTGGTCGACAACGACAAACCCACGTGGTTTAAACAGGCTGCCTTGATATTCCTTCGATATTAGACGTAATAATAAGATTCTAACGTTATTATTTTCATCAGTGTGTGTGTGCATGTGTGTGTGTGTGTGTGTAGCTTACATATACATACTTATGAGGACATTTCACAACCTGGCAACCCCATCAAGTTTTAGTAGATCACATACTAACATTTCATAATGCTGTTTCAGCATATAATGTATTTTTATAGATCACCTTTTCTCTTAGATAAGAGGAATTATATTTGATTGTATTTAAGTATATCTTTCTGGTTGAACCATTAGGGCTCCTTAGAAAAACTTCCTCTCAGCAACTTAAAGGCAAAAATACCCCCTTCCTGAAATTGCTATAAATCACTGTAGATATCAATATTACTTTTCACTGAACTTTCACCTTTTCAAATCACTTAATTTTTTATTCAACCGTTTCATCAAATCCAAACATTGATTATTTTCTATAAACTGAATGTAAATGACATTTATTTCGAATGGTTATCACAGGGATATTTCACTTATCTACAACAACCTTTACTTTTTTGCATTTATTTTATTAATGATTTTGTGCACTGTCTTTTTCCCTCCCAGCACCTTAAGGACAAACATGTCTCTTAAAAGTGTTGGTGTTTTTTGTTATTTTCCAGGGTCAAATGTCGGCAAGTTAAAGTGAATAAACTCAAATGTTAGTCCTTCAAAAGAGGAAGTACAAGAAACGAGACTGAAATAATGATGATACAAATTGACTGCAGCTCTACAAGTATCTCAGGAGAGTCTTTCATTCTACGTGATTTCCTACAGAAGCACTGAGTCTTTGATGCTACCTCTCAGTGTAAAGTGATAGGTGACTGACAGAGCACCTCCACTCACTGCGTCTTCATCGCAGAGACATTGAGGAGGATGATGGAGAGGGGGGGGGGGGGGGGGGCAGTGTCTCATCTTCAGTCATTGTCTTTCTTCGACCTCTCCCTGTGGCTCTCACGTTTGATCTGGCAGAAGAAGTGAGGGAAGACAAGAAGAAGGGGGGTGGGGTGTTATTAGCAGGAGATCGAGACAGTTTCTCAGCCTGACGTCACAGAGCTAAACTCTGCTCCGGCCTTCCGCCGTATATTAGAGCTAAATGGGCACCTCCGCCCAGGGCACCGCAGGATGTGGTGAGGAAGGAGGAATGGTTCAGGGAAATGGGTTTTTGACACAGTTGAGACTCTAACACTCCACACAAAGCCTGATGAATCAATGTGATTCTCATCTCCCTCTCAGGTCTGTATTTCATGGAGGACTGCAGGCGCTGGCGAACAATGATTTATCATTTGTTTGTAACTGAATCTGCAATTCAAGATATGAGAAGAAAGAAATTTGGACATTTTGCTCTTTCAATTTAATGTAATTATTTATGTTCCACTCTAAAATGTATTTATAAATACTCATACTAAAGCAATGCAAATGATAGATTGAAAAGTGGAGGGAGAATAAGGTGAGCTTAAGGCCACAACTGCTTTTATTAACTTTAGAAGTATTTGAAATCAACCAGATATAAAGCCATGAAGCAGTGTGACACATGTCAAATTTCGGATTTAAATTTTTTACATTTGAACTATATCATACTTTGAATCTATTGGAGTCAACTGATCTTCCCTCATCAACTCGATGAAAATATGCACATTTTCTTCAATTCAAATTTGGAATGTCTAGTTTTGATTTTCTAGACTTTAAAACTGTAAACAAAAGTTGTTGCAATTAATGTTCCTGTAACATTGTGGCACATAAGTGAGAGTCATAGGCATCATCATATAACAGGAGCAGATGGAGGCTCCATGTCCTCAGGGAGCGTCTGAGAGAACAAAGCCAGTTTATTGCTGGAAATGTGGAGAAACAAAAACACGAAAATAAAAGATGGAGCCAGTTCTGTGAACGTCTCACCGTCTTCCCAGGTTCCAGCTTTGTCTCAGTGCTCCTCTTCTTTGTGTTGGACTCTAATTAACAGTTTTAAAATATGGCTTGGCTTCATTTCTCGGTTTGATGGCAAATTCTTTCATGTTTTTTCAGTTTCATGAAAGTTGAGCGTTTTTGGACCGCCGCATTTCCTCAGAGTCCCAGTTGCAAGAGGCTTCTGTAGTTTTTCAAACAAATCACTTGTGAGAGCAACCAATCATCCTCATTTTCCACCCACATATGCCTCCCCAACCCCCCCATGACAAACAACCCATGGTAATCACCCCCTCTCTCCCTGTTTCGCAGGACGATTGAATTTCACCAGCAAAGGACCCGATGACAAACGACCACACAGAGCTTCCCGAGCAGCAATGCATAAGGTGGGAAGCAGATGAGGGGAGAGGAAGTGGGGGAGGGAGCAGGGCTGACTTGTCTTCACCTGTCCAAGGTGACCTTTCGGGATCGGGCGCGTGATTCACATCCGCCTCAATAAGCAGTGGGGCCGTGGTGCCTCGGCGAAGCAATCTCGCACCATCTCGGCTTCCTGAGAACGGGCTGATAGGTTCTTCGCAAGTCTCTGACCGAGCTTCAGAGAGCCTGATGGGTGTGATGTCATTTCCAGGGCCTATTTCACGTTGACAGGCCTGTGCGTACCCCACTTATCTGTGCTGGTGAAAGACAAAGGCCATGGAGGGAAACATGGTGGTACAGAGGAGATGAGGAGCTTTTTCGCTGGAGCAAGACTTTACAGAATCTGTCAGCAGCATCCCTCTATACGCTGATCTCTCCTGCTCTAATATCCCCACACTGCCTCACCACACTCTCTCATTTATGATTACAAAAATGAAGATTCTCCAACGCGCAGACTGTTCTACAAAACCACACATTTGTTATGTCTTCTCTCCCAGGATCCCGATGCAGCTTCTTCGCAATTACTGATGCTAATTAGTGCAAAACTCCTCTGTGCAGCACGTCTCCGAGATGCACCCAGTCCAGCTGTAAGCGTCGACCAGGCGGAAATCTGATTAAGATTCGAAGACAACGAGTTTTAAATTGCCATCTTATGTCCTCGAGTCAAATTTCATGTCTTCATGAGCATTTTAATTGCCCTCCGTTAAAGGTTAACAATGAGGAAGAGAGGCAATCTTCAAAGTGGAGGAGTGCTTGGGAGTTATTAAATCAAATGAAAACACAAGATTACTGTTTAAATAATAAGCAGCAGTTGAAAGTAACAACAAAGTACATTTTTACTCAAATATTTTACCACGGATGTGAATGTACCTGCACTCAACCTGAGGTTTTCCATTTTGTGTTATATTTTACATTTTTACTCCACTACATTTCAAGGAATGGGCACTGCATTTTAATTGGCCCTGAGGGTGACAATCACAAAACACTTTTTGTCAGCCTTTTCTTCCTGTCAAGGAGACGGACATTTGTCCAACCAGTGTGGAGCCTTGTTGATTGCAGGTACCTGCCTTCTCCGTGATTTGAAATTGTGATTTGCACTTCAGGGCCACCGTATTTGACAACTAGTTATGTGAGAGTAATCAACACACCATCAGTTCTGCTTCACATGGAGTCCTGAGTATATTAAACATTAAAGAGTCCTGTTAAGTAATTAAATTAAAGAATAAAAAAATGTCAAGATCTTTTCAATTTAATCGTATTGAATGAGACGCATATTTATGGATTAAAGCAGCCAGCAGTGTATGAGCAGTTAAAATTAATTGACCGCAAAATACAAACTGAGAATTACGATGCTGCTGACATGTTAATGAAGTGTTATGATTACATTATTAATTATGAGTGTTTCCTTTTTTAAACACTAAATACTTAATTGGTATAGATAGATAGATGAATGGATGGATGGATGGATATATACTACAGATTCTCCCCCTTCATTTTGACTCATCGGGTTGCTGCCTGAACTCAACCACGTTAACACTCTGGTCTACACCCACCTGCTGAGACAAGGAGATTGGCTTCTAATTGGAGACTCCTCAAAGGAACATCTTTAAGACTGCATAGACGTATTTATTCTGATCCGATGATCACCGCTCTACAGCTCTGCCCAGTTTTTACAGTTTGTCTCCAGCACCAGCGGACTTGCTGCCCCTTTACGTGATCCTACTCTGACTGGTGCTGCGTCTTCAGAAGAGAGAAACACTTCTCTTGTGATGGACAGGACCTGAATGCAGCCTTGCTATGAATATCTGTGGCTGCCCTAAACATCAAACATGATGATAACAATGACAATGATGTTATCAGTCTTATTTTTATCAAATGTGTGTGTGCGTGTGTGTCTGTCTGTGCGCACTGCTTCCCTGCTTCTAGGGAAACCTCTGTTTTGTTGCCGTGGTGATTAGCCCTGGCAGTGATAGGTGGTATGACAGGACTACAGGAGACAGATGGGGGGGGGGGGGATTCATCAGACTGAGCTGTAAACGCTTGAACGTTGAGGCTGCGAGGATGTCTGTTCCCAATCCTCAACTTCTAATGAAGTCAGTTCTCTGTGAGGCTGCTGCTGACTGATCCGGCACAGACACGCTGACGAAGACCAGGAGCCACTAACAGGTCCTCCTCTTCCTCCTCCTCCTCGGTTTCCTAAATAAAGAGCCACACTTCGAGAAAATGAATGTTTCATATGTTCTCCTTCGGCACAAGAGACTTTTATCTTAGTCCCATTTGCATTTTTGTCACCAGAGCAATTTACATTTTTATAGCATAATTAATGAACAAGAAAGTCATTTACATTTCCTTGCTCTGCACACCAGTACATTGTCTAGAGAGCGTATCTGAAGCGGAGGTACCAGCATCGGGAAATGTGTGGGAGTGTTTGCGAGCGCCAGAGAGATGTCTGAGTTTGAGAGAGAACCAAATAACTACATGATTGTTTTCAAGCAAGAAGGTTGTGGAGAATTCACTGTCGTAATTAAACGGAGACAAGAGGCCCGGCGGCTTTCAGGTGCAAATTGAGGCCAAAGACACTTTCTGTTCAGCTGACCCTCACATCAAATACACGGAGGCTGGCCTCCAGAGCAAATTATACCATTTAAACAGCGCAGAAGAAAACAGTTCATGGCCATTCATACAGTAAATCCTGGTCGGCAAAGATGAAAGAGAATAATTCATCACCATTTCGCCTCCGGTCAATGACCCAAATCTGTCAATAGCTTATTATCTTTTCTGATGCATTATATATACACTTTGTTAGGGAGAGTACACTGGCAGAAAGCATTATAATGTCCTCATTGAAAACCACATCACACTTGATCAGAGGCATGATACATGGAAAGTTAAGTGATTGGGGAAGGGGAAAACCTCTGCAGGAGGGTGGAAAGAACACAAGCATGTCAAATATAAAATGAATATAATAATGACACTACAGCTTTGTGGAGCCTCAAGTGACTCTATTGTGTTTTTAAAAGGCCGGAGACCTTGATTTGGGATTTTGGTGCATTATATTGAGAGATGCGTCTATTTAGAAGTTTTTCCAACAGTTCTCGTTAAGAGCACATTCTGTGCAAATTTTGCAAAAACTGATTAAAAAAAATTAACAAACATAATTTAATTGTAATAAAACATAGTTTAATTAAGCGAAACAAATTAACTGGTTCTGACCATAGGCTGTATGTGAAGATGGTCGACGGGTCTTCCCTTCCTGCCACTATCCAAAAAGGGAACCAAAATATTGGGATTAGGATTGCTAACATTTTACGGATTTGGAACATGAGCTGCGCAGTAACTATCAGGGGGTGGAGCTGCGGCATCAAGGACCCTGCTTTTATAGCATCGAAGAGCCAATTATTATGACTTATACTGCAGCCAACCACTAGGTGGCAATCAAGACACTTTGGCTTCGATTTTAGGGTGCAAGTCGTCCATCTTTATTAACAGTCTATGGAACCACCCCTTTGTCCACATCTGCACCAAATACAGTCCTACCAAGGTGAGGAAGGACAGCCTCTTATGTCTCTATCATCACAATCTATGCAGTTCAGCTCTGAGATGCATTCATGTCTCTTATAGGACACAGTGTGTCCTCTGTGCTAAGCGAGATTTGGGACAACCACAGCTCACCTGAGACCGCAGCTCGACAAAGGCTCCTCGCCAAAAACCGAACAGATGTTCAGCCGCTACTCCTCATGTTCAAACTTTTATTAGACCTCCCCAAAACTGAGATTAGCTGCGGTTGTGTCCCCAGCTGTAGTTCTGTTCAGATTTTCTGTTTGTGATAAAAGTGCGGGATCCAAAAAACAAATAGCGTGGCGGAGGCGGGGAGGTGGGAGGGACTGTGTCCTCTTCGGCAGCAGATACAGCAGCCAGGTGACACATGCTGCAGTGTACAAAACCCCTGCTGCTCCACCACAGTGGAGGCACATGTTTATTGATGTGTCTGGCTGCCCCTGAGCGCACAACAACATGGCCGAGAGCAACAACCACCAACTTACACACAGCTCTCAGAGCAGACAACAGATGAATAAATAAAGCAAATGGGTCATGGACGGTTGGACACTCTGTGGTGATTTCATATATACAAACTTAGAAGATATAACCTTTTATCATCTGCCACAGGCGGGTTGTGATGTTGCTGTTTAAACGACTGAGACCAAACCTGATGCTAAACAACTCAGAGAGAGAAATTGATGCGGCCGCTGTTGTAGGATCGATCCCCACTGGAAACACTGTGTCTGTGAGAAGCTGCTACACCGGGAGAAAAACTCAACTGTAAATATAGCAATGTAAACTTTTGGATTTGAACCCTGAGTGTGCTGAGTTGCAACTGTGTTTCAGAATAAACGCTCAAACACAAACCTCACACAGTCTTTTCTTTCTTGTCTAGTAGCTGGTCGGACACGCAGCGCGCATAGCAGATGATTTTATGACTGAGGAGAAAAGAAACATTAGAGAGATGGATTTTTCAATGGGAGTATTTAGTTGGAACTGTGTCCTTGCACTCTTACATTTGTGCAGATTGAGCACAGATAAACTGAGTTGTGACAAAACCAGGTTCTTTATATTAATTGTTTTGTTTATGAATGAAGGGAAATTCTCTAAAATGACCACACTTTCACTTTATTTTTCAAAAGCCTTGCATTTTGACCCTCCTGCCGTATATTTTACATAATTTTAATACACATAAGAGCATTGGATTGGATTTTTGCCTTTACCTCTTCCCACCTGCCGCTGTGCTCTTGAGCAAAGGGCTTGTAAATCCCTGTTGCTGAGCGGGGACTGATTATTCAGTGGCCGTGGTTTGTGCTCGACTCGGTGAATGTACCCTGATTAGATAGAGGTTCGGGAGTTAATCTTTCCTGCATGGCAAACAGATTAACTTCTTATCTTTTAGCTCAATCGCTCTGATGAAACAAGAGTCTAATTTATTGGTGCAACCTCGTTGGTTACTCTCTGTCGCCTGAAATCCCACCGTGTTTCTCAGCTTAGTGGCCTTCACAGTCACCAGAGCTCCAAATATTCAAATGCAGTCCCTGAGCACTTTATAAGAGACACCTACTACTTGTGTGTAAGGCCCTTCTTTGCTTCACTTCTTTATATCTGAGTTACCATCAACATTTCTCTGATTTCCTGCTCCACATTGACCCTTCTTGCATCACATCATTTCTGCAGATTTATCAGATGTACATTCGTGCTGCTAATTTCCTGTTCAACCACATCTCAAAGTGGAATCTGATCTGGTTCCTGGCGGAGGCCTCATGAAACCAGTTTGTAAAGTGAAACATTATCCTCCTGGAAGTATCCATTAGACAATGGTTAAAAGACACGGACATGTTCAGCAACAATACTCAGATGTCTGTGATATTTGGAACACGATCGGTTGGTATTTAAGAAAACAATCCCCACCACCACCAGTTTGGACTGCTGACACAAGGCAGGTTGGGTCTATGGTTTTTTCTTGCCAAATACTGACTCCACCATCTGCAGCCTCAGCCGAAATCTAGATTCGACAGGCTGCATCTGTTTCAGAGTCTTCAACTGCCCAGCGTTCATGCGTGAGGGGGTCCAGTGCAGCCTCACATTTTAGTTTCTTGGCAGACAGGAATGGAACCTGACTTGGTCTTCTGCTGTTGTAGACCATCATCTGTGAGAACGCCTGCCTGAGGGGATTTTAAAATACTATATAAAAAAATACCTCTGAACTTGTTTCAGAACACTCAAACAAGTCATCCTCTGAGAAAGTTGTTCGGCTATTTTTGCTGGTTTTATTTTTGATCTCTGCTTTATCTCCCCAATTGTTGCCTGTCTGTATATAGTTTTTACTTGTCATTTATGTTGTTGTTCTTTCCATGACCAAAGTTCCTTCGTCTGTGTCTGTGCGTCTGTATTATTACACATGTATTTTTGATATTTTCCTGGTGCAGATAAAAAATATAATCTTAAAAACAGGAATGTCTGTGCAAACTCCTGCACCAATCCACCCAATAGATTTTACAATATTTCAGTCTCGACCAAAGTGGTGGACCGATCGGCTGAGTGGTTATTTATTTCAGCAGTAGCAATGATACAAGTTTCTCATGAGTGATGCATGTTGCCCTCCAGAGTTATTAATATCAATGTTACTATAGTTCTAATGAGCAGTATATTGGTTATTTTTGTCAGCACCATTGACTTTGACTTCTTTAATCAAACTAAATAGATCAAATCAATAAGATTCACAGTTTCCCTAATAGATCTTTATTCATGACCGTTCACAGAAGGTTTTAAAGCAGAATCTATGGTTCATAGTTTTTGTAAAAACTGTGCAAAAATATGCACATTTTCAAAAATAAATCTTGGGAGGATCTCTCTTTAATGTCTGGGCTGAAGTTTCTGAGGCGTCTGACATTATGAATTCAAATGTCAAGTGTTGCCTCTGTCTCATTGGTTTGGTCAGGGTGGTGCCACAAGTTGACCTGGATGGTGAGCCACTGCCACATGTCTCGCCTGGGAGACGGATGAGAGCTCAGCCTGTGGATCTAATCAGATCCTTTCTTTTACTTGGATTGTAGAATGAAGGAGGTACAGCCTACTGATGCGAGGCTCGTGTGTTCCTGCATGCGCACTGGAGGGTCTCTCCTCACCGCCCATGGGTTCGGAGCTCAGCTCACACCTGGAGAGACAGAGGAGCTGGGAGCTGTGATGAAGAGGCTCTGCGCACGGAGCTGCTCAACCTGCCCCTCTCCTGGAAAAGCCACAACACGCCACATTTATTAATTTGGAGACTCCAGCGGGAGGGGGGCTGGGACGCGCGCATGCATGTGACAAGCTTTCCACCTTTTCAGTCGGGCTGGGTTTTGAATCTCTCCATCGGGAGCTGCAGCTTTTTAAAAGCCACCGGAGTGAGTGGCATCTCCAAGCCTCGCGCGCCTCGTCCATCCGTCCTTCGCCCGCGGATCGTCTCAGAGACCATGCGAGGAGGAGAGACGCGCCCTGTGCCATGCTGAACAACTCCCCGACCCTGCTGCTGGCTCTGACCGCGGTGGCCGGACTCCTCCAGCGATGCCAGGGCTGGAGCGACGAGGACCTGCTCCTGCCGCCCATCAACTCCTCCAACAGGTTCATGGCCAACCTGGAGGTGGACGTGCGCTTCTCCAAGAGGAGCGTTGAGGAGAGCGACGGCTCGCCCGACGCCGCCGCCGCCGCCGCCGCCGCCTCGCCCCCGCTGCAGAGCCTGTCCCAGTGCAACGTGAGCGTCCAGCGGCTGCTGCCCACCTCGCTGGTGGCCCGCTGGGACAGCAGCTTCGGCTTCCAGTGTGACGTGCTCCTCTACACCACTAACAACCACGGCAGGGCGTTCTTCTCCGCATCTTTCAACAGGGCCATCTCGCCCGTCGTGGTCGAGCACCTCGGGGTCAACGGGGGTCAGCAGGAGCTGCGGCTGTGCGTGGGCTGCGGGATGTCCCGGTACCGGCGGTTCGGTCAGGGCCGGACGCGGGGCCAGCAGAGCGGGGACCAGGTCGCCTTCTGCTGCGTGGATTTCAGCCTCGACGAGCTGAAGGGGGACAAAAGTTGGAGGCTGAACCGAAAACCCATCGAGTCGACACTTGTGGCTTGTTTCATGACTCTGGTGATCATCGTGTGGAGTGTTGCTGCTCTCATATGGCCGGTGCCCATCATTGCAGGATTTCTGCCCAATGGCATGGAGCAGAGGAGACCCAGATAAATGACCTTTATATTGATTATAGCCTGTGCTGCCTATACTATAATTGTAGCCATTCAGCTCTTCACACTTTTGGAGGGTTCTGGGAGCTTTTTTGATGAGATGCTTTCTTGTGGGTATTCTTTACTAAACCTCCTCCTCTTTAGGACAACCAAGGTAATGTATGAAGAATTACACTAGCCAATAATAGTAATCTATACTGGGACCAATACCAACGTGTTTTGTATACCCTTGTAGGCCTTCCTATAGATTATGTCAGCCGTGCAAACTTTTTCTCCTTCAACTGTGTTTGTATAGTTTTTAATCTTTTTAGAAAAGTTTTTGCCTTATGCCATGTGAAGGACTTTTGCACTGAAAACCAAACTCTAACATGTGCCGTCACATACAGTACTATATATAATATATATTCAACCTATGGTCATGTTCAGAGTAAGTGTGATAGTTTTCATTTCCAATACATTATGAAACATCGATGTTGTTTCTGACTGACATAGACAGAGGTTCAGGATTTATATTGTTAGATTTCTAATGTCAAGTTCAGTTGTGCTTATTTGTAGGCTATTCATGTTAAAATGAAAATAAAATTGATTATAGGCTATAATTCAGATTCTCTCTGACCTGTTTTGTCTGTAGCCTAAATCAATTCACTTCTCACAGATTAAAGGTGAAGTTCACGTTTGAGCCCATAATGTAATGCTTGTCTATAGGAAACAGATTTGACATGAGATGCACCTTTAAGTTAAGACAATAGGAAAACTGGGCCAAATATCTACTGATAATAGTTATAATAATTCACAAATTACCTCAATTTGTAAGGTTAATATATGGAAATATTGTCACTTAACTTTATTTTGATAAATGAGTGTTACTTTATGGCTGAACAATGAGCAGCATCTTCTTGTTAACGCTGGTTCGGGTGGTTGTGAAATCTTTATACACTGTTGTTTAATGTAAAACCATTCATAAAGGCTTATACTTTCAATTAAAAAAATCTGTATTCTAGTCATTGAGGTCATCCCTGGTTTCCATCCCCTCATTTTAATGGACTATGTAAAGTACTGAAGCTTCAGACAATCCCTCGCCATCTGTAATGTAAATGCTTGATTGATCACACAAACAGGAACTATTTTCTTTGCCTTTCAAGGTTTGACCAAACACATTAAAGTGGGAGAACTGGTAGGCCACAGCAGTGCAAATACAAGATACAGGGACCAGAGCAGTCAAGCCGAGACTTTATCAGCCTGAGCTGACAATGAGACGAGTGAGCTGACGGATTTGTGACGGTGACAAACTCTGAGGGAAACTTTCACATTAATATTGTGGGCACAAAGCAGTCAGAGATGTTTATCTGGCAGAAAACAGATTAGTAAACAGGTCACTGATCATGGAGAAAATAACAGGCTGTATCATCCGTAACATTTAAAAAGATAAATGCTTCATTGCTTCGGTGTTGCGGCTGATCGGGGTATCTCTTTTAATACTTTATTTTGTTTTTTTGCATTTTATAAAGACTAGACAACCAGACAGAAGATTGACAGAGAGATAGAGGGAAATATGGGAAAATGAACATATGAACATATCATACATGTAAACGCTGCTTGTTGTGCAGAGTACTCACAAGTGCTGTGTGTTAGATCTTAAACACTGAAATACGGTTCATAAATAAGCTGAAGGAGTCAGTCAGTCCTCCCTGGCCTCACCCAAAGGAGGAATGGGCCTGGATAGATTTATTTAGTGGAACTGGTTTTCAAAAATCTTGGTGTTTTCCTCTGTATGAGCGAGATGATAGTAGCCATCCAATTCATGAAAGGAGAAGGTGATCATTCCTGTCCCTCAGAATCAGTCTTTTGGCGGTGATCATCCCGAGCGTATAGAAGTTACTAAGGTATCGTCAGATTATATTTATAGCAGGTTGAAAAAGACAGGAAATGAGCCAAAGTGCCTTACAAACATGGCAAAGGGAAAACAATACAAGTGTGGATAAAAAGAAAGTAAAACCAATGTTGTTAGAGGAAGACGCAAAAAATGAATCACAGGATAAACGTAAATTAGATCATAAGTGAGACAGCAGCAGAATCATGAGACAGAATCAGGGTGAATTGTGGGACAGGAAACTATTCCAGACCTACATAGAATAATGCATTATGTCTATCGTGGAAATTATTCAACTGTGAGTTCATGACAAGAACATATTATAACATTGGCCTAAATCATCTATTTGCAATATTAATGCTTTGTTTATAGATGAGAATCCATTTCAGTTCAGTGGTTCAAAGTAAGCAGTCATATTACAGATGTCGCAGATTTAGGACCATCATATAAAAAGGTTTCAACATGACTCACACCTGAATAATTTACAGTATAGAAATTAAAACCCATATTTCCTTTCTAACAGAGATTAAGGCCTATACACACGGATCAAAATGAAAACACGTGAATTAGTCAGTGTTGTGGTAAAATCTCTAAAAGGAGAAAACAACATTTTATTTATATATACATTATTTATGTGGGAGCTCGTTTTAAAACCTGATATAATCATGTAATAAACTAAATCTCCTATGTGTAATAGGCAATTAAATTTGAACATTAAGCACTGAACAAAAAAATATTATCAACTCTACAGGACTTTATAATTATAGGTATAATTGTAATTACAATTATTATTATTATAAGTTGTAGTAATGAGTAGTGGTAGTAGAAGTAGTTTTCTTTTATTGTTTTATTACAGTTAGTTTAAATATTCGAACTGTATTTATTTTGTCTGTTTGCTTTGTCTTTTCTTTTTTCTAAGCATTAATGAACTCTGTACCTGTCAAAATGGCCGACGTGGCCACGCCTTGATATACCTTGGTAATTTAACACTACCTCCGGGCTGCTGACACACACATCAGACACCCACACACACGCACACATACACACGCACACACTAGGAAGTAGAGTTACGTTGACTGCGTCCCGACGACGTGCGGCCTGATCTCTGACCAACAGAACCACAGGAACATGTGGCTCACTCTGGACAACAGGCGCTGACAATGTTCGCAGATTTCCCCTCAGGATCCTCAGACGTGTAGAGTACTACCGTGGGACAGGCAGCATGTCCGCTCCCACGATCACAGCGGCTCTGCTCCTTCTCCTCCTCACGGGCATCGTCTCCACTGCGTCAGGTAGGTCTCAGCTTCATTACTAACCAGAGGAGCAGACGCAGGGTGGAAGCTGCTGTTTGAGTTCTGCTGGTGATCAATAATTGATTCTCCCTCAGATTACAGGATAACTCTGGAGGGCCACATGGATCACTTGTCAAACTTGTTCAGAGAAACTTGTGTCACTCTGCTGTTTACTGCTGATGTGGTTTCATGAGTTCAATGAGTAGCCAAGATCAGGTTAAGAATTAACACAAAGCAGTGTTCTTTCTGTGGGGAGATGTTGTTGTGTTGTTCTTGTAAGTGTCTGGCCTGTGTTCTCTTGTTTGATCAACAAAATCCAACAATCCTTCCCGAGCAGGTTGTTGTCCACTCCAGGAGCACACAGAGGAATATAGAAGGAGCGCAGGGAGGCGGGACATGACAGTTGATTCAGGCAGCAGCATTAGCAGCTGCAGTGTGCTAACATGTCTCTGTTTGCTCAGCACGGGGCTGGTTAGTCACAGGAGGAGCGGAGCCAAACTGTCCAGCCCGTCTTTCAGCTGGTTTAGTCACTCAGTAGAACACGTACCTCAGCCAGGGCCTTAGAGTCAGTCAAGCGGCCCAACATCTGACAGCCTGTACCCTTAACCTGCCAGGTTTCATTCATCTCGATTGAGTCGTTCGCTGCGAAATTGGTGAAAATGTCAAATGTTAGAGAAGTAAAAAAAAACAAAAAACAGATGGAGCCGTGTCCTGCTCGGCGGTGGTAGAGTAAATAAATCTTTATCTGGTTTTCTGTTGGACCAGAGTGATGATTTTATTGTGACGTCTCCTAACTTTATTCAGGGACGGACGTCTACTGTTTTTATCACTTTCTCATGCCAATCAAATGTCTTTTATCCAGGGGTTCAAAAACTCACCATCACCCCTGACAGAGGCACCACCTTCAGCATCACCAGCACCCAGGTCAAAGGTTGTAAGGTGTGCACGGGGGCAGGACGCTCCCGGAGATGTGATGCATCTCTGCTGTTAAATGAAAACAACTCTCCCGTGTCAGTGGAGTTTGAGTGCCCCCGACCTCAAGATGCTTTCAAGGTCGAAATTATCCGCAATATAGGTAAGAGCGCTGATGTCTCTCTGAAGGAATGTGAAGGTGTTATTTGAAATGTTATCTCATAAGGTAATCAAGACTGTCTTGCTGGATGTATCTACTCTAAAACTCATAGGAAATTCTTTCTTCAGATTGTAATACAAAGTCTTGCACTGGCCACATCATCCAGTCCGACTCCGGCTCACTTCCTCTGCTGGATTTTAACCGAAAGTTCACTTGGAACCTGAAGGCAGCGGCGCCCAAAGCGTTCAAAATAGACTTCAGCGGCACAGGTCTGAGACAGATAGATCCGTCCGAGAGCTGTCCGGACAGACACAGCTACAGCCTCCAGGCCCTGCAGACTACAGGGAGCGTGGCCGTGGGGAAATACTGCAGAGCGGGCGCTATCAGCAGCGCTCAGATACTGATCCTGGGCAGCTTTTCTCTGGAGGTCCCAGGAGGGCAGAAGCTGCAAAACGGACAGTTTGACGTGTCCGTCGGGGAGGAAATCAAATGTGAGTTAGTTCGAAAAAAACTTCTCTTGTGTGTCTTTCAATTCTTTTATTTGACAGTTTAATTTCCTCGTTTCTCTCCCAGCCCTCGCCAAAATCACTCTGACGGTACCAAAAGGGACCTCGTCCTCCGTGCTGCTGTCTCCAAACTACCCGGACAGCTTTCCTGACGACGATTTGATGGAGTGGTACTTTCACGTTCCGGACAACCACAAGACGGCCGTACGGTTCTTTAACCTCACACAGCCCAGTTGTCTGAAGAAGGAGACGGCGGTGGAGTACCACAGCAAAGGGAGAGCAACGCTGGTGCGGAGTCTGACCGATCCGAAGCTCGAACAGAGGTTTGGGAACTTCTCCATGACGCTGAGGAACTGTGAGATGGAAAGAAGACGAGCTGATTCTCCCGGACTCAGCCTACAAGTCCAGGTGTCCACTTCAAGTGCAAGATCATCAGGTTTGTACCTCATCTGTAGTTGAATGTGTTGTGATTAGCTTTGGGATTAAGGGTGGTTTTGTTATACCCTTTTAACCGCGTCCCTTTGACATGGTTTGCTAAAGTGATCAGATAGAGCTAAGCCAGAGAAATATCCAAATGTTTGGGTAGAACGAGTTTACCTTATAGACATACTGCAACTTTAAAACTGACAGAATAATCATAAGCTGATTCGTAGGGGCAAAAACTGCTTCAATTGAAACTTAGTTTTAAATTCTAAACTCTTCACCCTGTAAACTATCTTGATCGCGATCTCTTACCAGCCAAAGCAGACCGATGTATCCAAACTAAACACCCCCCCCCTAAAAAGATCAGTTAACATTTAGAAAGCCATCATACGTGATCTGCTCGGCACCAGACGCAGTTAGCTGCTAAAGAAACAGATTAACCTCATAGGAGTTGGTTGAGACCAAAAGTGGAGCCAAAATGAGAGTAATGAGATATCAACTTTATAAGCTGATAATATATAAAGTTGTCAGTGTTGCGCCCACTGCTTAAACTGGGCTTGTAATTTTATTTTTTAGCTGGTGGTGACGCATAAGGATCAAATATTTGCTGCTTGAAGTATTATTCTTACTTCAGTGCTGTTCTTCTGGTATTAGTTCACACAAGTTTGCTCGGTCAAACTTAAGCAGTTTTCCAACTCAAGAATATGTGCGGACATCTTCCAGAGTTTGCCTTTCACACCAAGAAAATCTGGAAGATTTCAGGAAACTGTCGGGAGCAAATCTGAAAGCAGTTATATTGACAAGCTACTGTAGCCTGCTGTTTAATCTTTAAATTATTTGAGTTGGTCTGGTCAGTGCCAGATTATTTATTTCATAAAGACTTGGGATGAAGGAAAGGAAGCAAATCTGAACTTTGTTAAAGCTAAATGTTAGAATCATGACAGAAAATGTTTGTTTGATGTTCCAGTTTATAAATGAAGGCAGTATTGTCTTTAGCTGACCTTGTGTAGCACTGTAGCACAGGGTTGCTCTGTGTAGGTGGTTGTTTTACAGTGAAGGATGTCTCCTCTGCGTGTTGTAGCAGGCATTTTTTTTCCCTGTTTTCTGATCGTGTTGCAACGCAGCTGCTGTTTGGTTATTCAGTGGTGTTGAAGTGTTTTTACCTTTTTTGTCTTTGAAACATGATGAGTTCTGACGTAGGGAGTGGGCCTCGTTATCTGTATCTGAGTAATCGGGTGGTCTTAGGGGAGCTCTTCGATTGCCTCACTAGTGCTGAGTCATGATTGGCTGTATTGGCGGCACGTCACCCGGCTTCACTTCCTTCGGTGATCAGGGGGAATCCTGCCCTGCTCCTATCTGTCAGATCAAAATTACAAATTCCAGTTCGATGTTGATGCGATGACTAATGATCTCTCACATCTCCTCTGTGCTGCTTTTCTCTGTAGTGTTGTGCAAAGTGGACCCGAGCAAAGCGGGGGGCCTCTTTCTTTACATCAGGAAGCTGAGGCCGACTTCTGCCTGTGAGATGAAAATCAACTCTGTGACGAAGGAGAACATCACGGTCACCTCAAACAGCGAGCTGTCGTTCCAGGACTGCACCCCCGAGGACATAGAGGTCACCGCCAGGAAAGTTATTGGTAAGTCCAGATGTGAGGGTCAAACAGGGGATTCCCTGGATATAGAAGATATACATTTTGTAAACGATCTATACTGGGACAAATGGTTCATATCGTAAAGAATCAATTTTATTCTACGTCTATTTGTATGGTATCAAAATGACTTTAAAAAGTGTGATTTTCCAATTATTCCAAACATCAGAGTGATAAGAACAACCTAAAATGAGAGATTCCATGTATGAGAAAAGGGAACTGTGTTTTTTGAGTACATGAATGCAGGATTTAAATGCAAGTTTTAAAGTTTATTACCAAATCTATAAATAAAACCTCTACATTTATGGCTTGAACACGGCTCATAGCACCACCTGGTGTATCAAACCGCCTTGGACCTAGCACGGCCATGTTTATGGAGAGTCAACCATTTGTTTGGTTTCTGTATCATCACATCTACATATACTTAAAAAGGTTAACAAATTCTAATCAATGGTGGGCAGCCTGCAGCGAATCAGGAGAGCCGTGCTCATTTTCCAATCTATGGTGAAGCTAAACAGTATCAGCCCCCATCTCCCTGGACTGGCAGTTTTTTGCATTTCCAAGGAGAGGCACTTCAGGCAAAACCTTGAAGTGAAATTAAACTTTTAACGTGCACTTTCATTTTTTTAAGTTTAGTCCACCTCCCACCCTTATCATGGAGGAGGCAGGATTCATGACCTACAATGCAGCAAGCTATATAAGCTTTATATGCAGTCTATGGTTTACACAGAGTAGTTTTCTAGAAAACGAGAATTTCTGTTTATTTATAACCCTCTTGTCCTCTATTTAAATTATTGTCATTTGCCTGCCAGAGTGTCGTGACCCCCGAGACTGTCAAAAGACGGTGCCACTCTCGCTGCCCTTGCTGCCGGGCTGCCTCCCGGCCCCTGTGAGCAGCGTGACCTGGCATCTCCGCCCCCCCGCGCACGGCACCGTGGAGCTGACCTCCCCCGCCGGCCCCCTCAGACAGTCCCTACCTGGGCAGCTGTGCAACGACAGCCTCCTCATCAAAGTGGCCGAAGATGACGGCACAAGTATCGGACACTTCTGTCCTCAGGGAGCCATACAGAAGATCCAGATCCACACCAACATGTCCGTCACCGCGTCCAACACGGGGAGGAACGCACTGAGGACGTGTTACAAGAACGTGCTGGACGCCTGTTTTAAAGACGAGATATCCGGTAGCTTAACAGCCTCAGTTCAATTCAATAAATTTCAACTATTCTATTGTATTAAATATTCTTTCTTTCTAACTCACTTTCAGAAAGATATATCTTCACTGTATCTTCAAAGAAAAACGCCCCCGTCCTCTTGGCCACTCCCGGTTGGCCGGAGGGAATGAAACCTTACGCCACCGTCTCTTGGATCGTCTCCGTGCCACCGAAGATGGAGGCGCACCTGATGTTTGTAAACGTCAGCCAGCCCAAGTGCAGCAGCCGCCACACCAAGATCAGGGTGCAGAGGGTCGGCCGCCGGGAGGAGGACTACAGCCGCAGGGAGGATGAGGAGGCTGAGGAGGAGCTCACAGTCTCGGAGAGGTTCTACCTCAACATGTCCAACTGCATGCCTGAGAGAAGAATATTCAGCGCCCTCACCAAGATCACGTTGCAGGACAGCAAGAGTAAGAGGAGATGTTAACTTTCTTTTTTTCATATTTGGACAGTAATTTACTAGAGATGTTCCTATAGTGTTATTACCTTCCTTATAGCGATTCAGATATAGGAACTTTGAGTATCGGCCAGTAACAGGGACCAATCTGATACAGGTTTATTTAAAAATAATAATAACTCCTATATATAAAAAACACATAAATATATACAGAGAATGAGCTAAAGTAATTCAACTTATTTTTATTATTCAGTTTGACAGTCATAACTGAAAATAGAAAAGAATACATTTCCAAAAAACAATTGGTTCCTTTAAATATCTCAAAACTGAAGTCTTGCATAAAGTAAATGTCACTGTTTTACTTGTGGTACTTTCAGCATGAAATATATTCCAAAAAGATGTGGTATTGGATCTGTTCGCAAAATCTCTATAGTTAACTCATCCGTAAAATGCTTTCATTTCTTCATCTAGAGAGACGGATACATTAAAACATTCAAACTTAATCTACTGCACGATATAACACTAAATGGGGAGATTTTGTTCACGGACACTTTCACTCCAAAGATTTGTGCTGCTAGATCCGTGTACTCTGTGTGTAATCTGTGGCACAAAGTACTAATGATAGATTTGATCTGTTTCTAGACTTTCTGCTGACCACCATCCTGAGTGTGGTGGCCGCTCTGCTGGTCATTTTCATCATTGTGCTGGTAGTCGTCTGTCTGGTCATTCGGTAAGTGCATCTGCTGCATGTTAAGAAATGTCTGCATTTTGTCTTGAGAAAGAATGAGCAGGGCTGATGCCCCACAGCTAGAAGGTTCCTGGTTTGAGTCCCGGTTCAGACGGGATCTTGTGGATTTTGCATGTTCTTCCCATTTGCAGTTTTCTCCCTGTTCTCTGGCTTCTGTCCAAAGACATCCAGATTGAGGGTAGGTTAGCTGGACACTTTAATTTGACCGTTGCTGTGAGTGTGAGAGTTTATCACTGTATGTCCGCCCTGTGATGGCGACCTATCCAGGGTGAACCCCGCCTCTCCCCCAATCTCAGCAGGGACAGGCTCCAGCCCGCTAAAGAGATGCTTTACATGTCTCCAAAACGCTCATCCTCTTGTTTCTTCTGTCAAACAGGAAGAAGAAGAAGCTGCTGAATCACCAAGTTTCCATCTACAATCCGAACGGCACCAGCTTCCTGCCCGGACAAAACAACTTCCCCAAATCGCGTGAAGACAACGAGTCCCACGTGTACGCCTCCATCGAGGACACGCTGGTCTACACAGACCTGCTGAGAAAGGGAATGGAGATCGGTGTTTACGGAGAGACCGACACGTACCGGTCCTTCCCCGGACACACGGACTCTCAAAAGCCGCTGGTCTCCAAAACCTCCAGCGTCAATGACTCGGCTGACGGGGTTTATCGCCCCTTCTTGTACCTAGCTGAAGGCCGTCCTCCGCTTCCCAACAGGCCTCCGAGCCATGAGCTGGTGGACAATGAGATTTACCAGAGCAGGGACCCGATTGGGGAGGAGGGCTCTCCGAGGCTGGGGCCGAGGCTGGAGCCGGAGGGAGGAAACTGAGGAGGATATTGGATTCACCCTTTCTTCATCGTACTTGGTGTATTTGACATATTCATTCCCTGGGATCTGTGTGATAACCTGCAGCTCAGCCCTGAGAGGAGCTCTGTTTTCTGAGCGTAGTTTTGCATCACAGCCACGCACACCAAGTAACGCTGTTCAAACGTGCATGCTGCTGTTACCTTTTTAATTTTCAATGAAGACACATTTTCTCTCAAAGTATCAATCCCCCCCTAAATACTAGTTCTTCCCACTGTAAAGCGCTGTTTTCCTTTTTAAACTATGATTTTTTTTTAATTTGTTGATATTGTACATGTGTCATTTTGTACATATTATGGATATTTGTTCTGTGTGCTGTTTAAACGCTGAGTTTTATATTTGTATCTGAATAGAGAGGAGGACTCCGCTGCTGCTGCAATCATTTGCACTTTCTTGCATCGTCTGAACCTGAAGGCTGATGATTGTCTGTGTTGCCGGCGATTGCAGCAGCAGTGAGTGTGCACGGAGTCCTCCCTGTGTGTCTGTTATCACAGTCCCTCCGCCTGCTGCCGTGGCTTCTGGTGATCACTACACTGTAAATGTGCCCTGCATAGCTGGTAGATACACTCCTTCTATTACAGTTAAGGATTAACAGGATTAAGTAAAACATTGTGCTTTTGTTGTTTGGTTTTTTTGACCCATCTCAAGGAAATGTACACACTGCCGACGTGATGCTTTTTCTTTGGTCCTTATTTCCATTCTGCTGGACTTTAGCGACATGGAATACACACTCATGTGCTTCGTCAGTGTGTGTTCTGGCTGACCGAGTGTCCCTATTCATTACAGGCACCGTTTAAAAGAGAGACTGTTCAAGAGCTGTAATCTAACATGAGTGTGGTGAGCGGTCAGGACCTCTTCACTTGTTGTGAAGATCTGAGTCACTGGTCGTGTGAGTAAATACCATCTAATGTTCGTAGATGACAGAAAGTCAATACTTCTCATGGAGCCGGATGATACGGCCAAAGCTTATATCCAGATAAAAAACTTTCACCTCAGTCGATTAATTATCACTATTTCTTTTTGCTACTGAGAGAAGGTTGTTGTTTTAAACTTGTTCTTTATGAGCAGAGAATGACAAGCGCCTGATAATCATCAAAATGTATGAGCATAATATTGATATATATGATGAACCTTTGTTATATTGTTAGTGAGCAAAGTTATAGAGGGATTTGTTGCTCAGCCAAAATAAAATGTGTTAAGCGGCCCCCTGCAGTTCCAAGAATGAACAACAGAGAGAGACAAAGTTCTGTGCTGGAAATGAAGTGCAAAACTATTTCTGTTTAAGAACCAAGTAAAGTTTGGACCATAAATAGTTAACAGTCTGTTGGAATACGGACTCTCCCTGAACACTCATGTTTATGTGGATGACTTTACTAAAAGAGTCAGCATCCAAAACAGAAACTGGGATTTTGATGAATAAAGTGAGTGGTTGCAGAGACAAGACTCTATGAGGTTTTCAGAAAAGAAAGATTTAGTAACATCCAGAAGTTTCAAAGTTATTTATGTGCTTTCATTAGAAGGCATGTTGACCTTAATCGTTTGGATTTACAAAGTGTGCTTATACCCATCACACATCCTCCGCCATTGGCTCAATTTACCCACATACACGTTCTGAAAAGGTCTAAAACACGTCAGTCATATAAATGAACTTGAAATAAGCACTGCTCTTTCCTCAGATCTCAACCTTTATTGATAGTTATATTTCAGATGGTGGAAAAGATAAATACTGTGTATATGAATCACTTATGGTGAGTTATTGAAAGAAAAACCTTTGCATTTCACAGTTAAAATGCATTGGTGGTCCAGAATACAGTAAGTGGGTCAACGAAAACAAACTAAAACCTAGAACAGTTCATTTATTAGCCGCAGTTGCCATGTGACGTTTTTTATTGAGCTGTTACACAAGAATTTCTCAAGGATGTTTTCTCCAAAGAGCAAAAGTGTTGCAACAGAGGAGACCCGTGTTTATAACATATTATATATGTAATATACACAGCATACTTAAACATTCAGAAATGAAAAATAAAGCAAGAACAATAGAAAAAGCTTTCATGGTTATTGGCATTTATCAGCAGATGTTATAAAAACATAAAGTATCCAGTGGAGTTTACCTGGATTAATATCCAATCAATTCTAACATATTCCGGAAAGGGATAGTTCACCCAAAAAGTGATAATTCACCCATTATCTACTCCCCAGTATGCCGATGGAGGGGGGGGGGGGGGGGGGGTAAAAGTGTTTGATTTCACAAAACACTTCTGGAGTTTCAGGGGCAAACAGTGTTGCAGTCAAATTCAATACAATTGAAGTAACTGGTGACCACTTCTTCAAATGTGAAAAAAAAAGGAAAAAACCTAAAATGCCTCATGCTGCTCCTGTGGTGTCATCCAAGTGTCTGTAAGCCCCGACATTCATATTCGAGGAAGTTTAACAATTAACTTGGTGTAAATAACGTGTCGAGCCAAATTGTAAGTCTTGAGTTACAGACACTTGGATGATGCCTATCTGGGTGAACTGTCCCTTTATGGCCTCAGACGATGTTGAACTCACAGACCGAGGCCTTTTTGGCCCTGCAGCTCTCGTCGAACCACTTCCCGTTGGCTGTGGTGGAGAGGACGGCACAGTTCTGGCTGCGCCCTCCGTCCGGCTGCAGGGTGATCTCCGTCTCCCAGTTCTTGAACCGCACACTGGACCCAGCCTGGTCCACCCACTGGCCGTCGGTCACCATGTCGTTGATGCCCAGCCAGATGTGCTCCTCGGGGCCGATGCTCTGGCGGACGTAGCTGTAGAGCTGGTCGTTCTCGTCCCCTGACAGAGGGGTGGCCAGGCTGCCTCCTTTGGCGAGGCAGTCGTCGCTGGCCGCGTGGAAGGTCTTCTGCACCGGGTCAGCCAGGAAACACTTCCCCAGGATCTTGGTCCCTCTCAGACAAACTGAAGGGTGAGAGTCAGTAAGGGTCAGGTGTGAGTGTTACCTGCATTTATCCCTCTGTCACGAGAAGGACCCAGAGTATTCACAAGTAGTGTAATTTCAATGAAACAAGTTTTAACGGACAAAACAACTATACACACTAAAGGGGAAAACTGGAGGCTTACACTGGGGATGTAGAGGCTCAGGAGACACAGGATAGAGACACGAGAGCACATGACAGGGGGACAGGACATCACAACGGTTAAACAACAATCCGACGAGGACAAAGGGAAGCACAGAGGCTTATATACACACACAGGGAAGGCAGGGGCCCTTCAACACAGGTGTAACACATGAGGACTGGTGAAGACAATCACAGAGACAGGAAGTGAAGAACACACTAGGAGCAGGGCCTACAAAATAAAACAGGAAACAGAAACACGAAGTATGAAAACATGAAACCCAGAAACAACTCAAAAAGACAGACAGAGATTTACTAATAAACAGAAAACACTTCAAACAGAGGTGGAACCTAAACAATTGACAATACTAACCGTGACAATTATTGTTATCGTATTATTATTATTGTTATAATTATCATGGTCCTCATTATTATTATTGTTATGTATTTGATTAATTAATTAATTAATTGATTAAATGTTATGTATTTCCTGTTTAACAAGAAAAGAAAGAGTGTTTTTTGAAAAATACTTTGTTTAAAAAAATCCCTCTGGACATTTGCAGTGTCTCTGCAGGAGCAGTACCTGTTTGTAGAGCCTGGTGCTCTTTCAACAAATTCAGCTCCTGAATTATGTCACTTATCTGTTTCTTCAGCTCCTCGATTGCTACGCTGTTTGCAGAGTCTGTAAGGAAAAAAAGCATGAACATAATGCGTTAACTACTGATGGACTCTCATAGCAGTTCAGTCATGTTTCTCTTGACAGAAAGTGAGAACATTGTTTTTCGTGTCTTCTACGTCATGTTAAATCCTACCTTTCTTGCCACTTCTTGTCTTCGGGGTGCTCTGCTGGAGTGTGCACTGGGCCAGCAGCAGGAGGAACAAGATCAGCCAAACACCTCTGGTCTCCATCGTACATGTAACACTTTGAATCCACAAGAAATATTGTTTTGATGCAGCACCACAAAATGAGCTCCTCGCAGCTCCACGTCCTGGCAAGACTGTCGTGTTACACCAGAGTCCAATGAGGAAATCTTATCTCAGTGAAAACAAATGTTTCACAGATGTTTTACAGCCACTTGTGTTGCTGTTGAAACACTGAAGGGAGATGGATGAGGAGCAGGATTAGGTTGTGTTTATCATCGTCCAGACAAGCCTGACTCTGGTTCCATTTGTTTGTAGGTTACTAATCAATTACAGGAAAGTCTGAGCATTAACTCCCATTCCTGACAGAAACAGAGGAGCATCTGTTTTCACCAAAACACAACAACTAGTGATGAATGATTTTGCACGGCTGTTTTCTAAGTGAGCTGTGCTTGATCTTTTATTTTCCTGTCAAAAGGATCTGTTGCTTTTCTGAGCCAGAGGTTGCATGTTTGGGCCTCCTCCCAGAACCCACATCTGGATGTCCTCAGTGAGCTGGAGGCGGGGCACATGACACGTGGCAGAGACTTAAGACACTTATATAATAAAGTAACACTATTGTGAACTTGTTTAATCCGAGACTGGTGAGACAACCTGGATAATTAAGTTTCACCTCATGGATATGTCAACAGAAATTAATCAAAATACAGTATCCAGCTTACTATAAATCATCTTATCTCCCAATTACCCTGAATGTTTATAAGGGTCCTTAGACCTTAATGTATTTACATTTTAAATCTCTTACACTCCTTAAAACTCCTCTTTGTTACTCAAAATGTATTATATTCATAAGGTTTGTCATGGCCTTAAAATGGATTGAGTATCACTCAACACCTCCTGTCCTCATTTTGTGATTGGCAACTCTGAATATCCTAATATGACCCCTCCCCTGTACCCCCCCCCCCTTGTGACATCACAAACCCCAAATCCTGTTTTTGCATTTATGTATGAATAAAAAACTTCCCATGTTGCAAATATCCCGGCACATATTTCAATTTCAAATGGACCAAATGTATTTTCCATCACTTATGTAGCACTTCAATACAACTTTTTCTTAGATGGAGATCATCACAGAAAAAGCATTGACACAAACAGGGAGAGGTTGTATCAATATATTTGAAAATATTTACAAAATGCATCCACAATAGTTCTAGAAGAACAGTTATGTGACATTCACTAAAAATAAGTCATTTATAATAAATATACAAAAGTTCAGGCAACGGCAAAGGCAGCTCGTAAAATTCATACAGAAAAAACAATGCCCAGTCTCAGTGTTCGCTGCCGTCTGCACAGCGGAGCACGCTGAAGCTAGAGGCCCTGAGTCACAGCTGCTCAGCAAAGGTAGACAGTGCTTGGGTCACAATAAAATACTCCCTTGAATGCATAGTTAGTTTGTTAATTAGTTCATTTCAGTCCAGACTCCATCTTCAGTTCCTCATCGTCCTCAGAATGATGATGGATGTGGTGTCTGCAGATACATGGAAGGCTGTTGGATTGTATGATGTTTTCTACACCTACACTACATCGTTTATGTACACTGTGACTTGTGTGGTTATTAATTTCTGCTACATTCTTCTTTTTGTCTGGATCCTATATGCATGTGGAATATTACATTTCCCCTCTGGAGATCCACAAAGTGTTGTATTCATTTAAACTGTGGTCATAGTTCTCTATTTCTGCCACGTCTGTTTAATGTGCTTTGTGCATTTGTTCATTGCTCAGTAGATAAGAAGCACCTGAGTTAGGTACAAAGCACTTTGCATCGCAACTTTGCTCTTACCTCAAACCAACGAGCAAAGCTCAGTGCAGCAGCTCCTACTCTGGTTTATCGATCTGGGTATATTTCTAATATAATTTAGAATTTAAGAATTTCCCCATGATTAAAAAAACACTGAAAAAAGTTAAAAATATACAAGAACACAGAGGGTTTTGCAAAAATCACACAACACTGCACGTCAAATTAAAACAACTGAGTAAAGACACAACAAAAAAAGACACAGGTTGAATTAAAAACATGCAAGAATAAATTAAGTGTGCTTCATGTTTGCAAAAATAATACAATGAGTCCTCTTCTTCTTGTTGCCACAGATCAGAAGCCTCTGCACAGTATTAGGCAGCGTCCCTCTGGTCTACGTCGGGCAAAGCACTGCAATAAAAACAGAGATGAACATTGTGTCTGAAGAGACTTTGGTTCAGTAAAATGGCAAGTTAGGAAATAAAGAGGAGGAAAAGTAAAAGGAAAACATCACTTATAGACTGGAGCCAATCAAATGGAGCATAACTTATCTCAAACACAGGGTAAGTGATCGGAGAGATTAACACTTCAAGGGGACTAATGCGTTGACCTAACTGTTGACTGCAGGGTAAATAGAGCTCTACAGTGTGAGGCGGTGAGTCATTCTCTGTGAGGGAGTTGAGACACTAGCAGGGTTAAACTAGGGCTGCAGCAGGTCATTGTGTGTCACTGTGTGCGTGCGGGATGGGGTGGTGGGGTGGTGGAGAAGTGAGGAGAACGTGGAGGTCAGACTGCACTACACTTCAGTGGTAGAGAGGGGGCGCTCTCTCCTCCCATTGTGAGAGACAACACACAACAGTGCACATCACTTGGGAATGTGACACAAATCTCACCGTCAATCGCTCACACCAGAGCTAGCAGGTGCGAGGCAGAACGTGAGACGCAGAAAAAGAGAACAGAACGATGTGAAATAAAAAAAGACACACAGAAGATAGAGCTCGGATGTTTTGGTAGGAAACAAAGAAAAGGGAAGTGGTTGTTTATTGTGAATTCAAACTAAATCAAACCTTTTTTGTTGATTATCCTTAAAAACATAAAAGGTTTTCTGTCTATGTTTCCTGATGGTATAATCAATGTGTTATATGCCTTGAACACTTTAGTTGTGTTGGCAAATAACAAATTTGTCAGTTCTGATCAGAGTGAAGGCAAGGTAAGTTCAAAACAGCTCTGCTGAAAACAATCTTGTTGATGATTGTAAACATCAAAAAACACTGGAGTGATCCGTGGAGCCTGTGCTATCAGCAAAGTCACAACTGATCAGTCACAATATAAACTACAGGACACAACTATCCACACAAGAGACACACTCACCTTTGAGAATGTAGTCTGTTAAGAGACTGGGCACCTTGTCGCTGTCGTCTCTCATCGCTTGGAGAACTGAGGAGCGGCAGATGGAGCAGAGTGAGTCACAGCCACTGAAGCTTAAACATGGTGGATACTGAGATGAGGATTCTTACTCTTGGTGAGGATCTGAAGGTCCTCGATCGAAGGAGGACGTCCCTTCTTCTCATACGGGATGACTGTGGTCAAATACTGTGCAGGGAGACAAGGACAGGGGGGAAGACAGTAAAAAGACAGAACGTCTAATGGATGAGTGATGGAGAAACAGTCTGACTTGCTTATTATTATAGCAGAGAGCATATTTTCAAAGCAGAAAGTAGAAGGTAAAGTTCAGCAGCGGAGAAAAGAAAAGGAAAATAACCTGTCTTTCACTGCACCCACTCCCAAAGGTTTGTCTGAAGCTGTTCTGAATGACGGAGGAGAATCCCTCCATGCTGAAGCGCTGAGGAGGAAGAAAGCAAAGTGCAGAAACACCAGAGGGGAGATCATTAAAGAAAAGAAGAGATTTATTGGAAAACACAGAATAGAAATAGCAAAGGGAGGGAAAGAAAGCTCCGGCGATGTTTCCTTAAAATCCTAACAACAAGAAGAAAGTGCTCACAGATCCGACTGTTTTCTCAGCATGGCCCTGCGACGACCCGGCTCCGCCTTTGAGCTTCTTCTTCTTCCTCAGCAGCTCGCGGTGCTCCTTCTGTCGGTTTTGCACGTCGATGAGCGCCGAGATGAAACTGTTCTTCACCTCTTTCTCGAAGTCCAGCTCGTCCCTGAGAGCCAGCTGCTGCACCAGCTCCTCCGAGAAGCTCCTGATGTTCGTCTCCGTCTCCTCCAGACGCTCGTTCAGCTCCGCCACATTCAGGGCCCTCACCTCTGCACCGCAAAAACACACAAGGTAGCACAGTTATCTGACGGAAGCCAGACAGGCCCTTTCAAATGTGCCAGAATCATTTATATACTGAATTTATTTATTACATCGAGAGGTGACTGCAGTTTCAGAGAATTTTATATACAACTTAAATGTAAATGTGTGTTTCTAGATTCACGTCTAAAGTAAAGGATGGGTCTTTGTGCAAAATGTGTGATAAATGTATTAGAAATATATCAAACAATAATGTTAAATTCAAAGTACCACATTGAAAAAAAGTGGTACCAGAGTATTGAAACCTGGCTTTATTTTATATTATTAGATGGATGACAAGACAGCCCTCTGGTGGCTGGCTACAGTATAGGTCCTAAACCACCTTCTCAATGTTAGTGGATGGGATATGAACTGACTCAGCATGAAGCCCATTCTCACTATAAATGTTAACCATTGAAAACAAATATATATCTACACTTTTTTTTTAAAGGGTTAAATGAACAGCTGAGTACTGTAGTTTTTAGTCCATTTCTTTTGTACTATTTTCAGTTTCGGATTAAAACACATTTGTTGCTGTATTGAATATGTACAGCAGCTGGACGGTGTGTGTATTTACTCAATATAAACTACATTACCTATGTTCATGCTGTGTCAGCGTAACAACAGTGTGGTTCACTGATGTGTTTTTATGATATGTTGGACAATGGAGCTCTGGAACACTGAGGAATAAGCTGCAATCAGACCACTCGGTTAAATAGGATCAATTCATGATGGTTTTAGTGGGATTTCATGAGACTTGTTTCCAATGAGAAAAAAAACGCAAGATAAAGCCTGACCATCAAACAATCACGAGAACCTGATATGATTAATGTAGCACACAGACCAGACATATCCCAGAGCCTTAATATTGATGACATATTACAAGAGAACATGGATAACTTTTCTTGATCAGAGGACACTTACTCTCCTCGTAGCCGGGGCTGCTGGTCGGCCGCTGGACGTCCAGTGAGAGCATGGAGAGGTCAGACTGAGAGGGATCGTGCTGAGGCTCCATGTCGGGCGAGTCCTGCATCATCTCCTCTATCTCCTCGATAACCTGAAAGAATTTGAACATCATGTTATTGAACCTACAGCCATGTCACACAGGTATGAATCAGGGGGCTCGCTAACAGGCCGGACTATGCTAGATGGTGGTGTTCATGTAACCTACCTGCTCTGCTGTGTACAGGGGCTCGTCTGCGAGACAGGAGACAATGATGGTGTGCATGTCCAGCTGCTCCCTCAGCTCCTCGTCATCTGACAGCTCTGCTGTGACATCAGTCTTCCTCTGGACAGGAACAGGAACAGGGGAAGGGGGAGGTGGGGGGTTTAATCAAAGCGCTTAGCCCTGGCACAATGAACACATGAGATTTACAAAATGAGCGGACGAAGAGATTTGGCGGGGGAGGGAGACGGGGGGGAGCAGGGCTGGGGGTTGATGGGAAAGTGGGACAGGGATGGGAGGGAGGGGTGGAGCCACTCACAGGCTTCTCCTGCAGGTTGAACGTGGGGATGTGGAGGGAGCGCGTTCGAGAGTGTTTCCAGTCCACCGGCATCACTTGCCCATAGTTACTGGTTAAGGCGTTCCAGATTCTGTGGACGGAAACAAACATTTCATTGTAAACTATTAAGTTACACTGACATACAGCCTCTGCCTTGATAGTGACTCCATCTTCAAACTACTTCTGTTTACACTGAGGCACCGGAGGGAATCAAAAACGTTTCATAATCAGATTCCTTTTTCTGATTCCGTTCACAGGGCACTGCTCTAATCCCCAGCATGGAACCTTACAAGTCCGGAAATACAACCGATGATTAAATGTTTGCATCTCAAAAGGCCCAAGGCTGCAGCAGATGGAATATATTTCACTGGATCAATGTTTAGTGGTGATTTACCACTATTAGCCCCACTTTTTGTCCACTCAGCATTTCAAATGTCTTTTTAATGGCACGCATCTGTCAGAGGGACTAAGAAGAGCTGGTGGATGTTGCGTTAATATTATATTAAGGCTGCAGCTGATATTTGTTATAATCCCCATTATTATTATTATTATTATTATCAGTTACTCAGGCAATCAATTTATTGTTAAGGTATCGTCATTAAGAAATCCTTAAGTCTACAAAATATCGTCTGTTCTGACGAATCTGTAAAAATTGACAGCTCACATTTCCAGGCTGCTTTACTTTAGCTGGACCAAAGATGTCTGTCACTGTCCACTCACCACATCCTTATTTTAATGATACAACACTTTAAAAAAATAAAACTGGTTCCCTGATATAATAAATTAAACTCAGCAGATACAGTGGTTTAATACGGTTTTCATATACGCTGCAGTTTATTGAGAGGAAGCCTCCTGTTCATCCACCCATGTTTAACAGAAGTCATCCTGCGAACAGGCCACAGACACACACTCTCACACACAGGCACACACACACAAACACTCACGCACACTCACTCGTCTGTCTCCAGCAGCGTGTCCTCTGAGATCACACTCACGGGAGCGACGCTCTCTGTCTGGGGGCTGACATTGTGGAAGCAGGCGGATAACTTCTCCTCGAAGCCGATCACCGGGTCTGCGGAGCAGAGCGCGTCCCGCGGGGAGAAGCTGCCGTCGAGCAGCCCCGACAGGTCCACATCCCCGCGGAGCAGCAGCCGAGCAGCGGCCGCTTCCCCCCCGGCCGCGGTAGCGGCCGCTGCTCGGCCTTTGTACGTCAGCAGCTCCCGATCCGGAACCACGTTCGAGCCCCGCACATGCGACCAGTCGTCGTCAAAGTGTACGACGGGTGCAGCCATGTCCCGGATCAGCCTAACAGCTCCGGGGGAAAGATGAGCGAGCGGCGGGTCTGACAGGCCGCAGCATCTTCCCGGTGTGCCCGCTCACTGCTCCACACACACATACACAACCACAAACCCACACGCACACACAATAGCTGCTGCACAGGGCCCACTAGCGGTCACTGTGTCCCGGGACAAAGCAAAACAAACAGCACACATCAGAGACGCGGGATGACGCTGTTTACATTCTGTTTCTCAGGCTGAAGATATCAAATATAAGAAAATCTAAAATAAATCCTATAGCTATTTAATATTTTCTACAAACCTAAATAGTTAAAATGTTGTTGATTGAGCAACAACAGCCAAACCAACACCACGTTTACACCGATGTCAAGTGTGTGTGGTGCTGCTTTCAGTCATGTTGTGGGGACCTGAATGTGACGTATTATGTAAATTAATGTAAATCATTTCATGTTATGGGTTGGTAAATATATGGTTAAAGTTAGAGCAAGTCTCCAGGAAATCAAATGAAGTTGTAGTGTGTGTGTGTGTGTGTGTGTATGTGTGTGTGTGTGTGTGTGTGTGTGTGTGGAGCCGCCGTGAGAAAATGTAAATAAAACATGAAAGGTGAAGTCAAAAACAATGCCTAGGCACATCCCGGCAGCGAGCGCTGTGTGAAGCCGTCCATCCAGGGACTCATCGCTCTTTAAACTCTCCGCAATCAAACATTAATGCTGAGCATGCAGGTGACAACAGTTAAAGTGTGTAAAGGTCATGGACATGTAGGTCGGGCCCCTGACAGCCTCCTTCTGGGGAAGTTACTCTGTGGACAACAGAAGGGGACTTCAAAGTATGGGATGCATATCTGATCATTTATATCATATAAAATATGTCATCAATATAGTTTAAGATCGTTTTTCAGTGTGTTTCCTGGTGCGATACGCTCGCGTCAAGCGCAACAAATTTACTCGACGCCGAAACGATCGCTGCACGGCGTGAGGCAGCCTTGGCGCAGCGCGGTGCTTCAGCCTCCGGTGTGACCCGCACAAAGTTTTAACATGGGAGTGGATGGGAGCCATCTGTTACTTAAGTCTTGGCGCTACGGTGAAGCGTCGCTTCGGCATCGCTTCAGCGTCAGGTGTGAACCCGGCGTTAGTAAATAACTCACAATGAGTTGCTTAACATACGTCCCATACTACGTTGCTCTGATTGGTTGTAGATCTATCCAATTGAGCAAAGAGGAATTTTATTTCCTGATCAGTTGAAACACGCCCCATAATCACAGCCCAATGGAGCGGTCTCAAACTCACATTCTGACTAGAATTGTGAGTCTGACTAGGTCAGGCTAGGAGGAACTGTCTTTTTTCATTAAATTCACAGATATAAAAGTTATCAACTTTCTTGAATTGAAACCTAGAAAACTTATGAGACTTTGCTTCTCTTATTAAATTAAGAATAATGATCAGCAGTCTTGGAGTTTGACGAAAACTTAGATTGATAACTTATTTTTTATCATAATTAAAAAGTCTTCATCAAAAAATGTTGTCATAGGACAGGGGTTTTCAACTGGTTTTGTCCCAGCGACCACCATTCTGACTAGAAAGTAATCCGCGGCCCACTGATGTGCCTACGTGCGCTCGTGCCTTTGTGTGTGTGGTCCGCGACGGCATTGCAGGGGGTCCGCGAAATTCTCTTTGATATTTCAACACATTACCAGATTACTCTTGAATATCGTATATTGAATATCGGCCCCCTGGTTGAAAACCCCTGCTTTAGTGGATTTTTCAAGCAAAAATGGTCGGCATGTAATGATCCAGTTCTCTGGTGTCTTTTAAAGTCTCTTTTGAAATATAAAATGAAGTCAGTTATAGTTGTTGGTGCTGAAGATCTATATCATGATGTCATCTTAAGTGTAATACAGAAGTGCCACATTCATGATTTTTGTATGAATTTACCAGTTTTACAATATTTCCCACCACTTGAATGATCTCTATCAGTCTTTTTTATTATGTACAAATACTTGATACACAATGTTCTTTCTCAGTAACTTGTACTTGTGTCCGTCCTGGGAGGAGGATCCATGTGGCTCCTTCAGAGGTTTCTACTCCTGTTGAGGGTGAAGATCAGAGGACGTCACACTTTTAAAGACCTATGAGATAAATTGTGATCTGTGAATATGGGCTATAAGAATACTGAATACTCAGATACAAAGATATTTCTGTTATATTTTAAAGGTATTGTGCCTTTGACCTTAGTTCACTGGAACTGCCTTTGTCTGCCTTTGGTCAAAGGCAATTCTGTCTTTGTTCCTGTGGATTAATCTTGGATCAAATGAGATTAAAGAGGAGGAGGTTCTAGTGTCTACCCCACGCTCGATCCCAGAGTCCAGTGATCAAATGGAAGCGAAAATGGACAAAGATGAGAGCATGATTTATCTTAAACTAGGTGCCAGACCCAAAACTGGTTATTCCAAGATTAGATCGGCCAAGCTTATGATACCTGAGATGGAGTTCCATGACTTCATCGGTGAGAAGAAGCAGAATATGGCCCAGGAAGAGCTGGAGCTAGAGAGACGCCTGTGGAATCAGGAAAAGCTCGAGCTCCAAGAGTCCCTCAGGGCCGCCACACAGGCTGTGGATGAAGAGAAAGAGGAGAGCTCCAAGGTCAGATCTGCACTGGCCCGACTTCAAGAAGAACACCTGCAGGTGACCTCCAGCCTCACAGCAGCACTGACCAGCTCCCAGGAAGAGCTGGAGGCAGAGAGGAGCCTGTGGAATAAGCAAAAGCTTGAGTTCGGAGAGTCACTCAGGGCCGCCATACAGGCCGCGGACAAAGAGGAAGAGGAGAGCTCCAAGGTCAGATCTGCAATAGCCCAGGCTGTAAAAGCCAAGGAACAATCACAAAGCCAGTGGGAGCGTGAAAAGTCCAGACTTCAAGAAGAACACCTGCAGGTGACCTCCAGCCTCACAGCAGCACTGACCAGGTTCCAGGAAGAGCTGGAGGAAGTGAGGAGCCTGTGGAATAAGGAAAAGCTTGAGTTCGTAGAGACACTCAGGGCCGCCAAACAGGCCGCAGACGAAGAGGAAGAGGAGAGCTCCAAGGTCAGATCTGCACTGGCCCAGGCTGTAAAAGCCAAGGAACAATCACAAAGCCAGTGGGAGCGTGAAAAGACCCGACTTCAAGAAGAACACCTGCAGGTGACTTCCAGCCTCACAGCAGCACTGACCAGGTTCCAGGAAGAGCTGGAGGAAGTGAGGAGCCTGTGGATTCAGGAAAAGCTCGAGTTCGGAGACTCCCTCAGGGCCGCCACACAGGCTGCGGACGAAATTAGAGAGGAGCGCTCCCAAGTCAGATCTGAACTGGCCCACCTTCAAGTAGAACACCTGCGGATGACCTTCAGCCACGCAGCAGCACTGACCAGGCTCCAGGAAGAGCTGGAGGCAGAGAGGAGCCTGTGGAATCAGGAAAAGCTCGATCTCCAAGAGGCCTTCAGGGCCGTCTGGCAGGCTATGAACGAAATGAGAGAGAAACAAAAGAAGAAATCGGTTTTCAAACGATTTCGCAAGTTCCTGTGCTGCTCTGGAACGTAATAACCAGCTTCTCTCTGTGAGGCTGCTTGTTCTTCCGGTGCTCTCCTTGTGTCATTAAAAACAAAAGTATCTATTTTAACCTAAATATGGTTTTAATTATATCTTAAGGCAAAGCGTGCCTTATATTTTGTACTTTTATTAATTTGAATACTCAGTGTTAGCATTTGTGCACCAGTGTATTTGAATGGTTAAAAGTAGAAAAGAGAAGTTTCAGTGAGCTCATATTATGTTTTGACGTTTTCAATATTTTGTCACTGTTTGCTTGATATTGTTTTAATAAACGTATATAAAAAACCAAACTAGCCTATTCTGTTCCCTAGTGAAGGGAAGAACATACACACACAAGATATAAATGTCATAGAGCTTAATAAAATAATAGGTGCGTTACTCCGCTGGTCAACAAGTTACTCTGCCCTTATGATGTTTTCTATTCATTACACATAGAACTGATCTTTATAAGAAGCTGCTGAATTTATATTCAGGTTCCTGGATAAATGGTGCGTCGCTTCATCTGCAACAACAAAGTTAAAGCACAGTGTTACGTCATAATCTGTGAGAAGAGACTTCTGTCTGCAGGAGTGTGTGTGTGTGTGTGTTTGTGTGCGTGTGTTTTTGTGAAGGGGAGGATGGGCTGTTGTTCAGCAGGAGGCCTGAGATTGTGCAGAGAGCGAACGGATGACCCTGTAGCGCCTCCTAGAGGGGAGGAGGGCTAACAGTCTTAGACTTGGTTGTGAGAAATTGGGTTATTGATGAACAAAGATGTCTCTAACTTGGTCCAAAGTGAAACATATGATTGTGTATAGAGCAAACATACATATTTTATTCATATCTGGCCATTAAATACCACTTAAAACAGATTTGACAGATTTGAACCAGCTTGGACCTCAATGGAGTCTGAGAAAGTAGACCCCAGAGGGCCTGTGTTTAGAGCAAGATGAGGTCCTGCGCCTCTGGGATGACATTTGAACCTTGTTAAGTACTTGTATCTGAATTATGGCTTTTATGTTATATAACATTTCTAATCCTCTGCAATTCAAGGGAAAATATATTTAAATGGTAAAATTTGTACTATTTATTTTTCGGTTTGTTTTAAGTGTTTTGGTTTTTATATGCTCTTAAAAAATGCGGAAGAAGATGTGCAATAATAACTGAAAACAAATAATAAACAAAATATAAAAGGATTCTTAAAAATTTTTTTTTAAAAATCCCCTTCAGCCTATAGCATTATTTTCATCCAATTATTAAATAGATTGATTGTAGTAACCAACACATGTAAATAAAAGTACATTCAGTCCCCAGTTTGGGGATTACAGTGGTAGTCTTTAGGGGAACTTTTCAGTTTCAACATGTCTTTCTCTGAGACAGACAACATGGAAATGAAAAAAACACATCTTTATAGAGAAATAAATGTACAAAAAGTGCTTTTAGCAAAAAACTTTTACAAAGTATTTGTTTTTCACTCTTTTGTTTATTTAATATTTTCATTATTAATTCTAACGTATACTGAATATCGGCCCCCTGGTTGAAAACCCCTGCTGTAGTGGATCTTTCAAGCAAAAATGGTCGGCATGTAATGATCCAGTTCTCTGGTGTCTTTTAAAGTCTCTTTTGAAAATATAAAATGAAGTCAGTCATAGTTGTTGGTGCTGAAGATCTATATCATGATGTCATCTTAAATATAATACAGAAGTGCCACATTCATGATTTTTGTATGAATTTACCAGTTTTACAATATTTTCCACCACTTGAATGATCTCTATGTGAGTCACACAGATTAATTCCTCATGCGGCTGAATAAATCCTTACTGATGTGTTACTGTTTTAATTAATAGGTTGTGATTCACACGGTTTCTTTTTGTGACTTTCATCTAGAAATGTCTCGGTTTATGTGAGAAATAATAAAGGAAGCATTAAACAACCTTGACTGGTTCCACATGTTATGGCTTTACAGTTTCTGGAGGGATGTTTTGGGAAAAAGTTAAAATTATTAAATATTTATTTTACCAGAGCTGACTTGTTATTTTTAGTTTAATATAAAGATTTTCTGCTTGTCTGGATAAAAAAAAATATATATATATTTATTTAATAGTAAATTCAATATACTCTGATAATTGGACAAAATATTGAAAGAGTTCCCCTTGGGATTGTGGAAATTGTGAAAACAGTGGCAGTTACTATTAAATGTATAAAATTTAATAAATATCTGATAAGGGTTGGAAACTCAAAATATGTATAATAAATATAATAGATTTTACTTTATTTTTTTGGACTTCTGGTCACGCCACATATGTGTGAAATTGTCGTATGAGAGCTCAATATGTGTTACTACAGCATGATAGATGTAAACCGTTTGTCCATTGTGTGTGTGGCAGGTAGACAGCCTGGTCATGGTGCCAGGCCTGGTACACCAGAGCCCGCTGGCTGCTCTGGCAGCAGGCGACTCTGTGCACCTGCTCGACCCACGAGACGAAAAGCCATGGACGCTCCACTCGGTCTATGGACATCCTGTCACGTGCCTGGATGCCTCCGACTCCCATGTTGCTCTCGGTGTGAAGCGCACAGGCTGGACAATGCACGACTGAGGCAACAAGGTAAGTTCAATATGTGGAAGTAGGGAGATATTGATTTATTGATTGTTTGTTCTTGCACAATGTGCTAAAACATCTGAACTATTTTAAACTTTGCAACAGAAATAGTCAGTCAGTGCCTAAAATGGTCTTTTTGCTTATATTGATGTTACCTTCAAATTCTTCATGATTCTATAATCTGTACAGCCCAAGCAACAATGTAATATAGTCAGTAAATACTGAAATTGATTGGTGAATTTGAAAAATACAGTTTGTTTGATAAAAATTTGCCTAAAAGCACATACTCAGTTTCTCGTTGCTGGTAGCAATAACACAAATGCAATACATTCAACACTTGTAAGTATATTAATAACCAAATGGAAACTTGTAATATAGATTTTAATAATATATTTTAAAATCATAGATCCAGTTGTCCAGTGTGCAGGTATTAGTAACAATCCGAGATCTTCTTCAGCTGTTTGACCCTCACAGTCTCTGAGCACATCGGACACACACCCTCCGTCTCCAACAACCGAGTGAACTCCGAGTAGAGAGCAGGGAATTCACAGTGAGGACACTCTGACCAGTCTTCTTTCAGCATGTGACGACCCGTGGCGATGCAATAGGGCACGTTGTTCTTGCAGGAATAACACTGCAGCTCGTTCTGTGGGAGCTTGCAGCCACAGAACGGACATGGAGTCTTTTCCTCCTCCAGATCTTTATCGGGACGTCGAACCAACCACTCAATCAGCCTCTGGTACTTCTTGTCGATCTCGTTTCGGTACTCTGGTCTCATCAGCACGGCTCCAAGCTTATAGGACGAGTCTCTCAACCCGGAGCGGTGACACTCTATGACTGCTTCCGTCAGAATGGGAACAACATGTTTAGGAAACCGGCTGATGTAGTTGGAGAGTCGAAGGAGCATGTGGCCCGCTTTAAGGTGTTCTCCTCTGTTCGAATGCAGCTTTGCAAGTTTGTAGGAGTGATAGATCATCAGATCGGTGGTCATGTCCTTAGGGATCTTAGCCTTCTGGGCCCTCAGCTCTGTGTACATGCTGAACAGCACGTTATGGGCATTACAGTAGTGCCCTGCACACTGCTCCTCTCTGGCGAAGATGATGGCCGTTCGAGCAGCCTCCTTGTGCCGCTGCAACACCATGTAGAGACGGAAGAGGTACCTGGCGTCCTTGGGCATGCTGTCACTCTCCCCCATCAGGTAATCTATCAGCTGATTGGTCAAAGAGCTGTCTTTGGCCTGACGCACCGTCTCAATGGCCATCTCCACTGCCAGGTTGTCGTCTGTGTTGGAACACTTCAGGAAGTGTCCCAGGGCTCTGCTGTACTGTCCACACTTCTGGAAGAACTTTCCAGCCTGCAGATGTTTCCTTCCTCCTTCAAAGTAGAAAGCAATGCTCTGGTAATCCTCCTGTGTCGCCTCAGAGCCGATGAAGTCGACGTAGACCTCCATCTTTCCGCGCTGCGCTGCCAGCTGGAAGGCTTCTTCTTTGTACTTGCACAGAACCAGGAAGTGGATGGCTGAGCTTTCGTCGTTCAACCGTAGGAAGAACCTGGCAACCATTTTTACTCTGTCAATGGTCGGCGTCTCCATAACGATGCGCACAGCGTCCTCAGGGTTGTTCAGGTGGTCCAGCAGAACTCGGATCACGTTGTCCCAGTCCTTCGCGCTCTCATAGGCCCGGGCTGCGTCCTCGTACTTTCCATCCGCCTCTTTGGCCGTGGCATACTGCAAGTGGATCTTGGGAGAGGAAACCTGTGGCAGTAGGTCTCCCACCTTCGACCAGTTCTTTCAACGAATGTAGAGCGACGCAGCCTTATCATAATATTGGCCTTTCTCATAGAGCTGAGCAGCTTCAGGGAATTTCTTCATGCTCTCCAGTATGGCTCCACATACTTTCTTGAGCACACTGCTCGGGTGCCGAATAGCCTGTGCGGCTCCTTTCTTGATGTCACCCATTCTGATGGACATCCTGGCTATACCTGCTTGACATGCCTCGTCGTGCTCCTGGAATTTTTTATTGCGGGTCATGCCTCTTTTATAGTGAGCCAGTGCGTTCTCATAGTCTCCAATTAACTCCAAGTGGACAGCATATTCTTTTGATATAAAAGGGATCTGATCTTTTGCTAGCCTTTTCGCTAACATAAGAGCGCTCTCCCAGTGCAGCAGGTCTCTCCTCATCTCCAGGGCAGCGACTGGGCAGTTTGATGACAGGTAAAGTTTCTGAGCCTGGTTGTAGTCTTCTAGAACCTTGGCCAAATGTCCTGCCAGCAGATTCATGTTCACTGTACCCTGGATACCCTGCAGGGACAGGACCATGTCTGTGTTCCCACTATTGCTGTAGACCTCGATGGCCAGATCGACCTCCATGTGGAGCAGGCACATTTTGGCTAACTATGCCCAGTCTGCATCACTGCCTGCGGACTTGCACAGATCCCAGGCTTCGTGGAACCTCTTCAGCATGAGAGCCTGTGTGAGCTGCTTGCTGAACTCAGGCGGTGAATCTGTGCACTTGGTTGAGTGCTTGCGGAATGAGTTTGTACTCAGAGCCACTTCACTGGTCTTCCCACTTGCTGTCTGACAAGTCAGAACGCCGTTGTACAATAGCAAAGGCTTCTGGGGAAACAGGAGCGTGGTGCTTCCCACCAGAACCACTCTGGGACCGTATATGGCGATTCGGAGACCTGTTGGAAAAATCGGTGAAAGTGGAGATAGAGTAGACGTGCAAATTGGAATGCGGCTACTTTCAAGTCCAAACAATCCTAATCTTATCTGTTTCGGCCCCCCCAACCAGCAAGGGCCTGGCCAAGGCAGTTGCTGGAACATCAACTCCCCTGAAGAGCGCTGCAGTGAGACTCTCTTGCATTCCCCTCCTTCTTCCCACAGACACCTGTGGATTGTTGTCCCTGTCTAGGACCCTATCAAGGCTGTCTCCATGGTAATCTTGCAAACTGAGAAACTGTTTGATTGTGGCCTAGGGGAAGGCGACAACCCAGGCCTACTTATACACGAACTTTACATACATACACACGTTCATATTACACACTAATATGCATCCCCCACACCCCCCATCCCACGCCTTCGCCTGCTTCATACCCCCAGTTTGACAGGCGGGTCTGTGACCAGCGCTTTGCGGCTGCAGGACCGGATGGCTGCTTGTCTGTGCTGGTTTACCTCCATCCTCCAACTGGCTGGGCTCAGAACACCCAGTCACTGGCTTACCTCCATCCCCCCTCCCCGTTGCAAGTCATGTTTAAAATGTGTGTGTGCGCGTGTGTGTGTGTGTGTGTGTGCGTGTGTTTGTGTGTCTGTGTGTGTGTGTGTGTCTGTGTGTGTGTGTGTGAGAGAGAAATATTGCCCCAAATTCCAACGTTTGAGCTAAAGGGAGAAATCCGTAATGATCTGTAAATATGTTTGTAACATCATCCTCGTGCCACCATCTCCATCTGTTTTCCTACTACCTGTGTAACTTATCCTCTGTATTACCTTCATTACATTAATTATTTTATCTTAGTAACCGCTGTAACCAATATCCTGGTTTCTAATATGATTCGTGTTTTTTTTTTAATATATTTGTGCTGTGGCCTCTGAATGTCATGCAAATATTGGGAGAAAACATTTGCGATAGAGAGAAACAGTGCCTCCTGTGGTTGAGACATGAACCACCCACTCATCACAGCCTCCTGTGTTTCCCATGGCGATGGGACTCATAACAAACAGAGAGGCCTCAGCAGCGTCCTCTGAGCTGACAGACCCAGACTGCTTCACAGGGCTTCGACCTAAAGATGAGTTCACCTCTGTCCACGCTGAAGAAAACGAGACGCGCCCCCCTGCAGGGCCACAGGGAGCAACGGTAGGTTCATCGCTGCACACGAGCACAGGGTCACTTTATTTTACAAACAGAGAGGCCTCAGCAGCCTCCTCTGAGCTGACTGATCCACACGGTCAAACAACTTAACACTTTGATACACAAGCTATGCCAACTACTAATGCACAACATGGGTCGAAAAATGACCCGTATTCATTTCCTGTTATATTTCATGCTTGGCTGGGTGTTTCTCAGCTAAATTATTTGACAGCTGATTCTTTCTTCTCCATTTAGGAGAAGGCCCCTTTGATGAAATAAAAAGATGAGTCTCTTATATCATCAAAGGAGCTTTAAATATTTAGGAGAGCTGGATTCCCAGCTTGATCCTGACGAACAAAGTATAGGTCCTCAGCATTACAGAATTCAGACTCAGACTCAAGACCAAGAATTGTAAAGAAAGTCAAAAGCAATTTTTCAAATGCATATCAATCAGTCTATAAAGTATGTATTGTGATTACTATTACTATTTTGTTGATCTACCTATGGTAAGCTAATTAGAAGAGAAGCTAGCTTACTAACAGCCAGTTAGTATTGTTCATATTGACCCATGTGTGTAAAAGTGATGTAGAACCAAAGAATATATGTTTGTTTATGAAGTAAGACAGGAAAAAGAAAAATAACTATTTGTGGTAATCAAAAACAAGATTAAATGAATACTTAGAATATTAAATGATAAAATAAATTTATTTCAAATATATAGCAAAGAAACACTCATGCATTAAATAAGACAGGAAAAGAATATTGGTGATACAATAAGGATTTTTATTCAAAATGCAACAAAGGAAAAATATAAATAGGGATCTATGATGATCGAAAACAAATTAATTGGTGAATTCCCTGAAATCCTGAATGAGGAAATTCATTCACTGCAAAGATATAGAAAAATACAAACTTTTGACCCATGTTATGTATCAAAGGGTTAAAGATGAGTTCACCTCTGTCCATGCTGAAGAAAATGAGACGCGCTCCCCTGCAGGGCGGCAGTGACCAATGGTAGGTTGATCGCTGCACACGAGCACAGTGTCGCTGTCACCTTATTGTAGAAACAGAGAGTGTGTGTGTTCATCTGTCTCTGACCCGCAGGAGCAGAGGAAAACTGCCTTTCAGGAGGAATCTGTTAAAAGGTATGGGCTCGTCAAATCTAACGATGAACAGAAGAGCAAACACTGCACGCACGGGTTATTACAACAGAAGTTACCGTCAGGGCGGGGGGGGAGGGGAAGTAATCAGATACTTTATTGAAAAACTACGACACTGTTAGACCAAAAGTAAAAGGAAAAAAAGGAAAATGCACAGACAGTATGAAAAATTGAACCTGTATATAAGTTTCAGATCATATTATATATAAGTATAATTTATATATATGTATATATACATATATATGTATGTATATCAGTTTGTAAAACGGACAAATCTCAAGATATATAGATATATACCACAGTACTTGAGTAAATGTACTCAGTTACGTTCCACATTTTCCTAAAACTCTACTCTATTGTTTTACTGTAAATATCCATCAGCTTTCACACGTCTTTGTTATGTGATATTTCAGAAATTCAGTCAGAGCTGCTGGATGATGATGATGATTCATCCAATTCAAAGTCTCCCAAACCCTGTCACAATCCAGCCACCACAAGACCAAAAGCCCCACTGAAGAAAGGTACATGTTACACAATGTCACTTATTCCAAGGGAAAGTAAATATTATTTACTGTGATTCAAATAAAAAATCCAACGTCTAACTCCAGGTGCTCCACCGAGCGACCTTGAGCTCATGTCTGCCATGATGCAGCGGGTGACCCTGCTGGAGAAACAAGTGAGGGGCCAAGCACAGGAGCTGGAACACAAGGTGAGCACGCACCTCCTCCAGATCAACATTGACACAGCAGCAGTATATTGAAAATCACTGATACGTGTCACACACCCAGACTTCATATTTTCATTTTTAAAGGATAAAAAGATCTCAGTTTTGGAGGAGAAGCTGCGGGATCAGAAGGAATCAGGTAATCACCTTCCACATGCACGGACCTGAGTTTGATGTGAACAGATGAAATGATTTTTGACGTGCTCCTGTAGAGCGAGGTCGTGATCCTGTAGAGCGTGGCAGAGATGATCTTGAAATAATGTGCCAAGAACTGCAGAATCAAGTGCACGAAATGGAGGCAAGTGGATTAAATGCCTGATTTCAATAGTGTGTCTTTATATTGTGTCGAAACCAAACTGAGATTTACTTGTTGCTCTCCTGCAGAGCTTTCTAAAAGACTATGGTTTGACCTGGGTGGGGGACAGAGAGAGCAGTGATTTAGCCGAGTGCACGCAGACGCACAGCCCAGGTAAAGACCACCTCCTCTTCACCTCCTCTTCACCTCTCTGAGCTTTTTCTGCAAACACCACGCGGGGGGACAATTCTGCATCGATCAAATCCTGTACATCTTTTCTTTGCAGGCACATCTGGGGTCAGGGATTTCCACATGAACTTCAACCTGGTGCTGCAGAGGATCAAGGAGCTGAACATCCTCGCAGGGGAGGGGGAGTCTTATGTGCGGTCGACAGCCACAGGGGCCCAGCTGGCACAAAAGGATCCTGTCCACCTGAGGCTGTACAGCAACGGCATCGCCATGTTCGATGGTCCTTTCCGCTCATATCGGGAGCAAAGCACCCAGGTTTGCAAAGTGAAACTTTAAAGGAGAAAAGTGTTAATATAGATCTGGGAACTTTGATGGTTCTTTAAATCTTTGGTTGGCGTTTGCAGCAGTGCATGCAGGATCTGATGGACGGGTATTTTCCATCTGAGCTTCAGGACCGATTTCCAGATGGCGTTCCCTTTCAGGTGAGTCTTTTTCTTTTCTGTACCCCAACAGGCAAATGTGTGAGTTTGTGACTTATTCAAATCCTCTTCTGCAGATTCATGACAGGCGAGATGAAGAGTTTATCTTCAGGTCACCGTGGGATCGATTCCCTGGCAGCGGACAGGCGGTTTGTGGGGAGAAAGATGACTCTTCAAACGTTGCCAGCTCTGAAACTCAAGGTCTTTCTTTGGAAAACAACAATGTGATACTCCCAAAAAATCCAGCCTGAAATCCCTCCTTGCATTTTTTCTTTCTTCTGGTTCTAAGGGAAGAAACTGACCACGGATCAGTTCCTGAGCAGGATGCCCAAGGTGGTGGTTAAGGCCGGACGAGTGATAGATATCAGGGAATCACTGAGAGCAACCCTGCAGGTGTGAGGACGGAAAACATCCAACTCACTACACAAGCCTTTGTGTGTGTATTTATATGCTCTCTTGAGAGATCATCACCACAGCGGCTGTCTAATCTGTCTGTAGTTGTTCTTATATATGATGTCCATTATCTAACAAGCACTTTCTCCAGGGTTCATCTGCTGCCCAGAGCGACTCAGCGATCCCCATAGACACAGCAGCACTGCAGGCGATGGAACAGAGGTATGAACAGTTTATCCTTCATTACACAACCACAACCACACCGATTGGATTCTTTTATTTTTTTATATTTATATTGGGAATCCTGAAAATCCTTTATATGTCTCTCAACTGACAAATAATTGATTTACAAAATTGCTTTTAAATGTTTCCTATTGTTTGCCTTAAATCATTTTTAACTTGTAAAGCACCTCGTAATTGTGTTTTGAAAGGTTGCTATATTAATAAAGTTTATCCTACCCATTTCATATCATGCATTAAGACACAATAACAAAAATAGATCAATAGAAATGGGTTCTAAATCATAAAGGATATTCCTATACTTATTCAAGTTAAAAAATGTTTGGCATAAAATGATACAAGTTCTTAAATATTTCCATATAATTCAAAGGAACTGCCTTGACAAAACAAGGGTTTGGGTTTGATATAACTCAGTATAATCATCATGTATGGTTTGTTTAGATACAAGATGTCAAGCCGGTGTGAAAATCATTTTATAATTTTACAACCATGTAGATATTAGAAGGAATAAACCGGGTTTAGGGGGGTTGCAGGAAAGGTCTAAATCCCCTTCATGATGTAAAGGCTGATTAATAGTGACTGATCGTCGAGATTGTGGAGATTACTGTATGTACTGGTTAGAAGAAATAGGGCAGGGTCCTCATGACCAGCAGAGACTCGGTAGCGTGTGATGGGGTCTCGGATTCAGCTCTGTGGCCTCCTTCAGGAATCTGAGACAGTCAAAGACGTGATTACATAAAGTGTGTTTGATTTTTATGCCTCGCACTGCCGCTGGTCAGCTTTTGTTCAAGTCTGAATATACAGTGTCATGTCATCAGCGAAAAAACATGTCAGCTTCCCCTTCTTTAATTTTCATGATGTATTTCTACTTAAAGTTATTACAACATGTGACAGTTGTTACTTTCCACACTCAGACTGCAGGCGTCCAGCTCTGACCGGCAACCGTCAGCCCGTGACATCATCACGCTCAAGGTGAAGGCCGAGGACGGGGATCAAACCTACGTGTTGACGATGGGCTTCTCGGAGACCATCGGCCACCTGCGACAGTACCTGGACAAACACAGGTGAGGGGAGGACACATCCTCCTGTTCATGTGATCGTCTCTGTCTCACTAACCATAGTAGCACTGGTTGATTGTTGCTTACTCTGCAGAGGTGGTGGGCTCCCTGGTTATGACATCATCAGTGCGTACCCTCAGTGCTGCTATGAGGACAACAGCAGGACGCTCCACTCGTGCGGCCTCACAAATAATGCTACCCTGCTGCTGAGAAGGAGACAACACCCTCAACCACTGACTGCAGTCAAACAAATCCACCAATGAACTATTGAGCCTGACTTGTTTTCTGTTTCATAACAGGCGTGTGTCGTCATGGGAACAGAACAGATGTAAGAAATATTATTGACGATGGCTCTATTCCATTCAAGTGCTCAGGACCAGGGCCCTGAAACTGAAGCTGCTACATGGAATTGAGCCATCAATGATCTTATTATTAACACATGCTTCTCCTATTGTGTCAAAGTGACTTCACTGAAAAGATTTGGATGCACTGATCGTTTTTTTCTCTAAATTTATAAACCTCAACTTAGGATATTATTGACACAATTCTATCTTACACCAAGGGATACAAATTAAATCAAATGAAGTTGACATAACAAGAAAAGTTGAAAGTCTTTATTTCTAAAATATGCAAATACAAACAAGGACCAAAGTATGAAAATATAAACATCTTTTTCCCTTTCGCAGAACATTTGAGATGTTAAGTTAAGGCATGCGGAACCTGACTTTTCCAAAAAGCAATTTTGTGCTACTCGAGTTTCAAGGTCCCATGAAATGAAAAAAAAAAAAATGGCTTGTGTGTCCCTGGGTGCGTCCGTCTGTAAGTCATTGTTGCATATGTTTCTACGAAAATCCCTTTCTCTTCCTGTAAAGTGTCAAGTTATTTTTATTAATGGCTTATCTTGCAAGGAGGGTAAATCTTAAATCCCAGTGAGTGTGACGTGATCAGAGATCTAGGGTTGATCCAGCCAACCCCTCTCAGCCACATCATCACCACGTGGGATTTAAACAAAGTCCCTCTGTCACCTGGAGACAGTGACCTATCCTCAGTGACGGCACACAAAACACCACAGAAGACAATAACAATCTTAAAGCCACTTCATGGGACCGTTACACAAAGTTGATGCCAAGTTTGCGCAAACATTAGAACATTATTAGAACAAAACATTAGGGCCCAAAACACTTTCACACTTGAGTTGTCGATGCAAACAGAAACAATAAATAATACTGAGGATTAATACTGGTTCTCAGGCATTCACTTATCAAACACTCTGTCAAAGCCGTCAACTGAAATGTACAGTGACCCAAAGTTATTCATCTACACTGAGCCGACTCTACAAACATCACCCGGACTAATGAGTATTATTTCACTTCATGTATCTACTAGGAAAAAAAACAAAAAAAGGAGGAAGGGGGCCTCCACACGCTCTGTGACGCGGCCCCTCGGTTGTCTGCTACATTCAGAGTCAGGGAATGTATCGACTATCCTACTGGTTTAACACGCTGAGGGAGAGAAAGTCAAAATGGAAGAGTCTGCTGCACACAGCCCGTGTGTGGTTGGTCTAGAAATGAGTGAGCATTGCGGTTGCGGATGTGACAGGAAGGCACTTCTTGGTGTTTCATTTCGAACGAGTCGTGCAGCAGAGAGGAGCGTTCACAAACATTCAGGGACTTGCACAACTGCCTCGACAGGAGTTTTCTTTGGTTATAAAACTTTTCTAGGCCTGTTGGTGTCGGAAGCTGAATTGGTATTAAACCGCTCAAGTTGCTTTGTCTTTGACTAATGTTACTGTGTCCACCATTTTAAATAATGGCAAGTTAGCAACAGTTCTTTGTGAATACTGTTAAAAGCACAAGGTTTAAGTATTTGCAGTTGATTGTCAACCATTTCTTGGATAATTCCCCTCGGGAGGGAAATTAAGATTTAAATAAATTACACATGTGGGACTTCTACACCAAGAGCCGTCCCCTAGAATAAAACAAAAAGTATAAGACTGTTTGGTAACCGACAGTATCGTGTCATCATCATTAAAAAACACATACACACTATGCTTAAAGGATCAAGTATTAGAGGCAAGTTATTTTCTGTTAGCCCTTGGACAGAAATAGATGAACTCACTGGGGGGAAGGGAGGCTTCTGAGCTACAGGCAGACTTGAGACTCCACGTTCAGTCAGTTGAGAGAAGCACAAGCGAAACCATTTGGGCTTTCCTCTGTCCTCATTTTAAGAAAATGTAAATCCAGTCTTCTTGTCTGATATTCAGTAACTATAGGCATTACAGACAGGCTCGTTTTAGAAGCTTTGGAAAAGGAGCTTCTGCAAGTTCCCCCCCCCCCCGTCACCTGGGAGGGTTATTGGGTGATGCAGTTTTCTCCCATGTCCTGTGCATAGCGGTCCAGTATTACGTTACGCAGTTCTTCAACGTCTCGGCGGAGCTGCTGAGCTTCAACCAGCTTCTTCTGCAGCACCTCTGGACTCATCCAGTTCTCAGCCTGCTCTGCCAGTTGTGAAGGCGCTGGAAAAAAACAAAAACCATGACCCTGATTTATGTCGGTAAGCATCTAAAAAGGCCAATTTACACTCCTGTGTCGAGTTAACACTGTAGCCTGACATGCACCCCCTTCAAATGTTACTACATATCACAGTGAAGCCTCTGCGTCAATCCTACAGTTAACCTTAACTTTTCATAAAACTCACAATTTAACAATGTACCCCAAAAGCAACAACAGTAAATGTCAAGCAGTGCTTACATGTGAGACCAAGCAGCAGGGAGAGGTTTGGGTCCTGTCCCTGTGCTCTCTGGGTGAGGATGCTGCACAGGGAGCGCAGGTCACTGAGGCAGGAGGCGATCTCTACGTGGAGCCTCTGTGTGAGCCGAGCCCCGGCTGGCTGCAGGGCAGAGGAGGCCTGGTTACTGCTCCTCTGCTCTGGATCGCTCATCTGCTCCTTCAGCGTAAGATTCTGCTCCATCAGTTCTTGGTTCTGGGCTGACAGCTGAAACACAGGAGGGAACATCAATCTCCGTGCACAGTAACGTGATCATTTTTAAGGATTAAGGACTCTATCTCACCTCCTTCATGGCTTTGTGGAGCTCCAACACATTCTGCTCTTTGGCCAGCACGTCTCCTCTGAGAGCCTGAGAGCTGTTGTCTTCCTGAGATATCTGCTGCTCCAAAGACTGCAAACACAAACAAACAATGACTCACACGTATTGAGCTGAGAATGTAAACAGTGCAGAGAAAAACTGTCATGATATAAACACCTGGATTTGAGAGCCGAGTTGTTCCATCATCCGATGTTGCTTCTCAATGACCTGCACAAAGAAGAACAGAGCTTTAAAACAATGATTTGCTCTTCAGAACTGCTCCTATAGACTTAAAAAGCCTTAAAGTACCATTTGTGCTGCTAAATTATGATCTGAATCTGAATAATAATCTATAGCTTTAAGGTTAACAGTCGCATTATATATCATGTGTGCTCACTTTGGTGGGGAAATTAAAGCAGATTCACACGTACCTAAGGTTACCAGAGCTAAACTGACTTGTCGCCTATTCCTACTATTTAAATATCAAATTATGTTTATCTTTCTACAGGACTATAAAATCGTTACATCAGCTTCACTGAAATCCTGTGTTTGACTGGTTTGCTTTGCAGCTGAAAAACACAGCAGCACAGAAAGCATGATAAACAATTCGGAGAAAAGAGCCTTTACACTATGAAAGGTTAATTCGAGCCATGCTAACAAATATGACTGAGATGCGATAAAGATGTTCTAGCCTCTGACGCTGTGACTCGGTTTAACCACAAAATAGAGACACTTCCTCTGAAATGAGCACTTCTGGTTTCTTCACATTTCAATGAGCAGTAACTTCTCCTAAGCTCACTCACTCTCATGAACTTTTTGAAACTGAAGTCATTACGCTCCAACATTCGAACGGCAGAACTGCAGTTAGTTTGAAGGAGTTAGGCATTTTAAGTTTAGAGTACTGATTTAAACATGTTCACTCTTAGTATTTTGTGGCTTTCAAATATAAGGTGAACACACAAGGTTTTTAAGGAATAACGTTAACAACAACAGACCTTCTTGAGTCGATGATGTTCCTCTCTTAAACCGTTGTTCTCTCCTCTGAGCTTCTCAATATCCAAAGAAGGCAGCCGGGCTCCGTCCTCTAGGCCCTGCTGCACCCGCTGCTGCATACTGATGAGGACAGAAATAATAACACAGAGAGCATTATGCAGGGTTACTAACGTTTCTTTGTGCACGCACAGAGTGAGGAGAACAACCATGCCTTTTGGTAAGATTGTACATGGAGATCAGACTGTGTGTGTGTTTGTGTGTGTGGGAACATACTCAGTGATGGTGGTCAGCAGGTCTCTCTCCCTGCGTTTCTGCTCCTCCAGCAGTGCGTCCTTTTCCCTCAGTTGCGAGCGTGTCGTCTCTAGACAGGCTTCCAATTCTTTGGCGTTCTCCTGTAGTTGGGCGGCCTGCTGTTCAGCCTCCAGGAGCTGATATGAAAAATAAAAAAACAAGTGTCCCCATTTAATAAATTGAACACCTTGATCTGAGTAAATCAAAGCAGACAGAATAAGAAGGCATGGAAATAGGCAGAGCTCTCCCAACCTGCTTGTTCTGGCTTTGGTAATCCTCCAAGGTGGGCAGGTCGGCTAGGTAGCGCTCCAGAGTCTCAATACGCTGCTGGTTCTCTCTCTTCAGCTCCCCCTCCTTCTGGCACTTCTTCTTCAGGTTGCTGATGTGTTTGTCTCGGCTGCGGATCTGCAAACACCGGCAAATGTGGTGAGATAATATGATCCTATTTATTAGGTGTTACAACCATGGCGAGTGGGAAAGGTCGTGGAGAGAACCTGCTGCCTTTTAAAGAAAGCCGATAGCATTGTTAAATATTTGTCTATGAAAATTATGAGAATATTAATTTATTGCAACATGTATGATCTACTTATGTGCAGGATATTTGACTGAAATACTAAAAGCTTCTATACATTACCAAAATAAACAAAGGGAAGAAGATAAAGAGCAGTTCTCAATAACTATTTCCCCTGAAACAAAAGTGGACACATTATAAACCCTGATATCCTCATTTAAATGTTACAATGTCCTATCTGTTATGACACTGATTTGCTTTGTATGTTAGAGAGGTGTGTCAGGAACTCACCCTCTCTTCCTGTTTCTTCATCTCTTCTGCGTGTCTCTCACATGTCTCCTTCAGACAGTCAGTTAGTCGCCGAGTCTCTGATTCCACCGCTCCCAGTCTGCGATCGCCCTCCACTTTCTCCAGGGCAACGCAGTCTGTGCGCTCGGCAAACTGTGCTCGCAGGAACGCATTCTCTCTCTGAGCCTCCTGGGGAGTGACCGTGTTATACAAAAGTTTCAGTGAACGTTGTTCGGGCTAATTTGTTTGTCAAGGGTGATGTTTGTGAGGAGAGAGAACATGTTTTCACTAACCTGTAGCCTCAGCATGTACATATCCCCATAAGAAGCCCCTCGACCCAAGAGGGCTCCATGGGCCTGCAGCTCGCTTTCCCTCAGACGCTGCTCCAGCTGGGACATGTGCTGCTTTTGTCTGCATCACAACCAGGCCCAGCCAACATCAACACAAGAACAACAACAATACAGTAAACAACTCTGTGTAAAAAAACCTTTGAAGTGAGGCTTCTGGAGGATCAGGGACAAACTAATTAACATTAATTTCATTTAAAACCTCTCCTCTGTTAACTGTTAACCAAAAGAATGATATTACATTTTTGAGAATAAATTCTTATTTGTCTTTCTGTGAATTATAATCAAAGAATCACATACACATTCCCTGTATCTTCCCTCCCTAAAGCATCCCCCCACATGAGCAGTAAAATGATGAGAAACACTTGCCTGTCGATGATGAGCTCCTTCTCCTTTAACAGACTCTCGCTGGCTTTAACCAGCGCGTCCCACTTGCCAGAATCTGAGTGAACGGGGTTTGAGTACAGAGACGGATACTGACTCACTCCAGCGCCCAATAACTGTAACATAGAGGGAAAAGCATGTGACGCTTGGCGCTGCATCCAAGGAGGAAACATGCGACGGCGATGAGAGCCGTGAAGATGTGTAAAATCGTAACCCGGAAAATAAATAAACTATTCATGGCTGACATCCTATCAATTTCTCCTAGGACACTATAAATAGGGGAAAGTGCACGCAATACAGGTATTAACAGAAGCATACCTCTCAAAATAGTTCTCAAAACAAGATGCGAACAGCTCAGTGACTGCAGCTCGCCTTGGAGTGACTGACAACCGATCAAACCGTTTTACAGGAAAGTTTGCCTGACGACAGTAACAGGGTGAAGAACAACGCTATCGATTTTTAATGGCTATCACAAAAGGTAAATAAAACTAGAGTGTCAAGTGGTGCCAATCTCTCTTTAGAGTAGAATGTAATTTTACCCCCCTTGACTATTTAAAGTCTTTCTTCCCACACACAGTGAAGGCACAGCGGAGAGTCGTTATAATCTGCTGCTCCAAAGAATTCGTCCAGAACCACAAATGAGTGAATGCTGCACTCAAACCACAGCTTTGGGAGCATTCATAGAGTTAAGACAACATGACTTGCTTCAAAGACTAAAATGTAAACATCCCCTATGGGTCCCATAAGAATTTTCATTTGAAAGATCTTTCCAGGGTTAGTATAAAAAGTAGTAGTAGTATATATAATTTTTTCTTCTTCCTCTTGTTGAGGGTTAAGGGCAGAGGATGTCACACCTTGTTAAAGCCCTATTAGACAAATTGTGATTTGTGAATATGGGCTAAACAAATCAAACACGATTGATTGATAGATTGTTTCTCCAAATGGGTAAAAGGTTTTTGGGAAAGTAGCTCAAGTGATAGTGTGAGTTTATGTGTCAGCACACATGATGTGGAAGTGCAAACTGTCACTGCAGAGTGACACTAAGTCAGCATCTGCCACAGAGGAAATGAACATTTGAAACTGAGAAAAGAGCAGTTTTTTTACCGTGTCGCCAAATTTGAGTAGAATAGTTTTTCTGAATTATACATTTCAATAAAAGATAGTTAGTGCAATGTATAATTGGTCCAGAATATATGTGGAGGTTTATTTGACACTTCCTGCTTTAAAATAGGACAAGGTGTCTGTGCGCCATCGGTCTTTGTTTAGTGGAACGTTATATTTCCTGTGTTGACCTATATATGTGTCACGCTCTGGATTTCTGGCCAGACGTCAATGTCGAGCGATAACCGACTGCCCCACATGTCTGCTCCCATGGTCATTACATTAACATGGTGTTGTTCTCAGAGAATTCTCCTCACCAACATTGCCGGCAAGACAAATACATTTTGCCAACGAGCCGTGGTAACACATGAGAGAATAATATAAATGCCTGGCTTCTATACCACAATCTAAAACGATCAGTAAGGAAACAAGTGACACGTAGATTTGTGTTTCTTTAGCATTAGTGTTGTATCATTTTTTTGCTCCGGCTGAATCCTTACCTGCATTTGTTCCACTTGCAGACGTAAACTCTCCAGTTGCTGCTTATGCTGCTGTTGCTGCTGCCAGCTGGACAGGTCACTACATCTGTCCTGCCGCAGCGACTCATAACCCTTGGAGCCGGGATGCTCCCTCAGGAGGGCCTGTGTCTGCAGGCTGAGAGGGCTTGCATAAACTCCAGCAGAGCCCGCTGCACAAGGCTGACCGCCCCTCTGATTAGAGGTTTCTGCTGTGCAGGGAAGCCCAGTCCTGGTTTCAGGCAGAACTTTATAGCTGTGCTCCATGCTTCCTCTGTAGGCCTCAGACACACAGTCTGGGCCGTCTCTAATCCCGCTCAACTGAAATCGGAGTCGGACATCAGGACAGAGCCCCCCCAACAGGGCTGTCTGATTTAGAGTAGGTTCTACATTAGGAGTGTCAAACCTCTGGCCATCATCCAACCGTGTGTGGTCTGAGGGGAAAAGCGAGTGGTCCAACCCATTGATGAGGCTGCGGTAGCGGCTCAGGCAATCTGGCTTTGGCCCCACGGGATCAACTCCCACACTGTCCTGAGCGTCCAAGTTGGGCGACGATGCTGACTTGGAAAGAGAGGAAGACTTGGAGGTGGAGCCGCTCTGGGTCCTGGAGCCAGAGGAAGACCTGTGACTATCAAGCGAGGAGAGGCCGTCCTCCTGGACACACGACTGAGGCTTAGAGGATCCGGCCGTGGATGGCATGACATGTGCAGTGGGAATGGGGATCTGACTGCGGATGGGTTGGAAAGAGGGGCTGCTGCTAGAACTGCAGAAATCTAAAAGTAAAAGGAGAAATGAAAAAATATGAGTGGGACTCTCACTATTCACCATACAGATGCATCTTGTTAAATCGGTGCAGAACATGTAGAACACGACTGCAGGCAATTTCCTCTATTTTCAGTGTGTGATGTAAAGTAGATGCAGCAGGGTTTATGGGTGGCCTACTTTGATGATGAGATGTCACCACTGAGAGAATTAACTGGCTCTGACTGAGTCAACCAAGGGAATAGGCTCATAAATAGACTGAAACCAATAGGCAGGGTAAAAAGTTCCATATTACATGATCACGTAACATATGTAATTAATAAAGCTAGTCCTGCCACATTTCTAGCTGAACAAGTAAGCCAATTATATATTTAAAAGTATAATTTCGTTACAACAGATATGCTGAGTAAATAATCTTTTAATCTGCAATAACTCTCAATTATTCTCTTATAGAAATTCAGAGAGAAAGAAACCTGAGATTATTCTACAGAGCACACACCCCATCAACACCAATAGGAAGGCTTAAAAAGTGTTGACTGTCATTTGCAAATTTAAGATATCACATTCTACTAACAAAGACATTTAGGATCCAGATCACAAAAAAACACACACAGATGTCTCCACAAGTCTCCACAAGCCTGAAGAAGTCTAATTCCAACACAAACCTGAGACTCGTGCTGGTGTCTGGAAACCCGGTATTCACTCGAACCATACAAGCGTGTTATTAGCTGGGGCATTTTTTCTAGAGTTGAGCTTAGGTGCGCTGTAAATCCGAGCAACAGTGCGTCCCCTTCATTTTCTGGGTTTAACCTAAACAGTTCCTGAAGCTAAAGACCGATGGCCGTGCGTCGGGCAGACGGGCCCCGTGCCCGATGCAGTATTGTCCTCCAACAGCCAAACCAGTCTGCACCAACCTCTGACCAAACACATCAAAAACAGGCACACGCAGGAAAGGTTAGGGGTATTTATAGCCCACCTCTCGAGTTACAGAGTGATCTGTGGGTGCCGCTTATTTAAGCACCTTTCCTCCTCCCACTGCAACACACATCACACACACACACACACAAACACGTGTGTACACCCAAAGTCAAAAGGCTGAATGGGATCTGTTTTCCCTGCTCATTTTAGACCACAACTCCATTTCACAAGAACCTCTTTGCAATCACAGGGAGAGATAATATTCAGTAAAAAGGGAAGAATATTATAGAAACAACATCAAGCTGTCAGGAATGTAAAACGTCAATTATATTCACAAGAGCCTCCAGGCTTCGATAATTCATGACTAGCAAGAACAAGTCTAAACTTCTCTTTAAGAAAAACTTTTACTAGATGTTTGCTCAACAGAACAGTCGTTCCTTCCCTTGCAAAAATATATAAACTGAAAATTACCAACAGCTCCAAGTGTTTTGCTTTGATTAATATCAACTTCCTTTTTTATCAGTTTGTTTTCTACATCTATTGATTTAAATGTAAAATATGCAGTATGGTCTAAAACCGGTCATTATTGTAGCTCAATTTGCGGCGTATTGTCATGTTGCTAAGCACCAATGTCAGTTGAAGTGCTAGGGCACAGAGGAATCAACACCAGTGTTATTCTTAACACTTTTGGCTAAACCAGAGAAGCCTGCAAGTACTGGTTACATTCATTCCTGCATGAAGACAGTGGCTGTAACTGAAAGTTATCCAGAGACATGAATGCGGTTGGACCAAATCAAGTAAAACTAACAATTATTTTGAAGTACAGTGTCTTATAACAAGCTTGAATGCTGTTTCAATCCTTCCAGGAATGTTGTCTTACAAAACCTGACCCGTGGGATTGCATTGTTAGAGGCTGGTGGGATAAGACATGACGCCTCCAGGAGAAAGTGCCATCAGCTTCTTCAAAAATTTAGAGACGAGCCTCTATTAATACAACAAAATGTTCTTTAGAGTTCTGTGGTTTTGAGAGATTTGGATCGGGTGACAGGACATGTGAGAGGAGGTGTGCAGAGATCGTTTAATTCACCATGGTGATAAGAAAAAGCAGCAAACCACGCATCAGTTTATGAAGGGGTGTACACAGCATCATCTGGCTAACATTTGCACAGGATCCTATAAAACTACCTTATGCACTTCAGCTGACACACCACTGGTCTGACTGATGTGGAAACTGCTGACGAAGAAAAGGAAATTACATATTAATGGCGTCCATTGGAGATGCAGGACAGCTTTTTACCAAACCCCACACAAGTAAATGTAACTTGGTGCAAAGGGTGAAAGACAGTGACCTGTGTGAGGTTGTTATGAAAAGTTTCCACCTGGCAACCAGTGTATAAACAGCGTTGGTTCACTTCTGATATTTTTCCAGTCTATTATTTTGCAGTGTTTCCTGTTGTACAAGAGACCACCCATCCCATTTAGCTGTAACCATTCTGATTAGAGTGTGTTATTTTTTCCACTTGCTGTATATTCAATAATAAATATTGTACACACCAACTCTGCAGGACTTGTGCATTCTCCCCAGTGGGGCCTTCCCATTTATAACTATGATAATATAAATATAAACTTTGGATGGGACATTTCACACCACGGGCACGGGTCCAGTTTCCATTTAGCTTTCCAGTCCCGGTATCCTAACACCCCATCCTCCCAATTAGCCACAACACCAGAGCAGTGTGGCAGAGCCCGGGGGCATTTTTCGGGAAGGAATTTAATCTACCTCTGCAAATCTCCTAATCATGGATTGAGGATCATGAACATTTTGCTTACTCTATAAATAGCTGAGGAATAATAAGGGAAGACAGTCTTACCAGCCTAATCACAAAGAAGGGAGGGTTGGGGTTAAGTCTGAGGATCATGAGTGGCTCCTCGCTACTTTAAACAATCGTCAATTTACAAGTCAGCTTCAAGTATAGATGACAAACATCTAATAGCCTGTGAAGTGCAAGAATGTGGCAGACTATTACAAAACAAACCTCAACCACCACTAAGGCAAACAACTCGGACTCTGTGGGACTCCACCACTGACAGGCAGGCTGCAAAACAATGTTACACAATACTAGCTACAGGCGGATCGAAGAACAAGCAAGAGTCATCACCTTCTGTGCTGTCAGATGCTGAGGTGCCAAGACCAGTGTCCCCACTGTCTGATGTTCCAGGCCGGCGGCCAAAGCGACTTTGGAACTTCTCTGACACAGCTGGTGTTTGCCACTCCATGTCGGCGAACCGAGCTAACGTATATTTGAGAAACAGGACAAAGGCAACAGAGGAGGGTATCAACACATGCTGAACCGACACACAGTTTATGTATTTTCACAGCAGCATGCCAACTCACCCGCTGGTTTGGAGTCGATGTATCTCTGTGAGGTTGTCATTCCATACAGGACAACGTCACCTGATACGGACGAGGGAAAGTTACATTATTGTATTGTGCTGACACATTAACAATACAATGACTGTTGTTTTAGTTTGGAATGACATTAATGGGGATTAGTTAAGGTCTGCTGTTAATAGCTTTGACAAATAACCTTTATGATAATAACTTTATATGTATGTATAGACAGATAGATACAAACAAACCTCAACAATACATACAATTTGTATTTAAAAAGTAGCACACATTGACAACAAGCAAAATAGCAATCATAGACTGAAAATGATGACACAAAATCTATCTATCTATCTATCTATCTATCTATCTATCTATCATCTTAAACTAATGGAAAAGGAAAATGATGAAAGACACAATTACAGCTTCAAGAAAAAAAAAACAATGTAGTAACAGCAATTAAGTAGAAGTAAGTTGTGAGAGATGAAGTCTAAGTTTCCACAGTGGAAGTGACAACCCTGACAAACACTTCACATTTACAATCCAAATCGCCATTTAGTCTGAAAGGGTCCATTAAGAACCAGACACTGAGATGTTGACCGAACTCAACCTGCTCTCTCGCGTCGCATGAACTGAATGTTCGTGGCTGAGGACGACAGCTGCTAGTTAATGACTGATCTGCTCAGCGATCAAACGCATCTGCCCCTCGACGACGAGCCAGACACCCAACTCGACCCCGCTCATCATGGGTACCAACGAAAATAACGACATGAGCACATCTCTTACATAATCTGTTACACAAACGTCTTTATCCCTCCGAGGGCTGCAGGAAGTTCCACACCATACGTGTGCAGGCGACTACAGAGAGACAGATGGATACGCGGAGTCCTGGCTGCCACGAACTAATCCTCCTCACCAGCTAATTCAGAAAGGAAGTGACTCGCTCACGCGTAACTAGCCGCGGAGAGCTAAATCAGCTAAATGTTACTAACCGCTAGATTGGATTTGTTAACAAAAAGAATTACGCTGTCAGATGAAAGCGATAATCATAGTTAATCAACGTTGTGGTGGTTTTAAAGTGACAACTTACTCTCCACAGTTCCCTTCCCATCACGTTCACATTAGTCCTTGTGATGCACTGCACCGTTACCCATTTCGGCTAATCCATGGCAAATCTGTTTCCGATTGCTAACAGCTAGCTAACACAAGGCTATCGTTTGCCTAGCTACCAGAGGGAACATTACACATATGTGAGAGCCTTCGTGCTAATGTTGCTGAAGCTAATGTGCTGAGAAGAGCTTAACTTTACCTTTAGTTCCTCATAAACACAGGGTGGAGGAACAAATCTCGGTTTCAGACTGGTGACCGAAGCCGAATCTGAACCATCCGCTGCTGCTGCTGTTGTTCCGCTAACAAACTGAACTGATCCTCTCCGCTGGCGCTGAACCGGCCAACACACAGTGGACGCTTGTTTAACAGCACAGCGCCGCCCGGTCAACACAAACGGCTCATGTTGTCACATAAAGCGGGTGTTGTTGTTTTCTCTACAAGGGAAGTTTGTGCAACCGAAGAAACAGCTGAGAAACTAGAGGGGCGGGGTTCGACTCTTTTGTTTAATTATTTATGTCAATGTCACAAAATATTAGCGCGTTCAGGCTGACATGTGACCAGATATCACAACAGTGACACAAAACGAACCAACCCAGCCAAGATGTTTTGAGATGGCAAGAGTAACCTGGGGAACAAAGGTTCAAAAGTGTTTCAAGCGACTGTTTAACATATTATTAAACTGTTATACACATTATAACACAGTTGTACACGTTATAACACACTATTACATATTATAACTACTCTAACATAGTATTTACATATTATAAAACAATAAATCACAGCATTACATGTTATGACACATTTAAACAAATTATAACAAATTATAACACAGTATTACATATTATAACATGTAATAACACAATATTACAAATTTAACACATTATAACATAACATACCTAAACTACCATACCCTAAACTAACAGAACCTAACAGAACAATACCTAGCCCAGCCTAAATCCTCTTTTACATATTACAATGCAACAGACAGCAGAATACATGTGATTATTGTGGGGCTGGGCATCAAAACAATAACATTAATCACTGCAATATCATTTTTATGTATAGCAATATAGTGAAAGCTCAATATCGATATAATGCTTATGCATTGTGCAAGCACATTGATGGGGTGTAATACATCCTCAGTTTTTAATGTTCAGTCTCAGATAGCTACAATATTTATATCAACTCTTCAATACACCACATGGGTCAAAAGTGAGCTAGCTCAATTTTTATTTTCTATATATTTGCAGTCAATTTCATCATTCAGTATTTCAGGTATTCCCTAATAAACTTTTTTTGATCATCACAAATCCTTATTTACGTAAATGTTTCCTTTGGGACTTTTTGAATAAATGTATCACTACCCTTCTAATTTTTAAATGTTCTTACTTAAGGTATATTTTGTATTTCTACATCACTTTTACACACATGGGTCAAAATGACCCATACAGTATGTATTCACTTCAGAACACCTACCATTTATTTCACACAGCTGATTTTGCACATCTGATGCATGTCGGCCTTATTTTACAATACAGTACTAGTGATGTAGGAGCCAAATTTATGTTGACTCTTATGTTATCTTTCTTTATTAGTACGTGCATGAGTGTGTGTGTGTGCGTAAGCATGAATGAGTGACACTGTGTCCGTAGGTGTTTTCACCCCCACCTAAAGGACACCTGAACTGGACCTGAGAGGCTGAAGGTGGAGCCCAAGGGGAAAGGCGCCAGCAGCCAGAGCATCTGGGCGTGGCTGAGGAAGGCAACAGTTTTTTGACCGTGTGCTGTGACGTTCGACAGGGAAACTGTGCTCAACGAGAGACTCTTTAGTTGAATGTCTTTTAGTTTGTTTCAAACAACTTGTAATCCACCTTTCTACAACTGGTCTCACCTCTACTTCTCATCTTTTATACAAGCGTCAGAGCCAAAACCGAACTCAGCCACCGGTAGTAGTAAAGTAGAATTGCTGCTACAAGTGAACAAGAGAAATACGTACAATATTAACTAGCTGTTAGCTAGCTTCATTTCTGGCTAGCTAACCATAGCTAGATCAACAAAATAAAATTTAAAATACAACAGTATAGACTGATAGTACTAGACTATAGTAGACTGATTGATATGCATTTGATTATCTTTATCCAGAGTGTTGGTAAGGATGGTCGCACTCATTACAGACTTACGGTTCACATGTTCATAAAGATGCTGTATGAAGGACAGAAAGAGGGAAATGAGGAGGCAATTCTTGGTCTTGATTCTGAGTCTGAAATCTCTAATGCTGAGGACCTAGACTATGTTCTACAGGATCAGGCTGGACATGTGGATGTGTCTTGGAATCCAGCTCTCCTAAAAGAAGAAGGATCCATTGATGACAAGTCTTTAAAGTAATCAAAGGAGTCTTGATCCTAAACGAAGAATCAAGAATAAGTTATATAAGAATTTAGAAAAGAAACACCCAGCCATGCTTGAAATTAATATGGGTCCCTTTGACCCGGGTTGTGCATTAGACACAATGGGTTTGCATAGCTTGTGTCTCAACAGGTTAAGATAGTTAACCCTAATCTTTACTGCACCTTCTCAAGACATCTTGAAATAAATCATAATTTGTCATTTATTGTGATAAATATCGAAATAAATATAATATCAGCTATTTTAGGTGTAAACTATAATTTATTCAATTGGTTAAATTTGAACCTTTCTGCTTTACACTAAAAGGGAAGTTGTAGGTCCACATCCAAATATGGCAGAACAGCTGTGGATAACAAAGAAGTGAAAATGTCACAAATGCTTACATCTGTTGTAGGAAGTTGGGACATCGATAGTAAGATTTGCAAACCAACATTCCCATTATCACTCCGTGACACGTAATTTTGTATTTTTTAAAATTGGATGAAATAAAGATTACAAAATCAGCTTCACGCTGTCGTACTTTGTTTGAGTAATAACGAATTATTCACTCTAATAATCAGATCAATTGAATTAGAAAAATTGCAGTCTGACACATTGTAAAGACAATTATAATAAAGCATACCTTGTAGGGCTTCATGTGTTATGTAACGTTATCATGAGAACACCTTCTTGTTACTGTCCTCACTAACACATGTTCCTGTCCTGCCAAATCTCAGAGTTGGATTCACTGATACAGGACTCATAAAGCATTCAAATGTCAGTAAGTCATTTAAGTTATTTGCTTCATTGGGGCTGACAGGCCGGCTCAGAGAACATCTGCTGCTGGCATGTTGTGAAAATGTCACAAACAGGGAGGACTGCAACAGGCTGTTATTAGGGAATAAGAGTCACATTTAAGTTTCCTCTTTTTTATTGTTGTTCTGCATTAACGTTTTGACCTTCAATGTTGACATCCTATGAAAAGTGTCTCCTAATAAATGAAAATATATATTATACATTCATCTAATCTGTTGCTTACAATTTGGTGAATATGACACAACTTTACCTGTAACTACAGTGCTCTGGGTTATTGTGAAGACCAAATAAGAAAGAAAGGCAACATATAACAAGAAAGAATATGTAAAAGCAACTATATATTCACATGATTGCGCCATAGAGGTTCTTACACTTTTTAATAATTTAATAATTTTATTTTTAAAGGATGTAGATTGTCTGAAAAAATATTCCAATTATATTTGTGATAGACTTTTGCTGATATCTGTTAATTTTGTCATTTTCGTAAAGAAAAACTGAATTAACAACATCATCATCGCCAAAGTAATATAAAGGATAATATGATAATGAACATACTTGCCATTCTTCAACTTTCCCTTTAACGCCCTACATTTTTTAAAGAAGTAAATCCAGTTTCTACTAATGCCACAAATGTGACCGCCTCTGGTTATGCTAAAGATATTGGTTTTTGTTTCTTTTTACCTTCATGGTTGTTAAATAAATAATCCTAAAATGACTTGTACTCATACTTCATATGATCAGCTGAGCCATTGACAGATTTTCCATCGCTGCAACAAGTACACGGATTCTTATAATCTGTTCTTGACTCATGTTGTTCTGCGTTTTTATCTTCACTGATGAAACTGATGAAACAACTTATTGAAAGACACTTCGGATAAAAGCATCAGCTTAATGACATCTATTGTAATGTTCTTGTTTATCAGTTTGACTGAGTCCTTCCAAATACTCTTTACATCCTAAACTGCCACATTCTCAAGAGTCATCGGATGAGATCTTTAATCTTTTGTTTGGTCGATTGCTAATTATGCTTTTCTTCATTGTCTTCCTCGGTGAACAGCACATGAAGCTGAATATCTCACTTTATTTCCAAATTTACGATAAAACGAATTCTTTCTATGAGTCTGTGAAATATATATGTATATATTGAAACATAACTACAGCTATTTAATCAAGGAAAAAATTGTAATTCATCATACAATTTTCATTTCATATTAGAAGCTGTATTTTGCTGTATAGTTACCATACAGTCTATGATAATCAGTGTTTTTTGCATGAACGAACACAAAAGAACGCGTTCATTGAACACGTTCACCTTTATGAGAACGATGAACTGAACGCAACTCAATGACAAATAATGAATTTGAACTGTGAACACGTTCATATTGTAGCGTCCTCGCATACAGACGACAGGAAACTTCTCTCTTTATGTGTAACTTTATTAAAGTCCAGCGAACACATCACATCTCTTCACATCTTCTTGTTCGTAACTCCGACACTCCTATCATCCACCACTGTATTCTTCACTCCCCTTCCTCATTCACCCTTGATATGCCAACTCATCAGCCAATGAGAGCCTGCTACCCACAAAACCCTACAGCCATTGGCCTAGAATTGTCACGTGCCCCATCCCTGCCTGTTCACTAACGCTTTGGACATTTCAATACTTTCTCCTCATGAGAGACGCTGTCTAAATCAAATTTTTTCACCATGTCGTTGCTCAGTGCCAGTAAAATGTCCGCGATGTAGCCTAACCTAAACCAACTAACTCGACTTCGCACTACGTTACCCATCACTCATGACACACATATGCAGACCAATCAAGCAACGTTTTCCAAGTGTTTTCTTCTCTGGCCAGTGTCTCGGCTCCGAACCGTAGTTGGGAGCTCAGCTCACTGGTCTGGGCCAGCCCTGGTAATGTTGGCGCCCTAGGCGAGATTTTAAATTGGCGCCCCCCAACATACACACGCAAACTGTCATGCATCCCCAAGAACTTTTGGACTGTAAACAGATGCACACACAGGCAGACAAATTTGTAAGCTATAAAAAACAATACAAATATATAATAAAATATATCAAAAGAGTCCTGTACTGATAGCATATCATGTCATGTCGACACAAATAAACTTTAATGATGTCCACAATCGGGTGATTCTTACCTCTATATTGTTCTTTCTTCTCCTCCACTTTGCGGTGCTTTCTGAATTGTGCACCTGTTCATTTAATCTTTTTTGGATTCATATTTGACTCTAACCGCAGTCTATAATGTCCCTACTATGCTGCCAAAATGAGTAGGTTTTTATACATCTCTTTGTAGGCATCATGCTTCTATGAGGAACTGTTGTGAAGTGAAATGAAACTCCTTTTTTTTCTGTTCATGCTGAAATAAAGTGGATTCACTTGTTCTGACGTTTTCGTCACATCTTTATAAAACACCTCACTAGCTTCACACTATAAACCCAATGGGGCTGGGGAAATGTTTTTTGAGAGAAGATTCCAGATTCATTCACTAGACTGGCACTCAGTAGAGCTCAACAGAGCCGTATAGGTTCATCTCTGATCCATGCAGCTTCCTTCTAACAAGTTGTGTGGTTATTGGTCCAGTAGTTTATTACATAAACCTGTTGACTGACAAATCAGAGATGAAAACATAACCACCTTAGCAGAGGTAATAAAACCTCCACCCATTTATCAAGGAAATGTCACCAACATTAATAATTATTAGAATCACAACAGGAAATTAAAAGTAGAATGAAATGTTTCGAGAATATCTAAATAGTTGACGGGTAATTTTCTGTTGGTCGACTTATCAATTCATTTATTAAGAGCTAATTTTCCCCTGCTTCTTAGTGTATAGGGTTTTTATATTGTGTTTTGTTTACATTGTTTATATTTGATTATTTTTGTCGATTATTTTTGCTGGTTGTACATCAAATTGCCCTTAAAAGGTATTAAAGATTTTCTTTTATGAACAACTTTAGTTAATCAGAAGCTGCACAAACCAAGCTGGAGCAGCGAGGAACCCAGCAGCCAGCAGGGGGCAGCCTCAGGACATCACGGCAGACTGTGATTCTTGTAAGGCGTTCAAAGTCAAGGTTGGAAAACGTACTGGGTTATTCTCTAACAATCATCCAGTATCTAAAAGGCAAAAATCTAAAAGTACCTTTTAAGTAAGGCTGTCAAATTTATGTAGTAAAGTACAAAATATTTTCTCTGAAGTGTTTATCAAAAGCAACATGACACGGACACACACACGATAATCTGGCCATTATCTTTATGTGTTTAGTTCTTCTCAGGAACCATCAGGCGGTGTGGCCTAGTTGGTAGAGCGTCCGTTTTCCAACAAGAAGACCTGTGTTCGAATTCCATGCCTTCCCATCTTTAAGCAGAAAATATATCGAACTCTTACAATTAGTAGGATATCACTTAATAATTGCTAAATATCTTACACTATGTAAATTTAACTTAATTAAATATAAAAACAGGGAAAAAATTTAGTTAAAAAAAAAACTGCGCGTGCAATTTCTGTGCAGTGGGATTCTGCGCAGATGTGCGCAGTAGGCTTCTGTGCAGCATGTGCGCAATGGGCTCCTGCGCAGCATGTGCGCGCGCAGTTTTTAAAAAAAAAATTTAATTTAATTTTTAATTTATTTTTTTTATATTTAATTTTTCATCATCATCATTTCTCCGCGCTGGTTCAGGGGTAAAGGATGCTGGTCTTCTCAGGAGATTATGTGTGTGTGTGTGGCCGCGGAGCCTCCCGGTTCTTCCCGATGCGAACAGCCTAAGTATTTAACAAGGGCGAGGAAAGGAAGCGGACCGCTTTTCGCAGCGCTTCTACCTCCGGTGCGTCCCCGGGGTTAGAGAATGATGGTGTGACTTATTGTTTTAAATTGCATGTTTCACGTCATGAGAAATCAGTGTCCCATGTCGCCTGTACCAGGTGCCGCCCCTGTCACTGGTTATGTTGGCTCGCTGTCTGGCCGGTAACAAGCCGTCTGGACCGCTCCGTGAATAAGGAGGAGGAGATGTGTCTTTACTTGGAATGCGGCCACTCTATTTCTCGGATATACAGCAGGAGCAACACTCGTATCACCTCCAGGTGGTCCGTCACTTCTCGTTATACACACACTTTTAGCGTCTTTACCCACAATACCTAGATGCACTACGTCACAAACTACAAACTTTCCTTAAAGGGGCAGGCCATACCTGCAACACAACAGCTCTTGGTCTCATATACAGATGGCATGAGAAAGCAGAGAGGGATTTTTACACACTGTCTGATAAAGATTCCAACAGTAAAGGAGAGGTGTAATGATGGATAAAGTTTTCATTCTCACTTTCCACCTTAAAACTATGACATGAACTGAACTATGAACTAGTTCAGAATTTAAATGTTGAACTATGAACGTGAACTATTCATGTTTACTTGTTTGAACTGAAATTTGAACTAGTTCATGAGAGGTGTAAACTTGCACAACACTGATGATAGTTATTCATCTTATATGTGCTGCAGAAATGTTAATTTGGGGGGGTTGAGACCTTTATCTTGAAAAGGACGCAGAGCGGAAGTGTCCGTCGGGTGTCAGCAGGCGGAACAAAGTTGCGTGAGGAAGGAGGAGGAGGCTTGTGTTCATGTCAGTATCAGCGCAATCCTGTCAACAAACTTACACAGAGTGAGATTCGTTACGTTCACTAAATGGACATCTCTTGACAGAAGACTTTTTAGTTGAGGGAAAACGGTGAGATTCCTCCTGCGGCCGCGGATCTTAATGAAAGTGTTGCCAATGTTTACGTTCGGCGATGTGGACGTTTTGTTCAGCTAGCAGGATAACGCCAGAGAGGCTAACGCCAGTAGCAGCTACTTGGTTAACGAGAGGCCTGATGCACAGGTGGCTAACGGTGGTAGCAGGCTAAACGTGTCCTAGCGTTGATTATACATGTCAGTGTTTTGTGAGACAGTCCGCTGGTTTCAATAGTGACAGAGTTGCAAAGCTAACATTAGCTCGTTGGCTACAGGACACGTATCGTTGGGGTTCACTGACGGGAGCCAACCAGTCTTTGGCTCTGGAGTGAATCTAGTCTGTTTACTAGCTGTAATATATGTGTATACAGTACATGTAGTGCTAATGTTTTAGTTATTCTTAAAGAGCTCATATTGAGTAAAGCATTGCAATGTCGTTCCCCTCCCCCTTCCATTAAAATCAGTGTGTCTTTCCTGTGTTAACCATCCTGCTTTAATTTGTTTCATGTTTGCACAGCTTATACTCAAGAAGCACAGACTCAATGTCATCTGAGCTCTGACCCCTGGATCATCCGCCCCAGTCCCATATATCTGTCGAGTGGTGAAGTCATGACTACCGTCAACATTACCAGAGATATCCTGCACAGGCAGATCAGGGTTAGTAAACAAACGCCATGCTGTATAATGAGCTGAAAATACTACTGATAAGACAAAATGCTTCTTGTCTATAGAAATGATTGTGATAGGACTAACCCAAATCGACCCCTCTCAAATGTGAAAGATGATGGAGTGTTTGATTTGTGCCCGCAGGACAAGAGGGCGTCAGGCTTCCAAAGGTCCTATCATGTGACCGACCCCTTCATCAAGAGACTCGGGCTGGAAGCTGAGCTTCAGGTGTGTGACAGCGAGTGTGTTCGTGTGCACATGTAGATATACAAGGGAGACTGACCCATTTATACTCTCTGTCTCAACAGGGTCATACAGGCTGTGTGAACTGTCTGGAGTGGAATGAAAGAGGAGAGTAAGTCTTCAAAACTCAAATCTCCAACCTCTGTTTAATTTCTAATCTCTCGCCTGGTATCACTGGTTAGTTTACGTCACCACACATCTATGGCAAAAGTCTTGTGCTGTCCTCTCTTTACTGTATAGCTGCTTTCAGACGTGCACATTCTCCGCAGTTTCTCCGGAGGATGGTCATGTGTGAATGCAAATGCATTCATACATGCAGATGCACTTTCAAACATGCATTTCTGTGCACTTCCTCCACCTGGCCACCTAGTATAAAGTCTGCAGAATCCAATGTGAGTGCACAGTAGGAGATCACCTGCTGGAGTCACCGTGAGTGAGTGGGGGGGTTGATGCCCAAGAAATCAGTGGCACACAAAGTTGTTGAGAGTTTGTGGTGATAAGAGTCGACGCTGATGTCGATGTGCTGTGAACAAAGTCATCTGTATTTGACTAGGACATGCTCTAAATAGCCCATGAGTATTAACCAGTCAGAGGTAATAGGAATGTTGCTTGACTTTTCCTGTGTTTCTTTTTGGTTCCAGTCTGCTGGCCTCGGGCTCAGATGATCAACATGCCATCATTTGGGATCCGTTCAAACACAAGAAGCTTACCACTATGCACACGGGTCATGCAGCAAATATATTCTCTGTTAAGGTAAGGAGGACTAATTAGTAGCTCCTTATCATAATTCAAATTGTGGATGTCCTGTGCAAATGTTGCTTTTGCTGTGAACAAATCTTGATTGCAACTGGTGCAGAAGCGACAGATACATTTAATGAAGGTGTGTTATTTTGAATAGTGAATCCTCCGTTCATTATCTCTTATTTGCTCTTCTGCACGTGACCACATCTCCATATTGGGGGACTTTGCTTTTAGTAATTCAGTTGGTAGACGGCTCAAATAACCTAATGTGATTTAACATTGTGTGGCAACAGTCACCTTTGGACCAAGACATTTTTGGCAGCCATGAGGCCTCCCAGTACGAAATTGAGCTGCCTTCCTAAAAGTTGCTGATTTAATACAACACTTTGCTCGGCCCCACCTCATCTTCTCTTGTCATTTACAAATGCAATCTATTTGACAAATTCACTTCCTGTACATTAGGTGGCACTGTTTACCATTTAATAAGTCTTACGTTGCACATTTTGTTTGTTTTGTACTAATTCTGACCCGTTGCTCTGTCCGTTCAGTTCCTCCCTCACTCCGGGGACAGAATTTTGATAACAGGCGCGGCCGACACGAAGGTCCATGTGCACGACGTGACAGCGAAGGAAACCATCCACATGTTTTCTGATCACACCAACCGAGTCAAACGCATCGCCACGGCGCCCATGTGGCCCAACACTTTCTGGAGTGCTGCGGAGGATGGCATCATCAGGTTGGGAACCGGCACAGCGAGGGCAAAATATCTCAAGTGTCTAATGATGTTAATCTGGTCATTTCTCCTTGTTCGCTACAGACAGTATGACCTGCGGGAGAACAGTAAACGCTCTGACGTGCTGATTGACCTGACGGAGTTCTGTGGTCAGCTGGTTGAGGCCAAGTGTTTGGCTGTCAACCCGCGGGACAACAACTATATGGCAGTGGGAGCCAACGGTCCCTTTGTACGTCTCTATGACATCAGGATGATACACAACTACAGGTCAAAGACGTTTTTTTTTTTAAAGTTCAGTCATTTTATGCTAATGTTAATTCTACAACCGCTGAAATGTGGAGTGTTCTCCATTCCAGGTGTAAGCAAACTTGTTTTGTTCCTTCCACAGGAAATCTGTGAGTCAGAGCACGTCTGCAGCTGTGCACACATTCTGTGATCGGCAGAAGCCAATCCCAGACGGAGCCGGGCAGTATTATGTTGCAGGTGCAGTACATATGCAGCTGAATTGTTTGACATCAGATTTATTTAATGGGTGGATTTGGATTCTTATCATACGTTAAAGTCCTCAGGAAATAGAGTTTACAGGAAATTAATGTGAAGGATGTGGTTGGAGAACACAAGTGTTTGTTTGAATTCTCCAGGACACCTGCCAGTGAAACTCCCAGACTACAATAACCGCCTGAGGGTCCTGGTGGCCACATATGTCACCTTCAGTCCAGATGGCACAGAGCTGCTTGTGAACATGGGAGGGGAGCAGGTAATGCTTCGTAGACCAAACAAGGATTCATTTATTTCTGGTCTATGTTGTTAGCTTTGTTTTATTTGATTATTGTTTTAATTTTTTTCTAGGTGTATCTGTTTGATTTGACATTTAAACAAAGGCCGTACACCTTCATGATTCCAAAAAAGTGCCAGTCAACAACTGGTAGGTCTGTGCGCCCTGGAAAGAAAACAACTTTGAGTGGTGCCTATTAAATGTAGAAGTTTGGTATCAGTTGAGTTAAGAGGGTTTCTGGATTTTTGACTCCACAGCAGACGTGCAGAATGGAAAGACGACCAATGGCGTCTCCAATGGAATTAATTTGCCAGCCAGCCGTATTCGCTTTGCCCCAAGCAAGATCCGCTCAAGGTAGTTATCTTTCACCCTGACATTGACCCTGTGAGTGGGTTAAAAACAGCATCATATGGTCTTTGTGAACAGAAATGATGTCCATGATTATTTGCATATTGAGTGAGGAAGTGAAATCAGATCACAAGTGGTCACAGGAGACACGTCCAGGACAGAGATCCATACAGATTAACTTAGAGCTGTTCACATGTGATCAGATCTCTCAAGTCGTCACCAGGGTCTGAACAGGGCCAGCGATCGCATCAACTCACAGATTGTTTCACACGCTTGAATCGTCTTTCTTCTGTTCTCCTTGTTTTAGTTCTTCTGAGCTCCCTCCTCACTTGGAGAAGATAAAGCAGCAAGCTAATGATGCATTTGCACAACAGCAATGGACACAGGCCATCCAGCTGTACAGTTTAAGCATTCATGAGGCCAGCGGCAACGCCATGCTGTACGGAAACCGGGCTGCAGCCTACATGAAACGAAAATGGTACGGTCCATCACATCAAGGCGCCCAAAGCACCACTGCAGACAGACAATGCATCACATTTTCCTAAAGGCCGTGAAAGCAGTTAACAAGTGTTTACATCTGTGATTCACAGGGATGGGGACCATTACGACGCCCTCAGAGACTGTCTGAAGGCTCTGACTCTAAACCCCGGCCACCTGAAAGCCCATTTCAGACTGGCACGGTGTCTGTTCGAGCTGAAGTATGTGACCGAGGCTCTGGAGTGTTTGGAAGATTTCAAAGGAAAGTTTCCAGAGCAGGCACTAAGTAGTGCCTGTGACGCCTTGGATAAAGATATCAAGGCGGCTCTCTCAACTAAGACAGAATCAGGTAGAAATCTACAGACAAACCACATTGCCATCAGCCTTTTGTCTGAGAGGACTCACAGAGTACACACTGTTAGAAGATTGGAAACATACAAGCTCTGAGTGATATTTAAGCCGGTGTGTCTGTTTTTGTTGGCTTGTTAATCTGTCTGAATGATTCAGTTCCAATAAGTTTGATTACATTTTTCAGCAGCTGAAGATAAGAAGTCTAACAGCTCCATACGATTCCACTCGTACAGCAGGAAGGAGTCGATCCCCGAAGACGAGCTGGTGCTGAGAGAGCGCAGCTACGACTACAAGCACAGATACTGTGGTCACTGCAACACCACCACCGACATCAAAGAGGCCAACTTCTTTGGAAGGTCACTAGAGCGCCCTTTCAGCCTGCAGCGGCCTCACTAGGGGGCAGTCACGAGCCGGAGATTGAGAGTGAAAAGCAGCTTTCATTCAAGAATCTAGTCTCAGGGAATGATATCAACTGGGTTTGGGATTGAGCACAAGTCCAACATATAATGGCTTGATTATTTCATCATATTTCAATACAAAATGTTGTTATTTACCAAAAAAATATTGCTTTCCCCACCCCCACAAAATGTTGATAATATAAGATTGTAAAATATCTTTTTCACATTATTTCAAGTCAGTCAATGTTTATTCAAATTAACCTCATGAGAAGGTTTTGTATTTTAGTTTACATTTAATGTATAAATCCCAACCAATGTTTGATTGGTCAAACTGTGGATCAACTGAAACATTATTTAAAACACTAATCAAACTTCCTCTAGCAGCAGCATCTGGTCTTTTGTATTCTATGTCAAATTAAGTTCTGCATGTTGTGTCAAACTTCAAAAATGCAAAACCAATGCTGGTCTGAACACTTTCCTTCTCCCTGCAGCAAAGGACAGTACATTGTCAGTGGCTCAGACGACGGCTCCTTCTTTATCTGGGAAAAGGAAACAACCAATCTGGTGAGGATCCTCCAGGGGGACGAGTCCATAGTCAACTGCCTGCAGCCACACCCCAGCCACTGCTTCCTGGCCACAAGTGGTATTGACCCTGTGGTTCGATTATGGAGCCCCAGACCAGAGGTAATCAGCTGATAATGTGTTTTATTTGTGTATGAATATTTGTAAACATTTTTAATAACCCTTTCTGCTCCCCGTCTTTTCCTCACGATACAGACGGAGACTGAGAACGGGCGCGTGGTGGAGGACATGGAAAGTGCTGCTCAGGCAAACCAGCGACGTATGAACGCCGATCCACTGGAGGTTATGCTGCTCAACATGGGCTATCGCATCACGGGCCTGCGTGGCGTTGGCCCAGAGGGCTCAGACGACGAAGACAGCTCAGAGGGACAGGTGCAGTGCCGGCCGAGCTAAGCGAACAGTCAACCCATACTGCAGAATGGACGTAGAAAGCAAAGCACTCTCCCAGCTCCTGTTTGAATCTTTATTTCCCCTCTACCTGACAGAAACATTGAGTGAATGTCATGTCACATCTCTGCACTATGCATTGCCCTTCCCTGTCCTGAGATGGGACGGGTGGAGACCACTTTGGGGAGAGGGATTCATTGAGGGCTGAGATGACACCCTCTCTCACCCCTTCAAAGCACCGACAACACCTCAGCCTCTCCCTCCACTCGCAGTGGCAGAGGGGGGGGCACCTTTGAGGAGAGCACCTTCCACTTCACTCCCAGTTCTCTCGCAGGAAGGAGGAGTTCAGCACTTATCCCTCCTCGGGTTTATGTTGGAGAGACACACAACATGTCGAAGGAGAAGCCTGCGGCAGGGCGACCTATTTTCCAGGTCAGAGCGGCCACACAGTCGCAGTGTCCTCCGTGGAGGATCTGATCGCTCACCAGAAGACGGTGCGCTCGGTGCATCTCCTGCCTGCTCTTCTGTTGGAGCGAAGTCACAGTGCCCGCTCATCTCAGAAAGGCTGCACTCAGTATTCTGAGTGTTTTCCGTTGCAGTTTTGTTCACCGAAAGCCTAGAATTACTTAGAATCTCTGGGTTGTGTAAGTTGCTAGACTTGCTCCATTAAAATATATTTACAAGCTCTGTTTAGCTCCGAACTGTCGTAGACAAACAAGCGGTTTCTTCTGCCAAAGGTTGTCCATCATTTCAGCAGCCAAGGATTAATGTTTGTTTTCTCTGTTTCATTGAAACACGATTATGTCACACTGTAGGTTTACTCCTTTTAGTTAAAAGGTTTTGCTACAATAGGTTGTTGACAAGAGCAACAAGATATCAACAGACATATTTGTATAAAAAAAAAAACACCTAACACAGTTTTTGTTTTAAATTAAGTCACATTGATTGTTGATTGTTTGTAAATGTTATTTGGCATGAGGTGTCATTGTGAAATTCTGTTGGGTATAAGTGGGACACATGCTGATTTTGTGATACAGTATACAGCATTAAAAATGTCACCTCACTTAAACCTTTCAAATTCAGTGATCACTATTAATGGACGGTGGGACCTATTTTGGGGTTATGATCTAATGTCATATTCTTTATCAGTGACCAGGAAAATTATTTAAGAAATGCTAAAAGGCTTTGTTGAAGAAAAGGCGGGCACACAACACGACAATGACCAGCTGATTCCTTAAGTAAGCGCCAAGTTGTCCAACCCTGTGGTGGAGTTTGATGAGTGAAGTACAGCAGCACTCCTCATCAAACATCAGACACTGGAGGAGGTCAGCAGGGAGGGAGCAGGGGAGAGGACATTGTACACTTTAATAATGAGAAACACTTCTGTACTTAGAAGTATGGGAGGACATACTAAGTGCCAGAATATTACTTACTTGATGGGTTGGAAAAAGTGTTGTCATTGTAACCCAAACAATGTGGCCTAGTTGACTTATTCTGCAGATATTGATCACACATTTATCTGTTTTGGTTTAATGTAGATTTCATTTCATTTTAATCTTCCTATTAATTGCAATGGTGATCAATGAGATGATATTTTGTTCATGTTCAGAGGGGGTGATCTCATTGATGCTGTGTACTGTATATGACAGTTAGTTAGTGGTGTCAGGGCTCGTGCGTGGCTCTAGCACTCGTCTTCTGCTGCAGTCAGGGGTTCAGTCTTGCTTGCGTGAGGCTTCTCTGACCATTTCAAAAAACAGGACATATAGATTCATGCCAGCTCAACACATCCTCTTATGTAAAGATGTGGATCCCCAGCAACATGCACAATACAACACTAGGCTTTCATGTGTTTCACTTTGTTTTGAGTTATTCTGTTTTTCTTTGTCATAGCCTTTGTTGCAAACAAAGTAAAGATAAAATGATTGAACCCATCGTTGTCTGTATTCTTTTTCCTTCCTTCCATCAGTGGTAAGTTGAATGAATTAAGTGGTTTGTCCTTTTTTAGTGCAGCTGTTACACAACAGCCCCCGCAGCAGCAATGTTGCAATGCTAACTATGTCGGGAAGACAGTCTGTGGCGCAGGCTGTGCTGTGAACTTGCTGCTCTCCTGCCCATTCATCAGTGTCGGTTGTACTCTGCCTTTTGCTGACTATTAGGCAACAAATGTGAGCACAGTAAATCACAAGCATGGGTAGTTAGGGGAGCATCCTGTGTCCCATATAATGTACACAGCAAGGAGGTGACCCAGCTTCAGGTAAAGAATACAGAGATGAAGTTGAGGCTGAATGAACCTCTGAACTAAGACTTAGTGGAGACTCCTGAGCCTAAAAAAACGGTTATATTAACTCAAACAGAACGCTTATTTTTAAATTTACATCCATTCTGCAGAAGAGAATAAAATGCAAATGTTGTTATGGTAAAGAGTTGTTTTACTTGAACCCTGCAGAACATATAAAATCCCATTAATTATGGTTCTCAAACGCCAAAGCTGACATGCCAATGAATGGTGTTGCGTTCACTGACCAATGTTTTTTTTTGCCAGTGTCAATGGAATCATACAGGCTCTACTTGTGTAGCACACAATGTATACAACTATATAACGTAAATATGGACAAGAGGATGAATGAAATAAACTTCTAATCATTTTACTCCATAAATATAGTTTGGGCAATTTTGGGTTGTTTTTTATTATGTTTGTTGTCACTCTATTTGTCTTTGTACAAAACAGAATACGAAAACAATCATCCATGAACAGAAAATACAGTCAAGATCAAACAAATAAAATATGAATCGAATGGAAGTAAATGTCAGTCAAATAACATTAACAAATCGGGACTAAACACATCAAAGTCTCCATGTACAAATTAGATTAAATCATACATTTATAAACTTATTCATAAAACTCTGCTTTATGGATGTGAAATTGACAATTGTCATTATAGGGGTTAACAATGGAAGAAAGAGACTTGATTGTTATCACATTTAAATAAAGATATGATGGCTTTAGGCTTAATTGTGACAGAATTACCAGACATGATTGTGTGTGGCTCAGCTCCACAAAAGGTGAATCTAACAATCAGTCAATTATTTTTTTCAATTACTCTGTCACATGGGTATTTAACATAATACTCATATATAATAATGTAAGGTTTTTCATTTAATTTCTCAAATTTGGTTAGAAAAACAAAATTAACGGACCGTCAAAATATTATGTTACTGAAGTTTTTGTTTGTTTTGTTTGATGGTTTTAATCTGGGCTGTTTCTTCGCGCTTCCCCTCCCGCGCCCCCTGGCTGCGGCTGTACGTCACTGCAGTCAGCTGGTTTCAGTCCTGGGGCAGCGATGGCGGAGACGGACGATGTGGAGGTGATGATGAGCAACCACAGCGATCTCCTCAAAAGCGACGGGAAAAGCAGCCGCTACCCGCACTGCATAGTGTGGACGCCCATCCCCATCCTGTCGTAAGGAGCTCACACTGTTTCCATGCTAACACAACATGTCGCCCGAGGAAGGGAAGCGTGTTAAGCTGCTGGTTCAGTCTGATCCCGTCTGTCCTAATAAGTCACCGTGTTGTGTGTTCTCTGCATGGACCCACACATGCAGCGTCACCACAGTCATGTCTGGTTGTGTCTCGTGCAGGTGGGTGCTCCCCTTCATCGGTCACATGGGCATTTGCACCTCCTCCGGAATCATACGGGATTTCGCAGGTTCTTACTTTGTGTCGGTGAGTAGCTCGGTGATGCGTCACATGCACGGAAGAGCGTGTAATAGCTCAGGAGACTGAGGTGTGAGTGAATGACAAGGAAAACCTTCAACATCAGGCGTCACACTGCAGGGGCGTTCCAGTAGACTTTGGGGGCCCCCGGCAAAAGAGACCTGGGGGGCGCTATATCGAACCGAACTATTTTAGTATCAAAATTCAAAGCAAAGTGCATAGTGGGCCTCCGCCATCCCAGGCACATCGTGTTCTGGTCTTCAACCAACTGTTCAAATTAGGGAGTTTTGGGCAGAAAGCTAGCAGCACGGGGCCTTGTTAAAGGGATAGTTCAACGAGATATATAAATCCACTCATTATCTACTCATCACTCTGCCGATGCAGGGGTGGGTGAAGTGTGAGTCCACAAAACACTATCAGGGATAATGAGTGTTTCTGCACATGCTCGCACTTTCGTTCTCTTGCGCAAGGGGCACGTGACAACATCAGATACACAGCAGCAGCTATAGCGATGCTAACAAAAGAAGCAATGCTGCCACGCACCCCACAGGTGCATGGCAGCATTTGGTTGCATGCAGTGTGGTCGTGGGAACATGAAAGCGTCTCCGGAGCGGGATTTCGGAGGACATTTAAGCTAATAAAAACATTGTGTATGGTGTCAACTGTCCCTTTAAGGCTCAATGTGGCTGCCTTTATGTACAAACAGTTCAGTTTCAAGATGTAACTGTCACTGTCCACATATTTCCATGCGTCACCAACATTTGCATGGTTGTCAAGCGATGCGTCCGCTAGAGGGCAGCATGGAGTTGAGTTTCTGACAACAACAAACATGGCGACTTGGAGGACATGTGATATATAGCAGATTCAAGTATTTAGTTCTGATGATGATGATGTTGTGAACTATAACTTCAACCAGCTCGTTATTGACAGGACAAATAAGACCGAGAAGAAATCAGACGATCATGTGATTTACATCAGGTCTGGACCATGTCAGGAGAATCAGACAACTGTTCTGTATTTTTATATGTACATATAATTTATATTTATTAACGGTAATTTTATATCACTTGGAACTGGATAAACTAACATTAAGCACTAGTTCACTTACATGCTCCATTAAATGTGCTAAGATGTGACTTTTATTTTGTCAGGAGGACAACATGGGCTTTGGTAGACCAACAAAGTAAGTTTGCTCATAAGAAATACTGTATTTTAATAGTTTAAAAGTTCTATTACTGTATATTTACCTTATCATATTTGTCTTTCACTTATTTATTTTATCTTTTATTGAGCTTCCCTGGAAAGATATTTCACCCGATAATACTTTTATACTTGTATAACCGGTGTATCTTGATCTTTTTAACAAGTAGGTCACATGACTCACAGATTTGAATGCACACATTTATTTGAGTATTGTGGATTTATATCACAGGTGCTGGAAGCTTGATGTGGACAAAGTCTGTGGTAATGGAGCTGCGGCGTGGGACAAAGCAGTGCTGGATGCGTCTGAGGAATACAAGTGTCGAACGGTAGGACAATAAAAAAAAAAGTAATTCAATACACATGTTTCCACATTAACATTCATTATCTTTTTTTTTTGTTTATGTTTTCATTGAAGCACAATCTATGCTCGGACAACTGCCATTCCCACGTTGCTATGGCCCTAAACCTCATGCGCTACGACAACAGTACGTCTTGGAACATGGTGAACCTGTGTGCGCTGTCCCTCATCAATGGGAAACATGTGAGGTAAGAATCACAGCCGCATTCTGCTAAAACCTATCCTGCATCGAAGTGAACACCTGTTCCCTTGTCCTCCAGTTCCCGACGTACTTTGCCGTAGAGCTCAAACGTGACAAAGTATCTTCTACTCTAATTGGCCTGTGTTTCCCATTAATTACAGATACTGTGGCACCCCGACATATTTGAATTTGTCCTTCCACTGCTTCATAATAATTCAGAATAAACGTCTCATTGTAACATATAAGACAAAACTGGTGTTTTGCCTTATTGCTGCATTGCAAAGCGCTAACTGTGCTATCGACCATAAAGTTGTTACCGTCCATGCCGAGTTTCACTTGCAGTCATTCGCACAATGGGACGCATAAGGTTCTCTGTCTCATGTGAGAACTTCTCTAACTGTTGCACGAGAGAGGGACCTTCATGCCCTGCCATGGATTGAATTCAGTCTTTGTGAAATGTGTTGGATTTATTAGCTTATCTTCCTAATATTTGACTAAAACCCAAATGTAGTTGTAGGGACTTGATGCTGAAACCAATATTAGGGAGTGAGAAAATTGTTAATACTGATATTAGTTGATATATGAAAAACAATTTGCAATGATTCATGACATAAGATGCCGTTATCAAACTCTTATGTTAAATAAATGTATTGAGGCTTGATAGCTTATATCTTTACCATAAACTTTTTTATAAATACAGAAAAACACAAATACAACCAAATTAGGTATACAGAGCTTAAATTAATAAAAAAATTGTTCTTTTCTGCATAGTTTTTTTTTTAAATCAAAGCTTTTAGAAGAGCAGACATAAACACTGCTAAATGTCTAAACTCTCAAATTGGCCAATGTTTAAAACCAAAATTCATCAGGATCAATATTTTATCTAAATAATACGATGATCAATTTGCTTATATTTACAACTAGATGACATTCATTTGACAGTATATTTATCAAGAGTGACTTCCATTGGTGGTTAATATACAGTATATACAGAAAGGACTGAAGTACAATACACACTTCACAATCCTCATCACAACCATGTACACCCAGTGTGAACTTGCTCTTCTGCTGGATGTTGGTGAGCATTAAGAGACGTATGGTTCAGTAAGCCCCCCCCCCCCCCCCCCCCTCTCCCCTCATTATTCTCCGCTGACCCACATAGAGACGGCGGCATCACAGTTTGTGCTGCCTCTGCAACAAACACTCCCACGGCACAGGAGTCTTTTTAAACAGAAGGGGAGTCATGTAATTCATCACTGACAGCGGCGCTCCCCCCTGTGTCACCGCTGGAGGTCACCGCTCTGCCGGGGCTCCCTGGGAAGGAGAGAGGTGGGGAGCGGTGGGCCTCACGGGAGCTGAGACATGGAGCATGTGATACTTACACACCTCACATGACCTTGTCCGTCCCAAAGAATACAGGCGCGGGCGTTTTTTTTACCCTCACTGCTGTGCACACAATATCCAAGTGTGGATGTTTACTCTAACACACCCTTTCTGTCCTTCAGCTGGCAAGCGTTCCTCAAGACCTGGCTCCCCTTCCTCATGCTGTGCGGAGTCCTGGCCACCTTCATCCTGACGTTCAACCTCCAGTGATGGAGCGAGCGGCGCGATAGGATGACTCGCAGACTTTGGTTAAACTTGTCATTGATGTGACTAATGTGCGTCGAAGGGATATTTGTTATTGAAGGACTTCACTGTCTGTAATGATCTTGTCTGTTAGAGGGGGATTGAGGGAAGAGCTGGTTGTTAATCATTTTGGAGACAGAAAATGATTATTTATTTATTGATTAAAAATAGTCTCCGTAACTCATTTTCACATCGTGGGTTCATGTTTTTGTGGATTCTATCTAGAGGATTACTAAGGAATGATTCCTCTGTAGTGGAGTAATGCTCCCGAGTTCAGCCGATGTTTTATTTCTTTCATGGATGGAGATGATGAATGCGTTTCCAGTCCGGCTAATGTACATTTCAGTGATGAATGGCCACAAAACGAACCATGAAATCTTAACGCAGAAATGTGTTCATCAATTATTTGTCCAGGAGATATGAGTTACTCCCAAAGATAGAATGATGTAGGAAACATGTGAAAAATAGTGATACTGAAAATGTCCCTTCTCCTCCCTCTAAGATTTCTTCTTACGTATAAAAAAACAGATGTGTACTTGGTTTTCAATTGAACCATGCATCCTGGTGCTGGAAATCTGCAGATATTGGCAATACTTTCAAAAAATATAATTTATTTAATCAGTTTATTTAAATGCTATGTGTATATTGATAGTAGTATATATTATTATTGTATCTCTATCAGTTTTAAATTTCTGTTTTTGTAACTTTACTCTGGATGTGCTGGAGCCCCCCCCCCCCACACACACACACACACACACACTTGTCCTCGTGTCACATGTGTAGGTCACAGGCTGTGGACGCCCTGATCGTCCTCTGTACCTTTAAGGGAACCACGTACCTTTTTTTCCTCCAGCAGATTCTGCGTGAAATGAACCACCATCGATTTAAGGGAACCTTTACTCCCACAGTGGAGCAGATGAGGAAGGGACTGATGCTGGCGCGAGCAGTGTTTGCCGCCTCTGCAGTATTTGATTACTTTGTGGGAGCTAGAGCTTAAAATCAAATTTTTTGAATTTCCTTTACATGCAACCAAGTTTTACTCTTTTGTAGTTAACATGTTTGTGTTCTGTTTAATTTAATAACTTATTTTTCGAGATGTGTACTTTCGCCCTCTTTGCGTTTTTGGGAATTCTGCTTTGTGCACCATACCAGTGCTTGGAGTGTCCCTACGGCTGCGAGTGTTTTGCTGTCACTCGCACGGTGAAATGCGTTTCTAAGGATCTGCTCTCGGTGCCCCAAAGTATTCCAGGATACACGAGGACTGTCTTTATCACAGGGAATAACATTCAGCAGATTGCACCTGACTCCTTTACAGAGATGGAGAATGTCACCAACATTATTTTAAGCAAAAATAGGTGAGAATGACAGTGATCTGTCTGTTTCATTCCTGTTTATTCAGCCATATTTGGACAATATGACTTTAACTTTGTCCAATTGCATTTGATAAATAAAGTGTCTATGTCTGTGCTGATGAGGCTTTTATTTGCGTTGACAGCATGGTGACTGGAAGTGTGAGGATGATATTAAATGTGGCAGATGTTACAATGTTAGTCGTCTTCACAGGATTAAAGAGATGGAGTCCCACAGCTTCTCTGCCCTGGTCAACCTTCGTTTCCTGGACCTCAGTGGGAACCAGCTGGCTCTCATCCATCCCGAGGCCCTCAGCATACCCGGCAGTCCCCTTCAGGAGCTCAACCTGAGCCGCTCGCTCTACAACTTCACCGCCCTGATGGACCTCACCACGGCCCTTCGCTGGGGTGGCCTCAGGGGGCTTCTCCGCCTTGACCTCTCCGGGAACCACCTCGCCCTGGTGCCCCCGGGGATGTTCTCTCACCTCCCCAACCTGCAGCAGCTCTTCCTTGCGAACAACTCCCTGGTGGCCGTCTACAGTGGGACCTTCTCCGGCCTGAACCACCTGGAGCTGCTGGACCTCACAAAGAACGCCTTCATGACATTCAGGGCTGATTCTCTGCAGGAGCTGGAGAAGCTCGGCAACATCCGCATCCTTCTCGGTAACAACCCTTACACTTGCTACTGTGAAATCCGTGATTTTGTCACCTGGCTGAACAAATCAAGAGCTCAGGTAGATGTGGACGCTGTGAGATGCTCCTCACCAAGAGCGTTGACCAACACCCGGCTGCGGGGGCTCAGTGTCCAGGCCAATGGATGTGTTGTCCCAGTCCAGGCGGAGACGGATGACCTCACCCTGCAGACATCCTATGTTTTCCTGGGGCTGGTGCTGGGGCTCGTGGGCATGGTATTTCTGTTTGTGCTCTACCTGAATCGCGAACGTATGAGGAAGTGGATCACCGAAATGAGGGAAGCCTGCAGAGACATTCTGGAGGGATACCACTACCGCTATGAAATTGACTCGGACCCCCGGCTGGGCCAACTCCCAGCAGACAACACCGGCAGCAGGGCACAAGGGCATTTAAAATCAACTCGGTCACATCAGCTGCCGAGTGACACGTGTATTGTCCAGGATCCCACGATCATGCAGGTTAAAAAGGTGGCCACGTCCTCCCCTGGGCATTAATGAAACTAAAATGATCTGACATAATATGAGCTAGATGTAGATATAAATAGTTTAGGACAAAACATGTTTAAATTAGTTTTATGCTTTTAATCTTCTTGTACATAATGCAGCTATGACACTTAATTCTCCCACAAAAAGTGCCTTTGTGTTTGTGAGGCACTACAACGTTAAAATGACATTAATATTGTATGTTTTTCAAAACTTTTATAAGATTATAATACATAAGCAACATTGAAATTACATAAGAAAAACATCTCAGTTAGTGTTTAAGTGTTGTGTTTTTTGCCATTATTTCTTTATATATCTGGACATACTGCAGATGCTAGAGTAGCATGGAAAAGAATGTTGACCTAAAATACTGTAATCCATACACATCCAGTAAATTTAAGAATAAGTATTTATTAGATTTTCTATAATTTCATATAAACAATATCAGTCCTTATATTCTATTAGCTGTGTATCTTTAATTTGCATATAGTCTTCATAGTGGGACCTGTATTAAGATGGTCAAAGGATTAGAAGAAGCCAGCATATGATATGAAGCCTGTATTTACATTAATGGTAAATTAAACCACATTGATTTAAATATCTTGTTCACGTCTTTTATGTGACCGCAGCGAACCTGCTCCACACTGTGCTACACAGATGCTCATTTGTTCAGTTGTTCATTACACCAGGTGAGGTGGCCCTGCTATTTCAATCCACACAGTGTGTGATTAAGTGTTTCCATAGAGGAAAAATAGGGCAGAATGAAAGATATTTGGAAATACACCTGCTAGCTCTGCAGCTGTGCACCTCTGTCAGGGCCACCTAAAGGGGGGGGGGGGGGGTGTGTGTGTGTGTGTGTGTGTGTGTGTGTGTGTGTGTGTGTGTGTGTGTGTGTGTGTGTGTGTGTGTGTGTGTGTGTGTGTGTGTGTGTGTGTGTGTGTGTGTTTTAAACTATTTAAATTTAAAATCAAAAATAGATAAATACAAAAATTTAATTAAATTAAATTGAAAAAATAAATTGAATTATTCCAGCGCATTCCACTACTGTGCAGGAAGTGCGCAGTACGCTTCTGCGCAGGAGGTAAATATATTTTTTCTTTTTTATTAAAAAAATATAAATAAATAAATAACACAAAATAAATAAAAAGTACATTTTCACCACTTTCTAATTTTCTGCAAATTTTCTAACAATTTGAGCATGTTAAAGCCCTCAAAAAGCCAATTAATTTGCCTGAAAAATAATAATAATAAACCTTTCAATTTCAATAGGCTTTTCTGTCTGTCAGTGCCTGTCAGTGCTCAGGCCTTAAATATACAAATCCTTACCAGCTGTTGTTGTAGAGATTTTTGGTTTTAAATCTGTTTTAAATCTGTATTACTCACGACAGAGACAACAACATAAATGTGCAAAATGTAAATAAAATATACAAAGAGATAAAAAAAGAGAAACAATTCCAACAATATTTATAAAAAGATTCACTTTGTTATAAACTGTTGTATTTTGCATTATTTTATTATTTTTACATTATAAATCCCTTTTACTTTTTTTTCATCTTCACAACAGAGACTACACAACATCAATATGCAGACTCAAAAATTCCTAAAGAGAAAATAAAGAAACCCTTTTAATGCCAATGGATAACATAAGTTCAAACAAAATATTCAGATTCTCACTGTCATAAGCTGTTCAATTTTTAACAGCTCTTTATTTTGAAATCCCTCTCCTTCTTCTCTGCTCTTTTATCCGCCTCGCGTGACGTCATGCGCCACCTGTGGGTGGGAGCAGGTATGACGCGGGACTAACTGTGTCGGCAGGTAAGAGACAAACACTGGAGACTCAGCTCCACACGACTTTTTCCCTTCACTCTTCTTTTCCACGAGAGAACAGGACGCGTGTGTCTGAGCGGTGCCCGGGCTCGGCGCTTCTCCTTCAGGTGTGTGAAACGTGCGAGTCGCTGGAAGTCGAGTCACCTGGGGGGAAAAAAACCTGTGGGCGGCAAAGAGACGTTTCGATTTTCTCCCGTTGAAACGGAGGCACAGGGAAGTTTTCTCCCCGAGACTTCCGCGGTTTGCTCGCTGGACGAGTTGCCTGGAGTGAAAGACAACCGCCACTGTTTCCTCTTATGCGGTAAGTTCATAATCTGTTGAGTTACATGAAAAGCGGATAAAAGTTGAAGGGGGTTCGGTGTGAAACAGCTTTTTCCCCCCTGCTCATTTCACCGGAGGCCAAACAAGCTTCCAAGGGCGCGACGAAATGGCCCAAAACATTATCAGGCCAGCAATCAATCCAGCTGGTCTGGTTTATTTACATTCTGCTTTATTTACATTCTGAGGGTAACATGGGAACTTACTCTACTTCACTTAGGACTGAGTGTCTCCTACATGAATGCAGACTGTTTTCATTATACTATGGTGCCTTTTATGCTGCAAACACTTGTGTGGCAACAACAGGGGCAGTTTTACTTTACATCTGGCTATTATTTCTACATCCTGTCTGCGTGTCTGTCCCTCACCAGGTCCCGGGCCCTCTGAGCCATGCCTGGCCACAGCACAGGGGCTCCCCAGGCGTCCCGCCACCACAAGCACCACAGCTCCGGCTCCAAGGCAGACAAGTACAGGCAGAGCCGGACGATATCCAGGGAGAGCCAAGAGTCCTACAAGGATCCTCATGGGGAGCATCTGCACGAGCCCCACACCGGCCACTCCCGGTGTCCAGAGAACAAGTACGGCCGCAGCAAGGGCCACGCACGAAACGGCACGGCCCGGGGCTCTGAGACTATAGGATTTATCCCTGGGTCGGCAGACAACACGCCTGCCACCAGACATGCCTGTGGCTCCTGTGCCTCTATGGGCTGGAGCAGCTGCAAGGCTCTTATCTGCTGTGTACTAACCTGTGGATTTTATGGCAGCCGGGAGCCCTGCCTGCCTGTCAACGAGAGCTCCACAGACAATCCCCCTAAGATGAGCAGCGAGCCTCACCCCACCAATCGCATGGCCGTGTCCAACCCCACCTGTGGCATTCCTCTGGAGTCCAGCAAAGTCACCAAAGCCTCCAAATTGCCCACGAGTGACAGCTTCCGCTACCCGGATGTGCGCATCGCAGGCCAGACGGTCAGGTATCCGGTGGCCGCCCCCAAACGGACCCGTGCGCCGGGCAGAGGGGAGAGCGACCGGCCGGTCAGCAACACCAGCCTGTTGTCCCGGGAGGACTATGACCTGGACGACCTGAGCGACACGGGCACAGACATTGACTCGCTCATCACCAAGAAGCTGCTGGAGCTGTACGCCCTGCACCAGATCGACCAGCTGGCCAAGTGCACCTCGGACTCGTCCTTCTCGCGCAAGACCATCGAGATCAGCGAGCTCATCTACAGCATCGCCCAGGATTACAACCTGGAGGAGCAGGAGGCCGAGTGCAAGCTGGTGCATGGGGTCATTCGCATCAGCACGCGCAAGGGCAAGCGGAACAAGAGCCACCAGTCCACGGGGCAGCGTCCGAATGGGAGGAGCGACGGGACTCTCCCTGACAGTGGCAACGAGACCATGACCAACACCTTCATTAGCAGTGACTGTAAGAATATTAGTTAAACCAATTAACACTAATGATTACTGCTGTTTAAGTAGTTATACCATGTGACAACCTGGCTATTCGCCGCCTCCAGGCTGCAACCCACTAGATATTCCGATCACCTCACCCGACTTCCTTTAATGACTCATGGCGTCTGTTGGAACGCTGCTGAAACTCCTTTGTTTGGCTTGTTCTTTTAAACCCTGATATGCCCGGCATTTTGATGACCTAATAACAATCAGTTAATCTGAGGCAAGCTGATACAGGCACCTGCTGTCTCCTCCAGCATGTTGCACAATAGACAGGATGAACGGATTATTAATCAAATCAGGATGTCAGGTTGTCGAAGCTCCTCGTCTGCTTCATCCCGCCTGTTTTGTTTTGTCTCCCGCTGCAGTTCCAGAGGTGAAGGTGTCGGAGCAGACGCCGTCGGACGAGCTGGCGAGGAAGATGAGACATTACAGCGGGAAAAGTGAGTACGTGTGGGAGTTTCCCTCATCGGAGGCGCAGAACCTTTTGCATCTTCCTTTTGAGTGGAAGAAAAATAAGCACGAAAAAGAAGCACATCCGAATCTTAAAGTCGCAGTGTGTGGATTTGAGTGACATAAAGTTGTGAAGCCGATTTTGCAGCTGAACACCTTTCACTTCATCCTCCCCTTCCAAACATGAAAGGGACCCTGTTGTAGACTTCAGTTGTTATAAAATCTCAAAGGGTGTTTAGTTAGTCCAGTCTGGGCTACTACAAAAAACATGGGGGCCTCCATAGAGAGGACCCCCCCGATGTTATGTTTCAATATAAAGGACCATTCTAGGGTAAAGAAAACTCCAATTTGTATAATTGAGATGAAACACACTTGTTAAAACATCACTAGCATTATTGTATATTCAATTTCTGTCCCTAGATCCCTTTCACCTGAATCTGACAGACTGGACCTTTAATTGGGTTTATTGGGCTCACGGAGCTACAGACTTTTGTCACGGTCATTGAGGTATAATTACCACCTTACCTGTGAGTGAACCAATACGTGAGGCTCAGTCCTTGCAATCCTTTGTACCTGCTGCAGCTGCAGGCATTTTCTCACCTGCTCTCTGCTTTCCAGTAGCATACCACTCTTTAAACATTGAAAGCCCCGCATTCCTTTCCTTTTCTCTGCATATTACAATCCTGCGCTCATTAGCTACCTCCTCCCCTCATCTGCCACCTTACACCAACCTATAAATCTGCCTCTTTCTTCCCTGCAGCTCAGCGGTCACACTACACACCGCCTGCTAAAAGCTTGCAGATCAGGTCACATTAAATATATGCCACATAATGTCTCCCCCGGTTTATTATGTAATTTTAGCGAATAACTTGGGTTACAGATTGATTACCACACGTCTCTCTCTCTCTCTCTCTCTCTCTCTCTCTCTCTCTTTGTTGTTGTTCTGCAAAGAGGCTGCTAAAAGGAAGGAGTGTCCTGTTACCTGTCTTTGAATGAGGGTACACCACATTGTGTTTCTACAACTTTCACATCTCTGCCTCAGGATGCGTCAACGTCCTGGAATCAATCCACATTTAAAACCTCACCTTGTTTGCATGAAATATAACTAAGTACTGTACCGTGCTACTTTTGCTCCTCTAAATCTGCTTTCGGGCCTGCACTGAACTCCAGATAATAACCTCTGGATGGGCTGTATGTGATAAAGCAAATGTTGAATTTAGAGGATAAAACACAACAGGAGAGCCATCAGAGGATTCTGTGTGACTTAGAGGGCGTGTTGATGTCCCTTCTACCATGCAACAGATGCAAAAAGGAGATGGAAAGGTGCCATACACAAAGAAGATCTAGACAAAGATATTAAGAGAGCTTTTTGTGCTAATGGCCAATGCCAGTGAAGATGTGCTGCAAACAAAACCGTGTGATCTCTGCAGCAGAATTTACACATTAGGATTTCTGTGTCGTTGAATGCGTCCGGGCAGAGAATCCTCTTGTTTGTTGTTCACTTGTCCAGCCATTCTAGAAGTGATGATTGCTTACATTGTTGTTTGGCCTGGCTCAGGTTGAATCCTTTGAAAAACAAACATACAGATAATTTACTTCTGTGATTATCTGGTTATCTGAAAGACAACACAAACAAATACATGGGAGGAAAACACAACAATTTACTCCACCCCTTGGAAAAGGAAGTTGCCATTTAACGTGTGGGACTAAATATTTTTGAAATGTTGCCAAATTGCTGCTCGCTCTGTGACGCCCACGCTTCACTTCAGGACATCACCTCTCTAAGAGCAGTACTTGCCAGTGGCAGTACAGCAATTGCAGTTTTACTTTGGTGAAACTAATTTAATTAAAAAACATGTCGTATCGTGCCTGGCGATTTTCTGCACCATCAGCAGCCTTTCCGATGCTAATATCACTGTGGTAAAATCTCTTTATTACTTCTACGTTTCTTTTTGCTTTCAGTGCATTCAAACTTGTACTTTCTCTCGTAGCGTACTCCAGCACCACCACAGCCTACTCACCCTGCCACCAAGACACCAACTCTTCAGGCGCTCCTCTGCTCCTATGAGGGGCAGCGCAGAAGAACAAGTACCTACGCTGTCGAGGGATGTAGGCGTCACGATGGACAATTGAACCCCTCTCCTGTCATTTATTCTGTTACTGAGCGGAGCATCGTCTGGGCTGTTGAACTCCTCCTTTTAGTGGTCTAATGTTTCGTTAAAATTCAAGGACGTTTAATCTTTCCAGCAAATGTGCCACTTGGGAAACTTCTTTTTGAATACAAGGAGAGACAAAGTGTTTATGTATTAGTACGCAGTATTTGGAGCTGTTTTCAGAAAAAGAGACGTGACTACACTCCACGCAGTCTTAGCAGTCAATGTAACCGTCCTCATTCTTGCCTGTGATTGTTTTTGCAAGCCGCTGCCAATGCACCGTACGTGCAGGTTTATTGACTCCTGCCATTTAGACTCCTTAGAGGCATGTTTCTGAAAACTGTGTTGTTAAGCCATATTTTTTTGGGTTGTACATATTTTTAAAGTCCATGTTACTTCCTGGGTTGTTTAACCATGTGTAGCATTTGGCCACAGCTTTTTTTTTTATTCTCGAGATAAGTGCTGTTTTTAACTAAATAAAATCTCTGTGCTTGTTTATACCTTTTCCACTGTATTCGTCAAGGAAATTACATCCATCAGCCACAACATTAAAAGGGTTAACTGGTTATAATGTTGTTGCTGGATTATCTAAAAACATGCTTGAGAATTAACTCTTTCAAAACAGCCTGTGGATATAGATGAGCCACTGCATTAAACCGGTTTCCTGATTTAATGTAGTTCTTTCTGTCACCTTGTTTGTTTTGTCTATCTACACAAGCTGCAACCATATGTATACATTGTCTAATTAGAGGTAATGCAGCTTTTATTATCATAAATGATCTTATTTCAATGAGTCAGATTCACAAGAGAGGTCCTTAAGTCTTCTTTTCTTCTTTATCTCAGGGATTACTGTTGTCGAGCTCTTCTCCCCAAGGTCACTTCGTGCACCAGGCTGCCTTTTTCCGCCCTCAGCAAAAGAAGGAACTCGTTTGGCTGGTTCTGACAGAAAGGAAATAAAATCCGGGGGTTTGTCTTTGTCATTTATTGCAGAGGGAAGAAGCAGTGCAGAAAAGCAGCCTGATTGAGACTTTTACTGTGGATCAAATGCAATGAACTGTATTTTAATCCAGTAATGTGTTCTTCAAGATCACCTCACTCTTATAGTAGGAAGCCTTAAGACGACAGGTCTGTTGTTGATCCAAACATCTAACGCACATATTTAACACCAATAACACAACAAATGTAATTTACTTCAATAGAAATTGCTCCACTTGCATATTAGCCGTTGGGATTATATTTAGATTGCTTTTCTAATTCGCAGGAATATGTATGTTTTGTGCAGCAATGTCACAACTTCCGCCTGAAAACCTCCTGCAGGACAGAACAAGTTGCACCATGTGGTTTAGACAAAAATAGGTAAAAAAATGTCCCACTCATCTGTAAGAAAAAAGGATTTCCACCCAGCAAAACCCAGTAAACTGAAAATGAGTTGTTGGTCTGTGTTGTTCTTCACAGAAAAGGTGTGATAGTAGATCTTCTGTTGTGTTTGCGTCGAGTCGCAGTTAACCTGTGTAACCCCGTTTCCTCTGGCTCTCTGCCCCCACCAGCACATTCCTGTTTTACCTGTATGAGTTGTCATGTTTAAGTCTCAGAGTTTCACAACGAGCATACCACGAGCCGGGTGAATCAAGAGGGCTTGTTTCTGTATCAAATACAGCCTGGAGCTCGGCTGAAGCAGCAGACCAACATTTTTAGGACACCTGGTTCAGCAGTCAACTGCTTCTCCAACTGTGATTGATTGTTTAGTGTAGGGCTTTTATTTTGGTAAATGGTTGTGTGTGTGTGTGTGTGTGTGTGTGTGTGTGTGTGTGTGTGTGTGTGTGTGTGTGTGTGTGTGTGCGTGTGCGTGTGTGTGTGTGTGTGTGTGTGCGTGTGTAAAGTCAGGTCCTAAAAGGGAGTAAACACATGGTTACTAGTAACGTCCACAAGGGGGAGACTAAGTGCAACTAGAGAAAAAAAACAGCTTAAAAAATTATAATGCTGCAATATTAGTGGTCACAAAGCTCAAGGGATTGGATTTTTTAATGGTAATTTGGCAAATGGAGATTAGCAGTGTTTCCTGACAGGTAGAAGGTTCCCAGGTCGAATCCCTGCTTTGTTTGCCTGGGCCTTTCTGTTTGAAGATTACATGTTCTCCAGTTACCCAGGTTTTCTCCGGGTACTTCCTCCCACAGTTCGAGGAAGTAAAGTAAGTAAGTGTGAGTGGTTCTTTGTTGTCCATATATGTTGACCCGGTGATACGCTGGTGTCCAGGGTGTACCCCGCCTCTCACCCACTGTCGGCTGGGATCGGCTCCAGCTCCCTTTGCCACCCTCAAAGGATCAGCAGTATTGATAATGGTGGGAGGGATTTTATCTATATAGAACAATGAAAGCACTTTACAGTTAAAGTCATGCACCAATTCACACTAATACACATTTATGCAGCACTTTCTTTAAGTGTCTTGCCGATGGACACTTTGGGCATCTGGACTGGAGGAGATGAAGATCAAACCTCTGTCTGGCCTCTTAAATGGACGACCCACTCTACCTCCTGAGCCACTGTTTACTGTCCTGATCATTAGGAGTCGACAGTGTTAAACAAACGAATGGCTGCACAACATGTCAGTAACAACAAACAAGGTGTTTAAACAGAGGCAAAGAGCCATTATCGGGTGCTTAAAACAAATGTTGTTTCAAGTTTGGCTCCTTTGACAAACATTGAGACAGGACTTCACCATTAGGTTTGTGTAGAAAAATATATTTATTAGAAATGTTCTGTAAAGGAAGAGAAACCTTATTTACAACAGTGACATAAAAACAGAAAGTCTTCAACATGAGAAACAGTGAATGACCGATCTGCAAAGTCACGTCTTTGCTCTTCGGCACCTACGTCTTTTCTCACTGCTCTACAGTGACCTCAGCTTCAGTGTCATTGGGAGAAATTCATAGTTTCAAGCTTCGGATTTCGGTCAATCCATATCGTCTTTATCACAAGTGCTTTTCTCTCAGACTTTCCTGAGGGACCCGCTGCTGAGTTTGGTCAATAGAAAGGTTCAGCATTCGCTCTGTGAGGAACTCCACCCCCCCTCCTGGACGGTTCCCACTCTTCTATCTGCAGAAGAGCATGTCGACCAGCAGCTCCAGCAGGTTGGCCTGGCCTATCACGGGCCGGAAGAAGAGTTCAGTGATGAGGCTGGGCGTGATACTCTGCAGCAGGGAGGCTGTGAGGAGGATTCGAGCGAAGCGCTCCTGGCCGGGCTGGATGAGCTGGACCACCTCGCTGAGGGCGTGCTGGGCCTCCTGTTGCAGGCCTTCCACAAAGAGAGCTGCCTTTAGATCTGGTACATCTGTTGGTGGGAAAGACAGGGAGTTAGTGCTTTTGTAAGGTAGATTTTGAGAATGAGAATTGTTTTTGTTTAACTTCTTAAATATTAGTACAAAACAAACCTGGGTTAAATATCGTTGTGCCTTTGAGGTATGCATACTCCTTTGGACTCAAATCCAAACTCCAAAACTTTTTTAGGCAGGACTTGAGTTTGCTGACTCCGGCCATGGTAGGCTGCTCTCTGTCTGTGTCCAGCTTCTCCTGGCGGTTGAGGAGAATCTTTTTCAGCATACTGTCGGCGGGGGTGTCCGTCACCTCAAAGTCCACGTGCTCCTGGGCCAGACCCAGGATGAAGAGCGGTGCCCAGCAGCTCTTCAGCAGTGAGAACTGGTCATTTGGCGGCAGCTGGTTGAAAGCGGGTAAGTTCTTCATGAAGTGCACGGTTTTCACCAGAACGGCCGTAGCTTCTTTGCAAATCTCCACGGGCCTTTTCAGGCACACAGTCCGCCGCAGCTCACAGTTGCACCTGTGAGGCACTGAGTTGTAGTTGAAGTTGTTGTCGACGGCTTTGCTGTTCTCCATCTGACTCAGGATGTTGTAGAGGATAGGGTTGGACAGCCTGTCGCCGCTGGCCGAGCAATGACATCCGTTATCCATTGTACAGCTCGTAGAGATACTACTCAGTTAAAGGTGCGTCCTCTCAGAGGATGAGCCGGTGACTTCTGCTGCCGCTGCCTCCACTCGTCCGTGTATTTATACGACCCACCCACCCTGCTCCGTGGACCTTGACTTGTCAATATAGCCTCAGTGAAAAACAACGGTGTTCTCTGCCAGGTGACTGATGGAATAACCCTGGGAAACCGATAAGCTTTTCTCAATGAAGGGGAGCTGTTGGAGTAATGCCTGGATATCAATAGGGCTGGGCCTTATCTTGTTACCGGTGTCATTAACCCAGGCAGTACCAAGCCACCAAGGACTGCAGAGGTAATCAGCCCCTCGCTGTGTCCCTGCACTCTGCCAGCTCACACCTGGAGAGCTGGAAAGAGGCCAGAGCGGAGAGCGGGGCATTGACCTGTCAGTTCACTCCTCTTTTTCTTACTGTAATGCCACAGCAGCACTGGGAATCATGAAAAAAATAATTGTAGGTTGAAGGTTGTTGTGGAAGTGCTCAACACAACCTCTTTTCATTTATATCCTTTTGTTATTCATGAAATAAATGAAAATCAATGATCAGGTGTTGCTACAACACAGGTTAAGTTTGAGTTTGGTTTTTCATGTCGTATACACAACCACATCGACTGTACATTACAACTGTTTCAAAAATACATTAATGGACAATAGGATCAAATGAGACAGGAGATTGTGCTGCCGATCCTCAGGTCAGGTTAGATTCATGTAAAGAGTTGTGATTTTCTATAAAACGTAATTTTTTTCCTCAGACGAGTAAGTTGTGTTTTACAGAGGCTTGCAGTTTTTACCACTGGTCAGTGAGAGTTCTGTAAGCTTAATGGAAAGACTGTAAAGTCAGATTTTGAGAAGTTTGTCAAAATACATATCTTGGGATGGATTGTGAAAGTAGCTCCATGAATTTAGGATAAACATAGATTCTCCCCAGGTGGAATGAAGGAAAGTGGCTCAACTAAAGGAGAAGGGGGGGGGATCTGGTTAAAACAGTAAGTAAAAAAATATTTTATTTTTTATTTTTTCTTCTTAAATTCAGTGTTCACTTATGTACTGTCCACTGTTCTGCAACAATCTCAAAACCTCAATCCCAGCCCCACTTTGATCCCGATCCTCCAAATTCATGGGTAACAGGGCTTCAAAATGTTTGATGGATCACGTCTTGGATAGTTTCCACTTTCCTTGAACAGTTGACCAATATAGAAAGTTCTTATCTGTAAATATTGAAATACTTTGTCAGAGAGTGGATACTTATGTTGCTGTAAGCAGGGATTGGCATTAATCTTTACAACTTTTTGTGATTTTATTAATAAGCAGTAGAGAGGTTCATCATCTCAAGCCTACATGACTTAGAGTGAGCCGTGTCCCGGATGTAGTGCTTGTTCCTTTTTACAGGTGTTTGGGGGCTTTCATAGTTTTTACCGATGCCAAGAGATCATGTCCCCCCCCCCCCCCCCCCCCACCACCTGTCTGTTTAACTGTTAGTTGGTTTATTTACTGCTGAACGGATTTCCATGAAGCTTGGTGGAAGGGTGGGACCTCGGTGAGGACAGAACAAATTACATTTTCTGGATGAAGGGGAAGATCCTGGGATAATTTTTCTCTTTCTTTACCATCACAAGAAAGGGCTTCTTTTTTTTTACGTTTTCCCAAATTGCCAAAAACTAAATCTTGATGAGAAAATGCAGGAAACTGATATCTATGAGTGTGTGAAATTTGGTGCAGCTTGATATAACTGCTGGACCCCCACATTTCAGTGTTAAGTTGTAATACATTGGCTGCAAGGTTAAAAGAAAACTGAATCTAATATGCATCAGATTACAGTGATGTGGAGTCCAGATTTGTTTCACTTTTTTTTTACTTTGGTCATGAGGCCAAAATCTGAAACCCAAGAATCCAGGGGATTTCAGTTTATGGCGTCTGTAACAGGTGGTGCAATGTCCTGCTCGTGTCATTTAAATGAGTTTATCCTAATTTATGATCTCCTCTGTGCCTGGCACTGAGGTTTGAGACTGATAAGCAGATGACTTAATGTTGTCACAAATAAACAAACAGCACACGTTCCACTACACACTGCTTTAATGTGTACATTTAACTCTATGAACCTACTAAGAACATTTATCACATTGTATAGTGACAGGTGACTATTTATACCACATCATGCTCTTTACTTTTAATGCTGCGCAAGCCAAGAAGCTGCAGAGGAAGATGTGAACCAGAGAACAGTGGAGTCAAGGTCAGTCCCTGCGGTGAATGACTGCAATAAAGAGATTACATGCCAGACAAAACTGGCAGCGCCAGTCACCGAATGTTTGTTTTTCTCCGTCATTCCCTTTACTCATTCTTTCGCAGGTTACTCCAGCATATGTCTCCTAGCCTCATGTTCCCTCCTGGGGTGATCTGACCATGATACACCCGGATTCTATATTCATGGCAGATGTGACACATCCATAATAACAGGAGCTCAATCAAATGTGGACCACAGCCTTGAATAAAACAATTCATTCTTATCTGTGAGAATGTGGTAGTCTCTGTGGAGTGACCTATAATGCACTCGGCCGCCCTCGGACATCATGAAGCGGGCTGACAGTTGTAAATGCTTGTGATAAGGTGTGTGTTTATAGAGGTTAGGAGCAGGCAGAGACGGACACGGAGGACAGACGCTTATCTCCGCCAAGACTATAAAAATAAAATGGCCTTCGCTCCAGAAGTGGAGCAACTGTTGTTTTACCTTAGCTCAAGGAATCAAAAGTAGTCCGGCTCTGATGACGTGTGATGTAACTGCAGGCACCTGCTGTTATCATTATTCAAACACATATAAACTGTAAAAATATCTTACGGTATTTTGCTTTTATAGTACAGCAAAGTCAACGCTGTGTGAAATATATGTTTTGGACAATCACTGGATAATTTCGAAGAGAACTGCGTCAACACGTCCATCCCATCCCCTGAAACTTAGTTTGCTTTTCTTGTCAGTTTTCCCACCAAATATTGACTTTGGTTTTCTCTTGTGTGGTTTTTTGTTTCCCCAGGTCATTGAAATCTCGGTGTGACCGTTTAACCTGTGTGCGTGATGGACACCATGTCTGGAACATGACACTTGACCTTGACTTCATGCTAATACAGCCCAGGTTCATTTTTCACTGGGTCATTGACCCAAAGGTGATAGTTATTACCGCGGGTTCATTTCAATCCTCGAGGGGGCAGAAAAAAAATCATTAAATTACAGAGGAGGGCAAACTGTTGGAAGTCATATCAAATGTTTTCAGTACCTCTGTCAGGTTCACTATAAAAGTTATATGTACATCTTGTAAACTTACAAGGACAATAACAGAAAGCTCCTATGCAGTAAAGCCGACCCAGATTGTCGAGCTCACATTTCAAAACAATCAAATTAAAATCATTTTCTCTGTCAGGTTTTCAAGATTTTTTTCTTTACTTTGTCCCTAAAGTACCTCTCAAAGCACAACTGAGATGAACCTGAACACATGTACTCTCAGGGTTATGACTAAGAGAACAACCAGGTGGAATCATTGCTTGGTCAGACTTTTAATGTTAATTTGTTATACTCAAGTTAGAGTTCCCCCTCATATTTTACTATCACAGGTTTTCAGTTTGGCAGATTTTTTTCTGCTTTGTGTTAAGAGACACTGAGGTAGTTGAGAAATCAAAATAGCTTTTTGTTAAAAACTGAAATAATGATTTTGTAAAATAAGTTATATTTTCCAAAATGCAAGGTATACTATGTATGTATGTATGTATGTATGTATGTATGTATGTATGTATGTATGTATGTATGTATGTATGTATGTATGTATGTATGTATGTATGTATGTATGTATGTATGTATGTATGTATGTATGTATATAGTGTTATTGTATTGGTACTACAAATAAATCAACCATAACAAACCATACAGTTTAATTGTGATGCTGTATCTTAATTTATTAAGGCCAAAAGCTTCAAAGCAATGAGCTACATCACTGACTTTTGGTAGACTTTTTAAAAGATCTCATCTCTCCAGGGTAAATACTGACTTTTTTTGGTAGTCTGTCTGTGCTGGAAAATTTCCCATGTAACTTGGAAGTGAAAAGATAGAGTAAGTCTAGACATTTTAAAACGTTTTTAAATAACATTTTCTTACATTTCTGCTGTCTTTCAGCTAATAAAGTATACAGAAGAGCTCTGAATAGTTTTTATCTTTCATTACTGTACAAGCACTGGTGAATTTTGATTATAAATATAAAAATAACATTATATAACATTAAACAACAACTAATTAAATCTGTAAAATTGAGATGCTTTTATCACAATTTCTTTCATTTTCCACACATGTTAGACGCGCTGTCACTAATGCACACTAAATGTTTAATATGGTTTGTAAAGTGATGTCAGGGTCCAGACACCCGACTCTAGTTTTACAGCCTATTACTATCAAAACACTATGATAAAAGCTGAGGTGAAGGCTAAAGACCTCGCTGCTGCTGGGTCAACGAACTCTGAGTGAATATGTCATGGTTGTGTCTCTGAAAGACTAGACGTAAAAGATTTCAATAATGAAAAATACAGTTAAACAAATTAGGGTCTTGTCATGGTCAGTGAGAATAAATAGCTTTATCTTGTGTTGTTGTAGAATGGATTTAAAACTGAGTCTGAGTGTTTTTATTTAATTTGAGTCTTGCAGTTTTGTTTCTCCATTTAAGTTTGACTGTGATCAAAGCTGCAGGATAAACCACTGTTAATGATCTATCAAGTGTAACGACTCAATTTTCAGTTTTGGGAAATTGTCCAACAAAGGGGCTACCTCCACTTATAGGTTCATCCAATTTTGTCTGTTCTGTACCACGATTTTTTTTAGATTTGTGTTATCAGAGAGCTGAGTGTTGGTCTGACACTGCGGATGTGGCCTGTGTATGAGACTACGTTGACATATGAGAAACTTTACAAGCTAAAGATCTCATCCCTGATACAGTGCTTGTGATCTCCGCAAGCATATATCTTGGAAATCAGGGGAATTTTTGCTTGGATAGGATTGCCATGATTGAATTAAGAAGACAAAGAAACAGTGGTGCAAAACTTCTGAGATGATCTCCATTATTGATTGTTCGGTGTATGTAGTTTCACACTTGATATGACATATTGTTGTGAGAGATAAAGACAGAACAAGGAGAATCTAACCATACAGTATCTTTAAAGATCTATCTGTGTGTCTTTCATTAAGAACTCCTCTGTGTTTGTTATTTTTATGTGAAATGTATGAGAGTTACACAGAAATAAACAACCATGAAGACTGGACGCGTATACATACATAGAGCTATACATGTGCCATAAAGATAATAAATATAAAAAAAGACACAAACCTAAAGGTGGAAATATAGAATCAAATAATGAAAAAGCAAATAAATGTGATGAAAAAGAAAGATACATTTATTTATATAATATAATATAATATAATATAATATAATATAATATAATATAATATAATCAGGAAGCGGATGTGACGTCAGTTCTGTAGTCGCACAAATGACGTATGACGTCCCGGTGATAAACAATCATGGCGGACTGTGAGAGAGCAGCTGCTGTGTATTTCGCCGTCAGTAATATTCCTGTAGCTTTTCACTCGTCGGACCTAAGAAATTATTTCTGTCAGTTTATAGAAAGTGGTGGTTTCCATTGTTTCCACTACCGACATCGGCCGGTGGTGCTGAGAGAAAACACTGAGGAGGGAAGCTCCGGCTCCGGGTCCACACAGACCGAGCAGCTCAGTGAAAACAACCCGGAGAAGAAGAAGAAGAGGCAGGCGGCGGGGTCGTGCTGTTGCGTCGTCTCGGTTCAGGACAAAGACGCCGACCGGTTCGTCAAGATGTACGCGGGAAATCACTGGATCAACTCGAAGGGGACGTGGCTGTCGAGGCGCTGTGTTATCAGGAGAGTCAAAGTGACGCACGACACAGGTTGGTGGAATGTGTGATGCTTAAAACTTGACTGTGTTCGACACGAACAAGAAGAAATTACCTATCGTTTTGCCAAAGATGTCCCCTTCTTCCGTTGTGCCTCGCTAAAGGGACACTCCGTCGATTCTACACACTTGTTCTGTGACTCCAGAGCTTTTATCAACCTGGAGGAATCAAACAGTTTGATCACACCTTGTGCAGTAAAACCTGATGTGATTATGGGATGTGAAGGAACAAGTGTAGAGGTAGATCAGTCCATTCTCACCAACAATGATGCAGTGTTAGTAAGTATCTTACCAGAGGCTAAAGATAATTGTGTTTTAGTGAGAACTTGGTGTACATGAGTCATATCTGAGAACATAATAACACTATACATGTATTAAATATATAAAATATACATTCAATTGATTGCTGACAAATCGTTAACCTATTCTCATCCGAATTTCTGCCCTTGTCTACCACATCCTCCGCCAGTGTGCCGATCATTATTGGCTGGCAAGACGTCACATTAAAAGTGATGTGTAAAAAATATATGGTCAGTATTCATCATTACAAGCATGTAATACAGACGTAGATCTATCTATATTTTATTATACAGAAAATGTTAACTACTAAATGATGAAATTACTTGTTGATCGTACAGAGGGCGTTATTATTCGTACAACACGATCATTATTGTACTTCTGGAAACACAGTTTGGACTTTTCATCAATTATCTACACCAATTAATCTTTGAGGTTTGCTGGAGCCAACATTGGGTGAGAAGGGGGGGGGGGGGTGCACTCTGGACAGATCGCCAGCGTATCACAGGACCAACATAAAGCAGATGAAACAACCAATTACGCTCACATTCTCAACTTAGAGTCAATTAAGAGTCGCCAGTTGATCTTAACCCAATCAGCCTTGCACAGTTTTTGGGCTGTGGGAGGAAGCCGGAGGTCCAGGAGAGAACCCACACAGATACGGGGGGAGGGGCCATGTAAACGCCCCACAGAAAGATCCCAACAAGCTGGGATAATTTGGACTATTATTTTTTATTTCTGTTTTTGTGACACCTTGCTCAATAACGAATCAAGCCTATTGCAAACTACGAGAGCTCAAGTTATTATCCTGAAAGTGCCTTGGTATTTATGAAGTTATTATTACCGTATCATATTTGTATCACTTCTTTCAGATGATGGGCCATTACCCTACAAAACAAAGTATGAGCAGCGGCACCGGGTTTCCTTAACGGAGCGCTTTACAGAGGCTGACCTCAAGAGCTTGCCCGAGCTGAACCCACCCTCTCTGATGCAGAATGGGAACGTGGGCACACCGGTGAAAGTGTTCCTCCAACTCATCCAGTCCTGCCGACTCCCTCCACGCCTCATCAAGAAGCTGGGCCTCGTTTTCCCCAAGACCAGCTCCAACCGCCGTTATGGCAACGTACCTTTCCAGTATCACAACACCCGCACGCTCCCGGCCACAGAAGAGACCATATTCACAGCTGCTGGACATCAAATATCAGGACCGGGCACTTTTGCTGCTCGACGCTTGAGACCAGAGGCTGATTCAGAAACAACAGAGACTGATGAGCTGCAGGAGGAGGAGGAGGAGGAAGAGGAGAAGGAGGAGGAAGAGACGGAAGATACACAGTCTAATGCAGATGATGTGGGTATACGTTTATATCCATCTAATCAGTAATTTATTGTATATGCAGAGATATATTGTAGGGCTGGCTGAGTTGTCATCAGCAGCAGCATCATCCCATTCACTGAGGTTTGCTGTTTATTGGTTACAGGATGATGACCGCTGTGAGGAGTGGGAGCGACATGAGGCTTTACATGAAGATGTCACGAGCCAGGAGCGATGCAAAGAGAGGCTGTTTGAGGAGGAGATCGAGTTGAAGTGGGAAAAGGGCGGATCGGGCCTGGTGTTCTACACCGACGCTCAGTATTGGCAGGAAGAAGAAGGAGGTGTGCAAAAATACACTAATCACAAGTTAGACATGATCAGATAAACAGACTCAAATCAACAATTATATGATGTATTTATCTTCACTACATTAAATGAAGTGTATTTTTTACCATTTGTGTCACTTTGTCTTTTTAGATTTTGACGAACAAACAGCAGACGACTGGGATGTCGACATGAGTGTTTACTATGATCAAGGTATCTCACGTTTGCTCTACACCTCCTATCACCTTGATTAAGAAAGGAACCAAACACTGTTATTGTTGCAGAGTGAGATTTACTTTAGCCCGGCTCTTCCTCTTACAGAAGGAGGTGACATGGATTCCCGTGACTATGTCCGTATGCGGTACGAAAATAGGCTGAGGGACGGTCTGGAAGATGATTCTGGATCCAGTCAGTCTATCGGCAAGTTTGAGAGGTTCACAAAGGTAAGTCAGATCGCCACTGCCTATAATCTGGTCCAGAAATTCTTCTACTGTCTCTATGAGATATTTGATTACTGTGTTTCCCTTGGGTAGGGCTTTGGCCGTCGTTTGATGGAGAAGCAAGGCTGGAAGGATGGTGAAGGCCTGGGGGACAGTCAGACGGGGATCTCTGAAGCCCTGGAAAGTGAGGGCCAACGTCCCAGCTGCAAAAGGGGCTTTGGGTGAGTGCTGACACAAAAAAGTTGAGTTAGCATGTTTTGGCCTGTTGTAATGCATTGCTTCCTTTATGAATTGTAAATTTCTCATTTTTCAGGTATCACGGAGAGAAATTGTTATTGCATTCTGGGAAAAAGGCCAGAACAGATTTCCACATAACTACGCGGTATGATAAACCCAAAGACATAGACGAGGGCGACACCTTGCTGAGACGGCAACCAAACACCAGTATGAAGTACAGAGGCTGGCAGCCGGGTGGCATCATTGGACCACGGAAATGACATTAAATACATTATAATTTTGTATAAATGTATTTTATTATGAATTTGTGTGCCTTTGATATTAAAACTTGTTTCAATTAATTTTTCTAACTTGTGCTGAGTCTGGTTACTATTTATATTCTTATTTAATCTAATAACAATAATAAATGTTATTTCACTGCACGTTTCTAAAATGCCCAAGGACACATTACAATACAACAGAAATAAAGACGGGAATGATTGAAGTCAAAACAAGTGTTAAAATCAGATTAAGAGAAGCAAACGCCCATCAATACAACATGTGACACAAGAACAGTCAAACTAAGATGTAACTCAAGTTAGTTGACAGACCTAATTTTACATTGAGGGGAAAAAAATGATAGTGCTTAAAATTTGTATGGAGATTTATATAATATATTAAGTAAATAACAAGCGTACTAGGTTTTTAATATTGAATTAAGTTCAATCACCCAAATCTTTAATTTTTGTGCTCCATATTTAAATATAAAAAATGATACTTTTATTTTGGTAACGTAACCCGGATGTGCTTCAGCGTAATCGAGTCTATGAGCTAGCGAGCGTGTGCGCATGCAAACAAAACGGCGGTACGTGAACATTACTCATCAGTATTTGTTAAATTCACAAATGTATGATTATAAAAATGTAAAGAAATTGTTGTTAGCTGTTGTTTCAGTTTTATTTAGTAGCACGCAGACATTTCTTTAATGCTAACATGCATTACGCTGCTAGCTTCCTTTATTAGAACTTTCCCGAGTGTGTCAACAAACTTTATTTTGATTTATTGACCCTTGGGTGGATATCAAGGTGAATAAAGGTTACATTTACCCGTAGTAGTTTTACAGTTGTTTTATGCCACTGTCTGATGTGACTATCGCAGATAACAGTGAGCTGGATGCTGGTCTACATCCTGGTGCCATCTCTGATGTGAACCCCTACGAGACCCAGTCCACTTGATACCGGAACCATGTCCAGTCAGCCCGGAGCCGCCCACTCTCTGCGGTTCGGCCAGGTGGTCATCGGACCCCCGGGCTCGGGTAAAACCACCTACTGCCGAGGGATGCAGGAGTTCATGACTTCCCTGGGACGTAAGGTGGTGGTGGTGAATATGGACCCAGCCAACGAGGGGCTTCCTTATACCTGTGGTTTGAATATCTCCGAGCTGGTCACTTTGGACGATGTGATGGAAGAATTGAAGCTGGGGCCTAACGGGGGGCTCCTCTACTGTATGCAGTATGTGGAAGCAAATCTGGACTGGTTGGAGAACAAGCTGAAGGCACACGGTGACTGCTACTTCCTGTTTGACTGTCCCGGACAGGTGGAGCTCTACACCCATCAGAACTCTGTGAAGAATATCTTCTCACAGCTGGCCAAGTGGAACTTCAGGGTGAGCTTCGGATGCAGGCCGGGACGAGATGGATCTGCTGAGGCTTAAAATGATGCTTTACGTATTCAATCGTTATACATGTGCTTATTGTGAAACGTATTTCTTCTTTTGTTGTTCTCTCCCACATTGTACCTTCCTCCAGCTGACATCAGTGCACCTCGTGGACTCGCACTACTGCGCTGACCCAGCCAAGTTCATCTCTGTGCTGTGCACCTCCCTGTCCACCATGCTGCACGTGGAGCTTCCCCACGTCAACATCCTCTCCAAGATGGACTTGATTGAGCAGTATGGCAAACTGGGTAAGAGCTGTGGGCGTTTATAATTGGTTTCAGCTCAGTCTGTTAGTTTGGTTAGAACAGATTTCCACAAAGCCTGGGGGAAAGATGGGAAAAAAGCCAAGAAAGTACAGAATCAATTTTGGCATTTGTCTCTTTCTTTATCATTGCATTATAGGGTGTTTCTCTACTTTTGACCAAATCTCTCGTGGTTCCCTGATTTAAAAAATCCAATACATTTAGGGGACTGTGATTTAATACAGCTTGATTGTATTTAATGAGTCTATTGGGCCTTGGCTGTTGTGTGCAGTCTACTGAGTACCATTCAAGTTGATTTACTGATTAACTTGTGACTAATTAAGGCTCAAACATAATGTTATGTACTGTAGTGATTTTTTGTTTTTGTTTTGTGTATCCTTGTGCAGCCTTCAACCTTGACTTCTACACAGAGGTCATGGATCTGTCTTATCTCCTCGATCACCTGGCTGCAGATCCCTTCTTTAAAAAATTCCATCGTCTAAATCTAAAGTTGGCAGAGGTCATCGAAGACTACGGCCTTGTTTCCTTCGTGCCTCTGAATGTCCAGGTATGAGTGCTGCTTTGGAAACCTTTCTTGTAACATATTGAAATAAAAGCACCCACAGTTACTCAGGATCCAAACATTTCCTACTGCAGGTGGAACTAATATTGCTACAAGCCCATTGATTGGCCATCTGTGGTTCAGTAAATAAAGTTAATTAAGTAGATTGAACAATTATGTAGAATCCACAGGGGATTTCCTGATTGAAAAAAAAAACACTCAGAGAAGTACAGATGCCTCAGATGAAATAGAATCATGTAGTTATATAGTTATTACAGGTATGTGATTGACCTCATTTACAGCATGGATTGTATGTACTTGCCTCAGCTATGTCTTGACACATAAACACAAGCCTGATTATCTGATTGAAATGGGGTATTGCTTAGTGACCACCTTGTTAAACATCTGCTTTGAGTTAAATACATTTTTTTTCACAAAGCCTGACCAGCTTTAGTCAGCATTGGTCTCATGCTTTGAATGCTCAGTTTCTGCATCTAGAATTAAAAAAGCTAAAATAGCTGACAGATTGTAAGTGCTTTATCAGAGTATGATATTTGTATCACTAATTTAGGAAACTTATGTCGTAAAAGCAGATTTAGCAGAAAATCTTTCAAAAGATTTCATCACCATATCAGTCATAATCACGAGTCTCTTTTAGCTTTTCAAACTGAAGACTGGATCAATTCCTGCAGATGGATTGGACTGAAAGGGAGCGGACTGTCTGCGTCTTCTTACATTAATTCTTTATGGAGACTGATTGGATCCTGTGCTAGTCCAGAGACATGAGTCTAGACTGCTGGATGCACCATCACTGCATATGGGACTAGTAATTTATTCAAATGGCAGGTTGGCCCTTGGAAAATGAAGCCTTGATGCATTTCCTCATCATGTCGTCTACTCCTGCTAAGTTAAGCAGCCACTAGTTACCTTGGTTACCGCTGGCGGTTAACAAGGCAAATTTAAAGAGCAACATTTTTGACCTTGAGAGACAAGATGCTAAACGCTGAAGATTAGAGTTCAGGTGGTCAAAATATATTCAATTTGCCTACTCCCATATTCTACCATTACTGGCAATAGCTCCTCCATTTCAACTGTCATTGCTGCTCCCTTCATTTCTATCAGACAATTTCTTATTTACATTTTACACCTTTATGTTATGTCTCTTCTAGTGTTGTTTATTTTAATTGTGTTTATAAGCCCTATGAGATAGATTGCACTTTGTGAATATGGGCCATACAAGTAAAATTTGATTGATTTATAAAAATCTTTAAGAAAAAGCTGCATGACCCCATTTTTTAAAGGAATTTTCCAAATCTTTTAGACGAATGTGCCTTTGTGCAGCGGCAACACATCAGTTACTATGCAGACTTGTGATCGGATAACTTCTATATACTTTACATAGAAACCAGAAACAAAAAGCACATAAGCAAGGTTTCAGTGAGAGTTTTTCAGTAAATATTGCGTCAGTGGGTATTTCCAGTAGATTTCTACAGGGAAAAACCCTCCGGAATAACATGCTTCTGTTTTCTGTGTCCAGGACAAAGAGAGCATGATTCAGGTCTTACGAGCAGTGGACAAGGCCAACGGCTACTGCTTTGGAGACTTGGAGGAGAGGAATCTGCAGGCCATGATGTCAGCTGCTGTGGGGGCTGACTTCCAGTTCGACTCGTATCCTTTCCTAATCACTGCGGTGACTCACTGTGACTCATCTGCTTTAAAATCAAACCCTAACATTCACAGGAGGCGTTTGAATAGAACTGAATACTCCTGATGTTTCTGCTAACTGAGGATGAACCAAGTTAATAGTAACCTGACCGTCTGACGATATACATTTTAAATTTTGTTATTTTGTCATGTTTCCTTAACCGTTGACCTCAAGTACTCTCGGGGTGCAGGAGAGGTATGTTGAAACTAGTGGAAAGACTGTGGAGGAGGAAATGATGCAGCTGTAAGTCGCAAAGCCCAATTTAAAGGACATGACTGGTCGGCTTTACGGCACAGATATACCGGAGGACTCTTGGCAACACCCATCTCATCTAGCCTCTCTTCCAGGGCAGTGGAACTATATTTGGGGCTGTGACTGCCTCAAGGTTACACCACACTATCATAAAAGATCACACAGAATGCCTGAAAGGGAGTAAATGCTCAACTTTGCTTTACTTATCAACGTGATTCATTTTTTTTCTGTACTGCTGTTTGTGAACAACAATAAAGGACATTTTCAATAGAGGCCTGCTTGTTTATATAAATAAATATCAAATGTAAAAACAATGTTTTTTCTTCCTCTCTGAGAGTACATTAGATAGTCAGGGTCTGATATTTTTAAGGACTTGCCAGTCAATTTGAAATGGTAAGCAGGGGGAGTGGAGCGATTTATATGGTGGTATTCATTTACAAAGTGACTGCAACAAATGTAAGGACATGAATTACCAAAGAATAAGAAATTCACGTTTATATTATTTGCTGCATATTTGAGATATTTTCTGTGTATAATATTGTGATGAACCTAATTACAGAATTAAACAGAAGACTTGGACTTTGTTCACGTCTAAGCTTGTGTCATGTGCATGTATTAGTGCAGATGATGGTCTGACACGAAGATCCAGAGAAGAGCGTTTTGCTTTTACATATGCTGTGGAATGTAATGGGACTGACAATTGCCAGTGTCTGAGAGATCCAAGTGCAACTGGATCCTGTGTGGTGAATGGATAAATATGAACAGTAATAATACATATTTTATGTTGTAGGTACATTGTGATGTTTCTTGTGTATAGGTTAAGTTTGACTGCCAATGGTATCGAAATCAGTATCGTATAGTAATCCATGAATTAAGTGAAACTAAATAAGTTGGGACACACTTTTTCCCAAGCTTTGTTGGGGGGGAGGTCCACAATCTCAGATATGAAAAAAAAACCTGTCTTTTAAACAGTACATAGCCTCAAGTGTAGACTACAGTAATACTCTAAGAATAGCTTGAAGGTTCAGTGTGTAAGATTGTGGTAAAAGGGATCTATAAGCGAGTAATTGAGTATACAATAAATCTATCGATGTTTTCGCTATTGTTTACACATCCAAATTGTACGACTTGTTTTCTTTACCCTAGAAAAGGTCCTTTAACTACTTCGTATTTACATCTGTAGTTGGTCCACTCTACGAAGGCCGCCATGTTGTTGACAGTAGCCCAGACTGGAGAGACTAAACACCTTTTGAGTTGTTAGGACATCTGAAGGCTACCACAGGTTATCTTTTATGTTTGGAAGAAAAGGGTGACGTGAGGGGTATCAGCTGCAACATGCAGCTTCACCACTAGATGTTACTAAATTCTACACACTGAGCCTTTAATCTTCTATATTACAGGGCTTACTGTTCAGTGAAAATTGTATGTATTGTCAAATGGAAAAAAAGTGTTGTCCCTTTAATCTAAATTAATAATATATTACTTAATAACAGATATATAATTCGATTATACCGATATGGTTTAAAATAAAGCTAATTAAATAAATAAAAATACATAAACGTCCGTTGGCCGTTTTTTGACGAAGACGAGATAAGTAAAAAATGCTTTAAACACATCTCAAGTTAATGACGTTGGCCAAGAACGAGTCCCTGTGAGTTGGGTTTTATCTGTTTGGTACAGCAGGTGGCGCGTGTGCTTGCAAATCCTTCTCCCCGATCCACTTTAGATCCGCTCCAGCTTTTGTTAGAGGCCGGAGCAGAAAAATGAAGTCAGGCGGGGAGAGGAAGCCACATTAAATCTGTGTTTCTGCACAACTGGCCCTGTGTCTGGTCCCTGGGATGGAGGAGCCTCTGTCTTTATACAAGCTGATGAAACTCTGCTCTCACACACAGGAGGTGAATCCTGTCGAGGTGGACGTTGTGTTGTGTAGTCACCGTGTTATCCTGCTCCACATCTAACACTCCCATCTGAATTCACTCTTTAAAAACACTCATTTCAAACACAGGGCTTCGTGTGTGTGTGTGTGTGTGTGTGCACGCGCTTCTCGTGCGTGTTGTAGTCCGACTGAAATAAAGCGTGATCCACTTTGCGAGCCCGCGCTGAAGTGGGAAATCACATTAACCCTGTGTGGTGCGGAGAGGCTGCTGGGAAATGACATGTGGACAGCTCTCTCTCTCCTGCATTAGGGGGGTGTGTCAGGCACAATGTTAAATTGTGTTGCGATGTTTGTACATGTGATCAAGTATGTGCCTCCTCACTGCTACTTCCTGCCTCTCCCCCACTGTAAGCCCCCTAGAGGTAGATGTGTGTGTGCATGAGAGAGAGAGAGAGAGCGCGCAGAGACTGAGAGAGAGTGTGTGGGTGTTCGTGTGAGAGAGAGAGCAGAGACTGAGAATGTGTGTGCGTGTGTGAGTGTAAGAGAGAGAGAGGGAGCAGAGACTGAGTGTGTGTGTGTCTTTGCATGTGAGAGAGAGCGAGAGCAGAAACCATCTCTCTCTCTCTCTGTCTCTCTTTCTCTCTCTCTCTCTCTCTGTGTGTGTGTGTGTGTGTACTCGTTTTTGTTGCCTCTACAGCATAAACACTTACCACGTCAGGACCAGTGTACCTTATGGGGACCATACCATGTCCTAATGAGACTACTTAATTTCGGAGGTACTAGTTAATGCCAGGGTCTTAAGGTGTGAATGGTCGTTAGGTTAAGGTTAGACAAGAGTTGGTCATAGTTAAGGTCAGATATATGGTTTTGGTTAGACTCCACACAATGGATGAAAGTCGATGCAGAGGTCCTTGCAAGGATAGCTGGACAAACTTGTGTGTGTGTGCGTGTGTGTGGAGAGAGAAAACGAAAGGCTATCTCGTCCTACTTACACCCCCAAACCTGAAGTCTTTTCAATTCCAAAATTCAACAATTAAACGCCTCATAAACCCTGCCATGCCTTTGTATTTCATTATTTGTTTTAAAGAACATCCACACACACAGACACACACACACACACACACACACACACACACACACACACACACACACACACACACACACACACACACACACACACTTCTCATTACCATCCCACCCCTGCTCAATGCTCTGCACACACCCTATGCGTTCTGTTGATGCCAAAAATGTCTGCTTCATTTGACTGAGAATGGAGGTGGGGGGGCAAATGCCCCATTTTTTCTAATTGTTGGGAGACTTTGAAACTGTTCATGCATCCTCTGTCTGCTAGATAAGGTCTGTTTTTTTCTTCAGCACGGCGTAGTTCAATGTTAGTGGGGTGAGAGAGAGAGAGAGAGAGAGAGAGAGAGAGAGAGAGAGAGAGAGAGAGAGAGAGAGAGAGAGAGAGAGAGCGCGCGCGCGAGAGAGAGAGGGAGGGAGAGGGAGCTGGAGCCTGTGCGCCCATCCCCCCACACACAGCAAGAAGAGTGTTTCTGCTTGGAGTGAGAGACAGACAGAGGAGAGGAGGAGAGGACAGAGAGTAGAGGAGAGGAGAGAGAGTAGAGCAGAGGAAGGGGAGAGGAGAGGAAGAAGGAAAGGAGGGGGTGGTAGAGGAGAAGAGAGCAGAGCAGGCAGGGGAGGGAATAAGAGAATGTGCATTGGTAGTCTCTCGATTGCTGCAAGGCTTCCTCCTTCTGCTCTGGAAAAACCTGTGTGTGCTGCCTCCACTCGCCTCAATACGCCTCACAGTTACTGGAGGGAAAGATCAAAGTACACACAGAATGAATATAGATTCATACTCATATGAAAATACCACTTTTTGTTTTACAGTAATGAGAAACACAACTACATTACAAGCCAGGCAACATGGACTCATGGCAAATAGTTTTCCACCATTCAGTGTCCATTTGAAGTCCAAGCTTGCAGCGGCTTTCTTGTGCAACCGTGGCGTGCACATCCGTACAAGCACGCGCGCGCGCGCACACGCACACACACACACACACACACACACACACACACACATTTCTTTAATGAATGAGTTTCCCCTCCTGCATACATGCAATTCCTCCTGCACATGCATGTTTCTCACAGGGCCTAAAGCAAAGCCTCTCGTGTGTGTCTGTGTGTATTTATTCCGAAGAGCATAGCTCCTTTTCATAGTTGTAACACAACATGAGTGAGTTGCGCGAACACCACACTGTCTTCATGTGGAGGAAATATTCCACACAAGTGAAGGGGGGTGGGGGAGACAATGTGACGAGCCCACTCCGCTTTGGAGAAGGGGAGGATCCAGTCCGTGTTTTGCAGGAGATCGTGTGGCTGGGCAAAATGGCTGTATGTAGCCGAGCCTCGTGTTGGTTGGGTTTTCTCGCTGCCTCTGCCCGGGCTCAGTAACACAACTCCCACAACAATTTCTGCCGCTGTCTCACGCATTGCATGGAGCCTCCAGCATCTCTCTGACCCGTTTGCGGAGCCGGAACCGCGGGGATGGGCGCCGGATTCGGTCCGGTGTGAGGGGTGGGAATGAATCGGCACAAGGATAAATGGTTCTAAACAATTATTTATATTCAATGCGAGCTTGTGATTGTGACTGAGCGAGAGGGAGAGAGCGGTGGTGGGGGGTGTATATCATGGCCGCTCAGGTCGCAACTCTTAACACTAGCCCGCCTTCCGAACTCAAAAAGCCGGATCGGGACCCCAAGGAGGAGTCGGTACCGGGGGAGAAGCAGTCGGACAAAAAGCAGCCGGGCTTGGACAGCGGATCGCCGGGCCGGGGGGAGCTGCAGGACGGGGCCGAGGGTGGAAATGCAGGGGGAGGAGGGGAACCTGAGATGAAGAACGGGAATGGGAACCCGCCCAGGGCTAACAATAATAATCAGAATGACTCTGTTGGACCGGAGGGAAACAACCATCCCGGCTTGGTGCATCACCACGGAACCGCTTTCCCTCCACCTTCGTACGGATACAGTCAGCACTACGGTCGGACCCCTTTTCATCAACATGGCGGACAACAAAGCCCTGGCATGGCAGCTGCTGCGGGTCCGGTCGTGCAGTCGAACAACATGATGGATCCGTATCAACCCAATTCCCACGAACATGGCTTTTCGAACCACCAGTTCAACAATTACAACCCATTCCCGAACAGGACTCCGTATCCCGGCCAGGCGTACGCCATGAACTCCCCGCGCAGCACCCAGGCGCCGACAGCTGGTGGGCAGCCAGCTAAGCAGCAGCCACCGGCGGGAGGACCCACGGCGATGGCTGGATCTTACAGTAACCAGAGATATAACATTGGGAACCCTCAGCCCACGTCCACGCCGACACTGAACAAGCTCCTGACCTCCCCCAGCTCGACGCGGGGATATCCAAACTACCCGTCCGGCGACTACACTAGCCAGGACGGAGCTAGCAAGGGACCAGCAGACATGGGCAGCAGCGGTCAGTATGGAGGGAGCAACCCGGGCTGGCAACAAAGAGGCCATCTCCCGTCGCCCATGAGCCCGGGAAGTGCCGGACAGCCGCTAGCTAGGAGCCAGGTAAAGTCCCATTATTACAGGAACACGGCGTGAGCGTTAGCACGTCTGCCTTCCCTCCTCCTAGCTCGTTCACAACGTAGCAGGCCAGCCATTGTCTGGTACTAGTTCGCAAAGACTCTAAAATGGCTGCCTCTGGTGTGTGTGTTTTTTCCCCTTTACTTCAGACCGTAAAATAATTGTTGTTAACCCGTCTTAATGGAAACAGCGGCACAATATGGCCGCTTGAGTCGGATATAAGTAGTTGAATCGATGTAAGGACGATCCGGAGCCAACAAGGCCCGACTTTGAAAAGGGGCGAAAATACTCCCCGAGCAGCTACGGCTCGTTTCCCCCCTGCTAGAGCTTCACCCCGTCGCATTCACACGTTGAATTTAAAGTCCGTGGTGTTTATTATTGTGTTGAAACGACTCATGTGTACGCGGGACACCGTGTTCCCGTACATATAACATGATGATCGAGTCTCGCATTTGTGTTGTTTTCACGCCGGATAAGCTGTAATTTTGTGGCCATGACTGCTGCGTGTCGGATCAGCCTCTCGCCGTGTGTTTAAAGGCCCCGTGCATGTCCACTTTAAATACCTCGCATGTGAAGATGCAATAGTGTAAAATAATGTTATGTTAGTGATCTTTTCCACCAAAACACGTCCCCCTGTGTCGAGAGGCCGCCGGGCTTCCCTGTGCACGCTGCCCGTGTGCAGCCTGCTCGGCCCCACGCGAGCGAGAGGCTGCAGCCTGCAGATTGCAGTTTGCACTGGGATTTGAATTGTGGAGGTAAAATCCTGCTGTCAAAGCCAGGAGATAGTTGGTCTTGGGTTGACATGCTAGCTGAAATCTGATTGGCTCCTCATCCGCTGCTCATGGCCATTTATAATTACATGTGATGCGAGGCAACAGTTGGTGATAAGAGCAAGCAGCATTAACTCATCACAGGGTCAGCGGAGGTATAGCTGCTCCCCACCCTCTCACAGCTCCTCTTTACACCGCTGAATAAAACATGCTGTAGCCGGGATAAGAATAATGCATGGATTTATTATTTCTATTTGATCTTTTGACAAGTTCCCTAGAATAATATAAATTATATTATTTGGCCTATCCTCTGCTCGAGGTTTGACATATGTGCTCACAAGACAGATGCAGCCTGCATCATTTTTATGTGATGTGTAGTGTCTTTTTTCCGTTTGTGCCATACAGATAAACAGATGCAACAACACGAGTACAGTCATTCAATGTGTACAACATAATGGCTAATGACATCATCTGCTGTTACATTTAGTTTTCCGTTATTGATTTACATACAACCCGATTTGTTATATTTGATAAGGCCCTTATAAACAAATCGTTGACTAATAGTCGCTTTGTCTTCTTCCCGCACGTAGTGTCAAAATGCAAAATTTGTACTCTTAATGTCCTGTGTGTGTGTGTGTTGCAGGCACACATACACACACATACAAACACACACACACATCGTGTGCCTGGCATGCCACACAAGTTTGACTGTGTGACTGCAAAGAATTCCCCCCTACCCTCCCCCCAAGCCAATCAGAAGGCAGTCCACCATCTCTCACCCACCAAGGAAGTTTCCTCTCTGTCTTATGCAGATTAGCCATGTGCTGCTCCTATTTATTTCACTTCATTAATGTGGATCTGGAAAATGTCACACAAGGCATTTTGCATTGCATTTGTAAAAGGCTGTTGTGACACCGAGAAGCCTCCTCTCACCCAAAGTGCACCTGTGGAATTTCACTTGAGGGTATTTGTTACTAGATGTTCTTGTTGCTGATATTACCATAAATGTCATATTTTTTTAGTGTCTAATAGTTTTGGTGGAGGCAAGGTGATAATTGAATCCGAAATATTAGGTACTATTATAGCAGAAAGTTCAAGACACTGATGAATTAGACACAGCACCCATCTTTTCAGCAGTGTTTGTACTAACTGTTGGCTTTGGGTCATAGAGCAATTATGCTCATGTACATTTTTCACTCTCCGGTTGTTGTGAAAGTGCTTCCTTCATTTCTGATGTCATTCATCCAGAGCCAAACTGCCTTCTCTGGGGAAAAAGCTACTTGGACCAGGCTCAAAACAGGAGCACAGCTGGGATATGTTTAAGATTGGGCAGGCTGCCGTTCATTTGAAAGAAGATATATATAGCTCTGTTGACTTCCGCAACTATGGCAAAGCGAGGTGAAAAAAAATCAGGGTAATGACCGTGGGAAATAAGGTGAAAAAAGGCACAGTTTCCATTCACTGAAGTTTGTCTTTACACGTTTAATCTTTCATCATACCCACAGAAGCCAAATATTTTTAAAAACTTTGAATAATACACTGAGATATTATTCATGGATATAAGTTTGAGAGAGGCTGCGTGTAAGTTGTAGCACTTGATATTTAGACTTCTCCTACAGTGTTTGCTTGTTAATTTAATTCATCTCCTCTGGTTCTTCCCTTATGCAGCCACCTGGTCCCATGGACCCAATGGGAAAGATGAGAGGCCAGCTATATGGAGCAGGTAGTCCATACGCTCAGCAGTCGCCACAGGGGCCTCCTGCAGGTCCACAACAGGGGCCTGGTTACCCAGGCCAGGGTTATGGTCCTCCAGGTCCCCAGCGATACCCTGTGGGAATGCAAGGACGTTCATCTGGAGGCATGGGTACCATGCCATATGGTCCACAGGTATTTAACATAAATTCTCTATGTCTGAAATAAGCTTGTGTGTTATTTTATATATCGGTGTTTAAATCGTATATGTTTGTGTTCTCTGTTTAGATGGGATCATACGGACAGCAGGGACCAGGAGGCTATGGCGCTCAGGGCCAGGCACCGTACTACGGCCAGCCCGGCCAGCCTCCTCATCCAAGCCAGCAGCAGGCCCCCTACTCGCAGACCCCTCCGGGAACACCAGGTGGCCAGACACCTTACCCAGGGCAACCCCACCCTGCGCCAACTTCTGCTCCTCATACCCAGGGAGGACCGCCGTATCAGCAGCCCCACATGCCCCAACAGCCCCAGGGGCCACTGCCAGGCCCATCCCAAGGGCCCCCACAGTCTCAGCCACCGTACGCTCAGGCTTCAGCCCCACCGTCTGGCCCGTCTCCATACAACCAGCAGCAGGGCCCTCCAAGTCAGACCCAGCAGCAGCCAAGTTCCCAGGCTCCACCTGGATCACAGGGCCAGTCAAGCTACCAGGGATCCACACAGGGGCCTCAGCAGCCTCCCTCGCAGCAACAGCAGGCACAGTCTCAGCCTCCACAGCAGCCACCGGGACACAGCCAACACCCACAGGGCCAGCCTGCAGCATACCCTCAGAACCCGCAGCAGCAAACACAACAGTCACCTTATCAGCGGTTTCCTCCTCCACAACAGCAGGTACTACCCCAGAGCTGGATCATATTCATCTTACACAATTGTCTTTCTCTGTGTGTACAAGCAGGCCTCCCTGTATCTCAGGCAGTACGCTTACGTACATGTTATGTTGTCTTTTAGGAGGTATCCCAGGATTCATTTCAGTCCAACACCCCTCCATCCACTCAGCCTAAATCTGGCCCAGAGGACAGTCAAGGCCGCCCCTCCAGTCTCCCGGTCAGTTATGCTTGTTACCAGTGCTAGAACATAAAAATCCCCTTTCACTCCGTGCTATTGCTTTTCACTACCCCTCTTGTTAGACTTTCTATTTGTGTCGTGTAGTTTTCATGACACAGGACATATTCATTTGACTCCTTATCCAAAATATGTGATGCCTGTTAAATTTAAAAACGCCCTCTGTGTTCGGTTGAATACCAGCTGGTCATGCTCTGAAAGCGTTCATTTAGCTTGAATCGCGGCTGCGGCACTGACCGTCCCCTGATGGTTTTAGATGTTGTGTGCGGCTGCATGTTGTCAAGAGGCAGCTGTGTGAGTGAGGCGTGTGGAGAAAGGTGCTGGGTAAACGAGTAGATCTTAGATGAATGCAGGAGTTTGTTTGTGTATTAAGTCACATGGCGAGGCTGCTGCTACAAGCTGAGTCAGCCCACATCCTACAAACCTTGGTTACCATGACAACCCTCTGCACTAATGTACACTCATTTTTTTTCTTTGAAAGGGATAAATAAGGACAAAGGCCTCTGGGTCTGTGTATTTGTGTCACTTGAATCCTTAAAATGATTGCAATGCAATAAACATTACCGTACTAATAATAGTTGTGATTAATCTAAAAACAGTGTGTTAAAATGCATAAGCTGCATCCTCTGAATCTATAATTCATAATTTAAATTGTTTTCAAACTCTCTCTGTTATACCACATTTGTTGACTCCCCCTCTGCTTGTCCTCTTTGTGTTTTCAGGACCTGTCTGGATCCATCGACGATTTGCCGACAGGTACAGAGGGCGCCCTGAGTCCCGTCGTGAGCACGTCAGGTGTGTCGAGCAGCCAGGGCGAGCAGAGCAACCCGGCTCAGTCGCCCTTCTCCCCTCACACGTCTCCCCACCTGCCAGGCATCCGAGGGCCTTCACCTTCCCCAGCTGGCTCCCCTGCCGGTGCCAGCACGCCCCGCACCGGACCGCTGTCACCCGCCAACATGCCAGGTGGGCCGATCCTTCACACAATGAGAGGAGGCATATGATCAGTCGTGGACTTCTAAGATTTCTCAGATGGTGATAGTGCTGGATTTGGTTTGCATTTCAATTAGAAATGCACTTCATAGCCACATACATTCTATCAAGTTCTTGAATTTTGTCCATATATTTAAGGAAAGATCTTGTACCGTTATACATTACTGAAGATCTCAAAATATTAAACACAGATGTAGTTGCGCCACACAGAATGACACAATTCTTCAAAACTCAAGTCTGATTTATTTGGATTGCTCAGTCACATTTTAGTCAGGGGACAGGCTTCATTCACAAAACATACATTTGCAAGGACTGATCCAGTTGCTATGGCGGTGTTAAAGATGTTAGAGTGACAGGTCAGATTAGTTTGACCAAAAAACCCAAATGCTAACCAATACCATATTTTAGCTATTTGTCCTGCTGCTGTGAATATATCTATCAAAAAAGTTAGCAGAAGATTGAAGCTGTTGTATCCTCACTTATTAGACAGAAAGGTGTTTTTGTCCAGTAATACCAGCTAACATCTTATTCAAAATATGATATTGATCCAATCTTCCAGGTTGCTTATAGATGCTCTTTTTGCCTATACATCATTACTGATAACTACTTATAACTGCTTATAAATGGACTCTGCCTTTGTCTCTTGTCCAAGTAACAGAGTTGGTTACTTAAAACCAATGTTGGCCTAAAACTCAGTACTGTAACCATTTTCGAGCTGCCATTAACTTGAGTTAAATATTATTTCTCAGTGACCCAGATGCCTCCCAGGCCGTCAAGTGTGCAGTCAGATGGGAGCCTACATCCGGCAATGAGCCAGTCTCCTATGACCCAGGACAGAGGTATACTCATATGAATTAAAAGTGGTCACAGAGATTTAAATGTCAGTAGTCATGGCTGTGGCTTCACCATCCCCCTCACTTTCCCTCTTTCAGGGTTTATGCAGAGAAACCCTCAGATGCCCCCATATGGCTCCCCAACGTCAGCCTCTGCACTGTCGCCGCGGCAGTCCTCAGGGGGACAGGTTCATCCTGGGATGGCCCCATATCAGCAGAACAACTCTATGGGTGGCTACGGGCAGCAGGGGGGACAGTACGGCCCCCAAGGTGTGTACTTCTGAATCATCACTGCAAAGACGGGACTTGTTTTCAATTTCTGCTACGCTGCTGTGAAAAGATGAATTGTTTCTAGAGACATGTCATGTTTTTGGTGATTTACAAAAGTTTTCCACTTAATATACTAAGTTTGTAAAGTTTCCTAAGATCCACATTTACCTTTGAACAAACCCTTGGAGTATATGTCCGGGCCCAGTAGGAATACCATGCTACCGCTGGTCCCTCCCTCTGACTCTGTTGTGGCTATTTATAGCTGTGAGGCAGAGAGTCAGCTGACGTAGCAGTGCCTCCTGTCAGTATAGCCGAGACTGTGACGAAGGCTTGTTGCTCAGGGTGCATAGCTCTCTCTGCTAACTCACTGTAGGGAAAAAATTCTGACGGAAAAGACTTTGTCATAGCTTTAACCAGTCACTTTCATGTCAAATAATCATTTGTGTTGCTAGAACCAAGTGATTATCTAAACAGTTCTTTCTTTCTTGTAATGTCATATCTAGGTTATCCCCGTCAACCTGGCTATGGCAACATGCCCAACGCCAACTACCCAGGGCCGGGCATGGGTCCAATAAACCCCATGGCAGGACAAAGTGGGGGTCCACCATATGCTGGCATACCTCCAGGAAGGATGCCACCGAATCAAATGGGGGCACGGCCCTATGGACCCAACATGGGCCCCAACATGGGCCCCAACATGGGCCCCAACATGGGTCCCAACATGGGCCCTAACATGGGTCCAAACATGGGCCCTAACATGGGTCCAAACATGCCTCCCAACATGGTAAACATGCCACCCCAGGTAGCCTCAGGAATGTGTCCACCTCCTGGTATGAACAGAAAGCCGCAAGACCCAGCAGCCATGCAGCACCCGGCCACCAACTCCATGCACAACAGGTGGGTTTTTGTTGGTCCCTCCAGTTCCTATGTTTATTTACCTCTCACAATATTTCTGACTGACCTCTCTCTCAAGGTTTAATATAAGATTGCTGTTCCGTACTCTGTCACTGTTGGATAAACAAGATTCTCATATTCTCTCCTCCATTCAGGATGCCTGGTTACCCCAACATGTCTCCAGGTATGATGGGGTCCGGACCACCTTATGGCCCTCCCATGAACAACATGCCTGGAATGATGAACACACCAGGCGGCTCACCTTACCCAATGGGGCCAAACCTGGCCAATAACTCAAGTGGTAAGTTGCCCAGAGATTACTTCACCAAGCCTTGTTCTCTTTCTATAATTTAGCATTTTCAATGCAATTTCTAACCCTAATCATTGTGTCTAGGTATGGCCCCCAGTCCAGAGATGAACAATAAGATGAATAACAAAGTAGATGGGCCTCCAACACCCAAGCCAGAACCTAAATCTAAGGTAACCTGTTGACTATATTGTTTTCTTATAGGAATAAGAATTTTTAATAAGCCTTAACTAATCAAACGTCTTGGTGCCTCTTTTATTGTTATCCACTCTGTTTTGAAAATTGCCTTCTCATTTCTCTTACACAAAACAGAAGTCCAATTCCTCCACCACAACCAATGAAAAGATAACACGACTGTACGAGTTAGGACCCGAGCCAGAGAGAAAGATTTGGGTTGATCGTTACTTGGCCTTCATTGAAGAGAAAGCCATGCCCATGACCAACCTGCCTGCTGTAGGACGCAAACCCCTTGACCTTTTCCGTCTGTATATGTCGGTTAAAGAAATAGGAAGCATGGCCCAGGTTAGCATTGCAAATATATCCGGCAAATCAATACCCCAGTACGTTTATTTCTTGACTTTGTCTTTATTTTATCTTTTCTAATGACATCTCATTGTGTGTCTCAGGTGAGTAAGAATAAGAAGTGGCGGGATCTGGCCACTTCCCTGAATGTGGGAACGTCAAGCAGTGCTGCCAGTTCTTTGAAGAAACAGTACATCCAGTGTCTGTATGCCTTTGAGTGCAAAGTGGAGCGTGGTGAGGACCCTCCTCCTGAGATTTTTACAGACAACAAAAAGAACCAGGCCCCTAAGGTCCAGCCACCGTCTCCAGGTAAGAGCCATACCAATTATTTGTTTTACAAATGAACACACACTTTAGCACAGATCTCACTCAGGAAACCCATAACTAAATGTCTTCAGGTGTCATTGAAGTCATGAACCATGTCTTTCTGCTCCTCCTTTATTTCAAACTGAAGCGTCCCTCTGCTCCACAGCTGGGTCAGGCTCTCTGCAGGGTCCCCAGACACCGCAGTCCACCAGCAGCTCCATGGCCGAGGGGGGAGACTTAAAGCCTCCCACCCCGGCCTCCACCCCTCACACCCAGATGCCCCCCATGCCACCCGTTTCCAGGTGACTCCTGTTGAAGATTTTACCAGTCAATTTGACAGTCTTAAAGAAATTTTTCTAAGAAACTAATTTCTATCTGCTTTTCTTTCCATCTCTCCCGTTTGCGCCTATTTCCCGCTCCCACTCAACCTTGCTTCACCTCTAGGAGCAGCGTTAACCTGCAGGACCCCTTCTCCGAAGGAAATGACCCCGCTTTCCCGAGGAAGAACATGACGCCCAACTCAGCCTATCAGTCCGGCATGAACACAACAGACTTGCAGGGGCGCATGGGAACCTACGAACCCAATAAGGATCCCTTTGGTAACATGCGAAAAGGTGGGCACACTGAATGGACTACTGCCGAATAGATCATGATGTCATAAAAGCGAAAATGCCTCTTTAATTACCCACTTAGCTAATCCCTCTGAAATTGGCTCTAATTGTGAATGTATCTGCAGTTGGGGAGCAGTTTTTACCTGCTAGCCAGGGCCCTAACAGCGGGGTGGGTGACCAGCAGCAGCAACCACCACAACAGCAACAGCAGCAGCCTCCATTCAACAGGGGACCACCTGGGGCAATGGGCTCGATGCCAATGGGGCCCAGACAACAGTATCCTTATGGACCAGGCTACGACAGGAGGTAAGGGTTATTGAATGGAAGGTCATTTAACACTACTGATTCTAACAAGGAGATATTTCTATGATCACACAATCCTTAAAGTTCCTCTGCAGGTCAGAAAAATATGTAGAATTATTGACATAAAATTGACAAAAAAAAATTTTCCCCTGTTTATCTGGGCAATGCTTTGAGGGAGAAATTTAATGCGACAATGTGGTTGGACCATGAATCGCGTCATTTTGTTGTTTTTTCATACTTCAAATACTATTCCATCATAAAATCATTTCATATTTATTCATATTAATCTTTATTGAATGATTCATTATGATTTGTTGCTCACTGATATTTTGTGTGTTAGGAGAAGGGTTGTGTATTGGATTTGTGTCGGTCAGAAAAATGTGTTAAACATGATTATAATTTACAAATTCAGAATAGTTGAGTGATTGTGATTTAATTTTCATTCGAGACGCTGAAAAAACATTGTTTTTATCAACTACAGTTTTGTGTGATTTTATTCCAGGTATCACAATTCAACCTTTTTTTTTTGCACAGTAAATTGTTAAATTCTTTAAGTCACTCGTGTCAGTATTTTAACCATCATACACTGTTCAAAACAAGTCATAAAACGGCCACTTGTCCACTGTGACATGTCAGGGTTTTAGCAGTCTGGCTGAGGCTGATTAAAATTGTAACATAAATATTTATAATGTAGCTGTGATTGGAACAATTATCATCGCATTGCTTTTTTTAAATCTGTAGCATAATTTGTCTGACTGAGTGAAAAAAGATATGGAAAAAAACACGCCATGCCTGTTTTTCCAGATCCGAGCAGGGAATAGGCCCAGAGGGCAACATGGTATCGGGAGCTCCTCAGCCAAACCCTCTGATGCCTGCCAATGCCGATGCAGGGATGTATTCGCCAAATCGCTTCCCACCACAGCAGCCACGGTCAGTTCACACTTACCTTACAGCTGTACCTGCATTCTCAGGTTTAAAGCTGCTGTCAGACTGATCCGTCCTCAAGTAAAACAACTAACTGTTGGAATCTTTCAGAAATGCTAGAAACTGGGAGATTAGTCTGTGTTGTTACAAGGATTTTTTCAATTTGAACAGTTTAAATTTACAATATTTTCAAACAGTGAGCTTTTTGAATGTGGTTCTGTTTGTAAAAGAGTTGCATTAATTGAAATGTACTTTAAATTCCATTCATTCCATATATGTATAGACTTTTGATTAGTACATTTAACAGAACTTGTAATGTGTTAATATTCATCAACTGCATTTTAAATGAGCAAATTAATCAAATTGATGATTATGATTAAGTATAATTGAGGATGAAGCTGAAAACTAAAAGAATCCATTGCAACTAGATGTTCTTATGGTCATAAATTATAAATCATAATATACCATAATGCATGTGTGTCTGACTTGTTGAGACTGACTGGACATAATGTTTGCAGGCATGATTCCTATGGTAATCAGTATCCTGGACAGGGAACGCCCCCTAGCGGCTCCTTCCCAAATCAGCAGCCTGGAATGTATCCACAACAACAGGTAATGATCATTTGCAATACACTAAATCTCTATACACTGGCTTAAAATGTTTGCTACTTTGATCAAGCTACTATCATTTTGAATTTAGTTTGAGCAGGAAAATGTTTTATGATTTTCTTTACATGGGTTCTACTGAAATAGTTGTGAATTTATTGTGTGTCTGTGTGCCTTCTGTTCAGAGTTACAAGCGTCCTGGTGAGGGCGGCTACCCTCCATCAAAACGTCATGAAACCGAGTACAGTGGGCCTTTCCCTGGTGGACAACAACAACCGCAGCAGCAGCAGCAAGGAGGCTCCTCTGCACCCTCTTCAGGACAGCAGGAGTCGTACAATCAGTTCAGCGGCAGTGGGCCCTTCCCTGGCCCTGATCGCCGTCCACCTGGCCCAGGCAATCAATTCCCATTCCCCTTTGGTCGTGAACGGATGCAGGGAGCGACTGGGCCCAACGCTCAGCCCAACATGCCCCCTCAGATGATGCAGTCAGGCCCTGAGGGTCCTCAGGGAGGCATGTGGCAAGGGCAGCGAGACATGAACTATCAGAACTACCCTGCCCGGCAAGGTGGCCCCGGGGGCCCACCCCAGGGGCCTGGTTACCCTGGCATGACCCGCCCTGAGGAGATGATGTCATCAGAACAGCGCATGAATCATGACGGCCAATGGGGGGGTCAGATGGGCCCAAGGCAGCCTCCCTATGGTCCAGCAGGGCCCGGCCAACCCATGCCTCGCTCAGTACAGTCTAACTACCAGCCACCTCAGGGTGTGCAGAACCACATTCCACAGGTGTCCAGCCCGGCCTCCATGCCTCGCCCGATGGAGAGCAGGACATCACCTAATAAATCTCCCTACATGCACGGAGTTATGAAGATGCAGAAGGCTGGACCCCCAGTGCCTGCATCTCACATAGTGCCCCCTCCAATGCAGTCGCCTCTAATAAGGCGAGACATGCCTTTCCCCCCAGGCTCTATAGAAGCTACGCATCCTGTCCTGAAACCACGTCGGAGACTCACCATGAAAGATATCGGTATGACGGAAAAACCATGTTTTGATGTTGACATTTTTTATGATTGACATCTGTCAACCTTTTGTCAAGTTGCTGCTCAAACATGACTAATTGTTTTTGTGTCTTGTCTCCACAGGAACGCCAGAGGCCTGGAGAGTCATGATGTCATTAAAGTCTGGTCTATTGGCTGAGAGTACATGGGCCTTAGATACCATCAACATTCTCCTTTATGACGACGGCAGTATTTCAACCTTCGATCTAAACATGGTGAGTTTGGATTTAAACATTGAGTCTTTAATTTTATTACAATATGCATGGTGAGCATGTCTAATATTTTTATTTATTTCTGCTCTTTCTCCAGCTGCCTGGGATGCTGGAGTTGGTGGTTGAGTATTTCAGACGCTGCCTCATTGAAATCTTTGGCATTCTGCGGGAGTATGAGGTCGGAGATCTTGGCCAGAGGACACTAATTGATCCTGATGCCTTGAAACAAGATTGGGACAGCATAGACGAGGAGGAGCCACCGGCTAAGGACATGGAACAAGACGACGAGGAAGACGAAGAAGAAGAAGAGGAGGAGCGAGAAACGGACGGGCCAGCTCGTGTGAAAGAGGAGGAAGAGCAAGAACAGTGCAGCAAATCTCGGGGTAAAGATGATAAGACGGAAGATGAGGAGAAGAAGAGCAAAGGTGCTTCATCTGACCAGACAAGCTCACTCCAATCGTTACCTGCCCAGGAGAGACCCAAACAGTCCAGCAAGTTTGACAAATATCCCGTAAAGGTGGTACGAAAGAAAGACCTGTTTGCTGCTGGCCAGTCCAATAATCATGGCAAACTGCAGGAGTTTGACAGTGGGTTACGTCACTGGAGTGCCGGAGGGGGGGACTCAACAGACCACATCCAGACCCACTTTGAACCACGCAAAGACTTCTTGGAGCCTCGAGTGCGAATGCCCGTGCCCCAGGTTTTACTGAAGAGACGAATTCCAGAAGAAGAGCTGCAGGACATCTGGTTACCAAATGAGGAGGAGAAGAGGAAGCATCAAGAGGAGGAAGAAAAGCCTCAAGAGTCATCTTCCTCAGAGAAAGCAGCCATCTCGGAGAAGGCCAGCCCCTCACCCAGCAGTGAGGAGGAGAGGAAAACACAGTCTGAGACAAAGACAGTCGAGGAAGAAGCTGCAAGTCTCCTGGACTTGAACAGACCTTTTCTCTCCTCCAGCTTTGTTTTAACCCAGCGGTCGAAGCAGCTTGGTGCCATCTTGGAGGATGAGCCTCACAGTAAAGATGAGGGGCCGCTCATTGCACTGGCTAACTGGCAGGATTCGTTAGCCCGCCGTTGCGTTTGCATCTCCAATATTGTCCGCAGTCTCTCCTTTGTGCCAGGCAATGACCACGAGATGTCCAAACATCCGGGGCTGTTGTTGCTGCTAGGTCGCTTGATCCTGCTCCACCACAGGCACCCTGAACGCAAACAGGCCCCTCTCACCTACGAGAAAGACGAGGATTCAGAAGAGGGAATGGGCCAAAGGGATGAATGGTGGTGGGACTGTTTGGAGCTCCTGAGGGAGAACACGCTGGTCACTTTGTCAAACATCTCAGGCCAGCTGGACCTCTCCATCTACCCCGAGAGCATCTGCTTGCCCCTATTGGATGGTCTTCTCCATTGGGCTGTCTGCCCCTCAGCAGAAGCCCAGGACCCCTTCCCCACGTTGGGCCCACACAGTGCTTTGTCACCTCAGAGACTGGTCCTGGAGACGCTAAGCAAATTAAGTATCCAAGACAACAATGTGGACCTCATCTTGGCTACTCCACCATTCAGCCGGTTAGAAAAGCTCTACGGAAACCTGGTGCGGCTGATTGGAGACAGAAAGGTTGCAGTCTGCAGGGAGATGGCCGTGGTCCTCCTGGCCAACCTTGCCCAGGGCGATACTATGGCAGCCCGAGCAATTGCTGTTCAGAAGGGTAGTGTGGGCACCCTGCTGGGTTTCCTGGAGGATAGTCTGGCTGCCACTCAGCTTCAGCAGAGCCAGAGCTCACTACTACACCTACAGGGGATGCACTTCGAACCCACAAGCCCGGACATGATGCGGCGAGCTGCCCGGGCTCTGCACGCCTTAGCCAAGGTGGAGGAGAACCATTCAGAGTTCACACTACACGAGTCCCGACTCCTGGACCTTTCAGTGTCTCCCCTAATGAACTCGCTGGTTTCTCATGTTATCTGTGATGTACTCTTTTTGATTGGCCAGTCATGACAGCTGTAGGGAGCCGTGGCTCCTCGTTTTTGGGGGGTTTCTCCCCTATCCCCTCTTCCCTGGTAACCTGGCTTGTGTGTGTAACGGGGCAAGGAAAGTTCAAGTGACTGTCTTTAATTTATGAAAATCCTTCAGATTCCATTCTGAGCCCTCCCCAGGCCGTCCTCGCTCAAGGAGGATAATCACAGAGCTGTGGTGGATTACAAACCAGAGAGATGCCCACAAAGGGACATTACTTGCAACATGAATGCCAACTGGATGACATGGAGCAGAGCACCGCGGTTGGGAGACTGTTCTGCACTTGGGGGAAAGAACTTTTTAATAAAGATAAATAAATGAATAAATAAATAGCTGAAAAACAAAAACTGTAACCAAAGTTGCTGTCTCGTTTACAGTGAGTTTTGGAGACACAGTGTGCCCTAGCTCTCGCCTCGGGGCACAGAGAGTCTAACTGGTTGACGTTCAGAGGTGAAGCAGACTGACAAGTGGCCTACTGGTTATAGTTGCTGTAGTTGGATTCTCACCAGTCAGCCCGGCAGCAGACAAAGTGCTGTCAGTAGACACCTTCACCAGGGAGGCCTGTGCAGTGTGCAGTAGATTGTAGGACATTTTCTGTACCATACTGCTCTTGAGTGTAAGCATTCTGTACCACACGTTTCACACAGAAGCTGACGATGCAGCTCTTCTAGAGTTTTGAGGTCATTTTAGTTTGGTGTTAAACAGAAAATGGCTTTCTTCCCCAAAGTATCAAGAACCTACAACACCCTTACCTCCTCTTATCCCTTGATTGTATGAATACCCTTATGAAAAGAAATCACCTCTTAGGACTGGTTTTAAACTTCAAATACAGCTTTGCTGTGGTGTATATATAATGTTGTACATTACACTTCCTTTCTCTGTGTCTGTCTGTGTCACTATTCTCACACTTGTTTTTGGTGAGGGGTGGAGGCTGACTTGTGAGTTTGGTCCGTGACCTCCAGTCCCTGCCAATTTAGACCCACTCCGCTGGTCTCCACAGCTCTGTAGTAAGGCAGACACGGCTCGACCCTGTTATCTCCTGGTACAACAGAAATAAACTAGATGAAGTACACATTGACAACTTTTCTCCAATCATGGATTCTGCATATTTGTATTTCAGACTATGTAGCTAAGACAACATGTAAATTCCTCCCTTTCCCTTTTTTGGCTCAACGAATATCATTTATTCAGTATGAAATCTTTATACTATATGTTCCACGTGGTAAGAATAAATGTACATTAAATCTTCGTAAGCTGTTTGATGGTTTTGTTCTTCTGGAATAATAATCGCTTCTGGACAAACAAATCAACAAACATGAGAAATCACAGATCAGAAAAACATCCTGAAATAAGTCTTCACCTCAGTGCTCAGGAAAGTTGTGGACTCCTCTGTTAATATGTAACAGATGTATTTACCTTGTTACAGTTTCTGTTGTAGTAAAATAACTATAAATCCAAGAAGCACTACAGACATCAGTGACATATCTTTGAACGACAGACGAAAGTAAAGCTTGCAGCAGCAAAGCACATACACAGCACATACGACATGTATGTACAGTAAGTAATTCATCCGAACATACATCACATCTTAGCAGTTTCAGCTAATATCTACATCAGGAGACAAATAAAAAATAACCACTGATAAACCACAACATAACAACAGACATTGATAAAGTGTGAAAAAAACTATACATTTTTGATGTCTTTACACCAATTGAAATCCAGTCCATGAGACGGCCTGCAGCGCCACCTGCTGCACACAAAAGAACTGCATCCAGATAACGTTAGAATGTAGTCATAGAGGGTGGAGCAAAGTTAAGGAGATTCAAGCCACACTCAAATCCATCCATTCAACCAATCACTACAACTTAATTGGTTTTAAATAAGAAAACTAACTTTATTCCACGTACATGAAACAACAACGTGAGCTTCCTTCGGCTGGATTCACCATTTCTTATTTTGAAGTTGTATTTACAGTTGCACCGGAAGTGAAGGGACAGGATGGGAGGATGCGGGAACAAAGATCTAAGCCGAGCGATAAACAAAGCTGTTTGAAGACGGGATTCTCTCTAATGAGATACATATTTAACCTCCACTAAAAATAACCAAACTAGAATCTCGTTCGGTCGTCCGTTCCCTGCCTCCCGGACATGTTTGATGGAGAACATGTCGGATCCTGCGGTGAACGACTGGTAGCATCCACAATGCTCTGGCCCGTCACAACCGGCTCTTCCACGGTCTGTTCGTCGCATCAGTGACTATGGATGTCCGAGCAGTGCTGGAGTTTGCCACAGTCACCAGGGGCCTGTCGCTGGTTTTACAGGTAAGTTCACGACAAGCTAGTAGGCTAACTATGAAGCTCACGATGTGCTAATGTAGCTAACCTGCCTTTACACCGAAACCTTAATTCCCCACTATCGTCTGAATCTTTGTAATCATTTATCTATGTGGGACAGCGAATACACAGAACCACGTGTGTGATGAGTAGACAGACAAGGTGACGTTCCACCTGCTACTGTGTTTATTACATCAGGATTTATTTTAACTGTATATTATCGTTTTCCCCCAGGCGGTCTTGAACGCAGCCATCCCTGACCATGAAGCTGATGCGTTCAAGCCCCCGCGGACAGAGGAGCCTCTGTATCTGGACTCTACAGTGGACTGGTTGCTGGGTGGCCTCTCTCACTGGGACGCGGAGCACTACCTCTTCATCGCCGAGAGAGGATACCTCTATGAGCACAACTTTGCTTTCTTCCCCCTCTTCCCCGTGGTCCTGCGTGGCCTGGCAGAGACGCTGCTGTGGCCCCTGAGCGGCTGGCTGAGCGTGCGGGGCCGTCTGCTAGTGGCCGTGGCCCTGGGGAACAGTGCCCTCTTCCTGCTGAGTGTGGTCGCCCTGTACGCGCTCAGCAGGGTCGTCCTGCAGGACAGACGCCTCGCCCTGCTCTCCAGCCTCCTCTACTGCATCACCCCTGCCAATGTGTTCATGACAGCTGGGTATTCAGAGAGCCTGTTTGCCGCCCTCACGTTCGGGGGCCTCTTCCTCCTGGAGAAAGGTTTCACCTTCAGAGCCTGCTTGGCCCTCAGTATAGCCACTGCAGCCCGATCCAACGGACTTGTCAATATTGGATTTCTACTGTATCTACCATCGCTGCACGCCATCTCTCAGATTCGTTTATATCGTACTACGTTAAAAGGCCACCTTAAAGTCTTCCACTACATCTGGGTCATCATTCGTCTTCTGCTCACCTCCCTCTTGGGAACTGCGATTATTGTCCTTCCCTTCTGTGCGTTCCAGTACTATGGGTATAGGACGTTTTGCACACCCTCCAACTCCCTGGAGTTGATCCCTCCAGCTCTTCTCTCATTGGCCGAACGGAAGGGCTATCGGTTTCCAGACGTAAACCGTCCACCGCCCCTGTGGTGCATGAGACCCCTCCCATTACTCTACTCTCACATCCAAGACGTGTATTGGGACGTCGGCTTCCTCCGTTACTTTGAGCTGAAACAGATACCTAACTTTATTCTGGCTCTACCTATGGCTACCATCGGCATAATGGCAGCATATGCATATTTTCTTGCTAATCCAGAACTGTGTCTGAGACTTGGACTTTGGGAGACGGGTGCAGCTAAAGGGCTCGACAAACCCACACCGGGAATGTTCAACCCCAAGGTGTTTGTGTATATTGTTCATTCTACTGTACTCCTGGTGTTCGGAACCTTGTGCATGCACGTGCAGGTGAGTAAATCATATAATCACCTAATTGCGGAACATTTAAACTGTCCAGATTCCACTCATGCCCATTTTTACTCTCCATTCCTAGGTTCTGACCCGATTCATGGCCTCGTCGTCTCCCGTGCCGTTCTGGATAAGTGCTCACCTGCTCCTCCTCAATGAGCCACTTCTTCATCGAAGAATAACGTCCAACCCCAACGTGCATATACAGACACACTCCAGAAACGGATGCAAACATACACCTCAGAACCCCATCATTGCACTGCTGCCACATTTTAAATCCTGCTCTCCCACCACACAGAGCATCCTGGGATACTTCCTCTCTTACTGGGTGCTGGGGCTCGCACTGCATTGTAACTTCTTGCCATGGACTTGACTTTCCACATTACTCCGGGCTTTAAATGCAATATTTCTGTTTAGGACTGGGTTTTTTATCGTCAACACATGTATTTTAACAGTATAACATCATCCATAGTCCTTTTTTGTGTCAGTAATTGTTCAATTGTTCTGTACCTTCTTGAATTATATTCAGACATTACCATTAAAATATAAGAACACACAAGAGCAAGATTAAGTCAGTCATGTTTATTAAAAGAAAAATGCAATTATTGTAAGTAAATCCAAAGCAAAGAAAAGACCAAAACGCTTTTATGTTTGTGTTGCCCAGTCCTACATGTAACCGACACAATGACATTTTTTCATGCTGATTTATAAATGCAGAGGTGAAAAAAAGATTTGCACATCTTGATCAAATGTGAACTTTTGGTCATAAATCCTGGAAAGACTTTGGTTGTACTTAAAAAATTCTGATTCCTCCTGAAGCAGATTTTATTGACTATTTAATATTGCACTGCATGTTTGGAAGAATAATTCCAAGTTGTAGTTTGGGACTTTTGGATGTGAAGGGGAAAAAAAAATAAAGATTTTGTGGCTGTAGAATTTTCTGCAGTTTGGTTTTTCATTTTCAATAATGTAAAACTTCTATGTTGTGTTGTAGAGAACCTTAGTTGCCACAGATGCACTGGAAAATCAGTTTGAAATTAAAATAAATGTGATTAATCCAAACCAAAATGTATTCAAACTCTTTAAATGAACATGTAGCATTTCCTTATTTTAAAACACTCCTTTCCGCACTGGGTAAACACTTTTCTTTGGTTGTTAACTTGCAAGTTAGAGTCTTACTTCTCGGCAGCAGGCACTGACATCTCACAAGTTACCCTTCATGATGCTCACAGGCTGTTTGTCATGAAAAGCATGGGTGCCTTTGGTTTTGTGTGGCAAAACCAAACCCAAAAATATATATTTAAAATAAAATTGACAAAAACCCTCAATGTAAGTCTGAATAGGATTTTACATCCCTTATGTAAAGTCTAATAAATCCCCCTGCTACCATGAATCACATGTTAAAATCTGAGTTTTTTTCTTCATCTATGTGCCAAGGTCACATGCTGACAAAGATTGAATCATCGGTGTGAGACAAACAAATCCCAGATTTCTCGGAGCCAATGAGGATAATTTGTTAATTGATCAAATTCAACTGGCGTGTTGGAGCCCCTGCGTGTCTGTAAAGTATCAGCCTATAAATTATCCTCCTCTGTATATTTCTGATGGCAGAATGGAAACTCCAGCATGTTGGCAAGTCTCACGGAAAAAGTGAACACCTGAGATCAGTGTTACAGCAACTGAACAACAGCACTAACTTATTTGCAACGAATTGTGTTTATCTGATAATGTGGGAAAGTAAAGTGCTGATCTACAAATTATCTCCGTTACAGCTAATGGGTTTGAGTCGTTCACAGATCAGCGGTGAGTCCTGCGCGATGAGGTCACTCTGACGTAGGTTGGCCGACGTGCAAGAGAAAAAAGAAACGCGAATTGCCGCAAGAGGCTTAAAGTCGCTTCCCTGTCGAAAGCTCCAAACAAAGGCGAGTCAATTCACCTAATTGAGAATTCATTTTAATGACGGACTCGGTTTCAACTACCAAACATGGTAGTTAGGCCTGAGTCAACTGGGGATTTGATTCGGTTCGTCAAACTAAGGCTGTTGCTGGTTTGCTAGCTAGCTTAGCCCCCGTTAGCTTCCAGGATGGACAGCTGAGCGCTAGCCCGAGCAGGTCGCGCTTCAGATGTAGTGAATTGAGAGTCTCTGGAGAACGACAGAGGGATCGTTTGGTGAGTGATTGTGTGTGTGCCTTCAGCCACCTCCCAGCCGGGTGGACACTGTTAACCCCATGAAGAACTGCGAGTACCAGCAGATCGACCCGCGGGCGCTGGCGGTGTCGCCCTCGTCGGCGCAGAACCACACCGAGAAGAAGGCGCAGCGGCCGCTGAGGAAATGGGAAGTGTTCCCCGGGAAGAACCGCTTCTACTGCGACGGGCGGATCATCCTGGCCAGACAGAGCGGGGTCTTCCCTCTGACACTGGGCCTTATCGTCGTCACCTGTGGCCTTTTCTTCGCATTTGAGTGAGTAGTGCCCTCTCTAACATGGACATGCCCCATGCATTAAGCTCATATCAAGATCGTGACAGGAGTTAATCTCAATTCTTTTTTGCAGTTGCCCGTTCCTGGTGCAGCATCTGACCGTCTTCATACCTGTGATCGCTGCGGTGCTTTTTGTGTTTGTGGTCGTCTCCCTGCTGAGAACCAGCTTCATAGACCCCGGCATCCTGCCCAGGGCCACTCCGGATGAAGCTGCAGACATAGAGAAGCAGATAGGTAAAAAAGCTGCACCCAGGAATGCATGCTAGCTGTTGGACAGATGGGGTAAAGGAGCTTTGCCATAAGGGGGATCTCTGAGGGTCGAGTTCGTCTTGAAATGCAGAGCAACACCTAAGCAGCTTTACTCTAACTAGCATGGTTCCAATGCACTAAAACCAGACACAACATTCCTTGCGCTTATTTGCCCCTTATGTTAACATCCCATTTCTCTTTGTGTGAACTGTCTGGATCAAACGTGTGAGTCTCTCTGCTTGTGCTTCTCTATTTTAAGATACTTCTGGATCCTCTACATATCGCCCCCCTCCACGAACCAAGGAGATCCTCATCAACCAGCAGGTGGTAAAGCTCAAATACTGCTTCACTTGTAAAATGTTCCGGCCTCCGCGAACCTCCCACTGCAGCCTGTGCGACAACTGTGTGGGTAAGGATGTGTTGCGAAGTTACCACTTATTCTAGCCACTCTAATTAAACGTAACAACTTAACACTAAGCCAAGAGGACCATGCGATGCGTGACCAGCAGGAGGGTTTGTAATAATTTTGCCTCATGCGGTCCACCCTCCTCTGTTGTTGCTCTTAATCTGAGTCCAGAATCTGACATGAAACAGAGAAACTACAAAACAAAGCTCTGGCTGAGATCTCACATCAGTCGTCTACTAAAATTACATTCACAGTGTATTTATAACTTGGGCACCTATTTTCAAAGTGAGCTCTAAAAAACTATTTTTCTTAAAAGCCTAAAGTAATTTCTTGGCAAGGCAGAGCGGACATTTTAGCTTATATTATCCTTTGTTATAAACAATAATTTTACACTGGTTGTGATTATGACTGATACCAGTCTTACAGATTGAAACATCTGGTGTTATTTCTCGGTTTCCCTGATCTGAATGATTTAATATACAGCCCAGTGTGTTGGATACTTTGCCTTATTATTACTAATATACCTTATAAAATGCTGCCTCTAATCTTTTGTTTGTTCACTTTTTTCCACCCTCAGAACGATTCGATCACCACTGCCCATGGGTTGGGAACTGTGTCGGCAAACGCAATTACCGCTTTTTCTACAGCTTCATCATCTCCCTGTCATTTCTGACATCGTTCATATTTGGCTGTGTCGTCACACACATCACTCTGCGTAAGTATTCACACTCTGTAGAAAGACACTTGTATTCATACGATGATCCTGTTACGTTATCATGGACCATTTTATTGAAGTTTTTCATTTTTCTCTCCAGGTTCTCAAGCAGGGAAAAGCCTTGTTCAAGCCGTTCAGGAGAGCCCTGGCAGATATCCTTTGTACCACATTTTCACTAAATTCTCCTGTTTATTAGATGAAGGACCTCTTAGAATTTGTTTACTGCCAAGATGTAACACAAGTTAAAGTTGACAAGTAATTTTTCACTCCTCATAATAAGCCCAAGCTTAATAGAATCACAGAGTTAGCGTCCAGCAAAGCAGTGCTTTTTACCAGATGGCTCTCCTGTAGTAGGTTTTCTGTCTCACAGCCTTGTGAGATGATGTCAGTGGCGAGACAATTATAGAACCCATGACTACAGTGTTTGGATGAGTTGTTCACAGAGAGGCTGCGGGATCATTTCCTCATCGCGCACATGATAAGCACGACATTCTGTAATCTTGTCTGAGTCTGTCTGCATGTGAAATTGTGAGCCTCCTAAGAATTAAAGGCCATGATGGCATTTATTTAGATTTAGAATTTAGAGGATATGCAACATATCTGTGATGGATTTAATAAATCTCAAACACGCTTAAACAAATGTAAACCAGTGAGGTTTGACCTCATGTAGGAATTAGTTGTAATTATGTGAGGGTTTAACAGCCCTTAAGTTGACAGAAATTCCATTGTCTTTATATCCGACATTCTGATATTAAAAATAGTATAATAGTTTTTTACTATAATAGTAATTCCTTATTTCATAAATATATTTCAGTAAGGACTGACAGAGACATAAGGTAGCTGGAGCACCTCCTATACTTAAACGAAAAAGGCCCATAATAGAAGTAAAGATGGTTATTTATCTTGGTCAAGTTGAATTCTCTGTATAATCTTAAAATCTTGTCAAAATATCAGTCACGTTAGTTTGATTGCCAATTGTCTATAACTATCAATGATAAGGATGATGTTATCTTGCCTTGACTCTTTTTTGTGTACTGTGGTGGAGTTGGTGATTTGTTTCTTCTCCATCTGGTCTATACTGGGCCTCTCAGGCTTCCATACATACTTAGTCGCCTCCAACCTCACGACAAATGAAGATGTAAGTATTCAACATAGTTTGGTTTATAGGTCTCAAACTAGACGTGATTCAGTGATTCACAGCAAACTGTCTTTATCCACCGCACAGATTAAGGGCTCCTGGTCAAGTAAAAGAGGTGCAGAGGATTCTGGGAACCCGTACAGTTACAACAGCATCATAACCAACTGCTGTGCAACGTTATGTGGCCCCATGCCCCCGAGGTGAGTGAAGACGTCGAAAATCTTCCCCATCATCACACACACAATGGTTACACTCCAGGTCCAGTCCACATTTTGATAAATAACATATTCTTCTGTTTTGTTTTCTAGTCTGATTGATAGAAGAGGTTTCCTTCCTCCTGAGGAGGCGATCTCGGCTGCCTCCGCCTCTGAGATCGAGCTGCCCCTCTTCACGGCCAAGAACGACGCGCACATGGTAGGATGAACCAGCTTGTGGTCTCTCCCAAGTCCTGTCAGTCCCATAGCTGCTGTGTAGTTGTTGTTAGCTTGGACCCCCTGTTTGCCTTCTCCACAGTTTGTGTTCCTTCTCCTTCGTTCTCCAGAATCAACACAACATGCAATACTTTGAATCTGTGTTATGAAAGTTGCACATTTTGTATGTTTTGTGTATAAAAACAGAAACAAACGAGTGTTAATTTGTAAAAGTGAGTGCCTTTTTTCGTCATCGTATGTTTGCTTTTGAACAACATTACTTGGGCTCAGCTTATGATGGTTTGAAATGGACAATGAATGGTCAGATAGTCACATTAGGATGTAGAGTGGCAGACAGCAAAGCAGCTAACACCGCCAAGCCCAACGGTCCCCTTAATTTCCACCCCCAATTCGTCACGTTTGTTTGTTGTGACGTACGAGTTGTTTCCATGCAGCGACTGAAAAAAATCATAGTCTCCTATGAAGCTACATTATTGTCCCCTACATATGGATTTTTAATAGGACCGCGACCAATTGCACATACGCATGGCTGATTATTTTTCTCTCAAATATTACCTCAAAGGTTTTTCACTCCTGTTCATTTGTTTATTGGTCGGTTTGTATTTTTGTTTTAAAGTAGAATTATAAAAAAACAACTCAATTGATTTCCACGAAACTTGGTTGACGGAGGTGGCTTATGAGACGTGGAAGAAACCATTACATTTTCTTTTCAAATTTGTCAGTTTTACCAAAGAATAAATCATGGATCTTGACCGTAAAATTCGGTGCAGCTTGATTTAATTTGGACTCTCTTGACAGGGTTAGGCCCTGTACCCTACTTCCCTATGAAATCGTTAAAAAATTCAAAAAAGTCCCTTACTTTTGAATGTTGCCTGCATCTGTGTCAACATTAATTGGGTTCTTTATCAGCCAATGTCTCATCCTTCCAGTTCTGTTGAAAACGGTTTGCAATGTTTTGCGTAATCCTGCTGACAAACAAACAAACAAACCGAGGGGGGTGAAAGCATGACCTCCTTGCTGGAGGTGATTTTTGAAGTAGCTAATTTGAGGAATTAAAGCTGCTGACGAGGTGAGTCATCGCTATGCTGTAATAGTACTGCTGTGTTCTTTGAGCTTTAGAACAAAATGTCTTGGAAGTCACTGTTTTGTGTCACTGAGCAGTTAGAAAAAGAAAATCAGCAGAGTTTTTACACTGAACCATTAGTTGAGGTCCTTGTTGAGTTAATGAGTAACTCTCACACTCCTGCAGATACAGTATGCGATGGTTATTCTGTGCTTTGGGAGAGAAAACATTTGACTTATTGCACCTTTTCTTTTTTTAAGAGAACATTTTGCTCTTTATCTTAGGAATTCAACACCTTGCTGTATCTACCTCCTTGTTCTTGTACTTCTGAGTTTTCTTGTATGTTGGGGTGAAGGTGTGTGCACACACAAAGGACTGAACTACTGCCTTTTATTTGGACATTCAGATCAGTGTCTGATCATATTATGTATTATATTTATCAGCACTTTAATACAGATCATATGTCACATGCCTTGAATAGATTTGTCACAATATTGTCAACATTTCAAATGTCTTTGCTTTCTAAAATCTACTCTTATTTTTACATTTATATCTTTTATTTGCCTAAAGAGCAAAACAAGTGTTCAAATATTTGTTAAATAAACATTATTTTTGTATTTTTGTATTTTGGTCTGTGTTTTTAGTTTACTTTGCTTTTTCATTTGATTAATTCTCCATTTGTTGGATTCCCTTAGATTTTTCTTTGTATTTCCTTTGGTATGAACTTATTTCTTGTGACTGTTACTGAAATGACTTGACGTTCAGTGTTGTGCTGTATTCGTTCCACCCTGGCAGGAGGAGAACTGTCAGGATTTCTCCATGTCCTGCATAGCCTGAAGGGCGGCGCTGCATGTAGATGGTCGATGGTAAGGGTAGGGTCGAATGTCAAAACCAATCACAACATCGCCTCACCTGTCATTCACCGTGTCGTCCTTCATACTGTTGTTTAGATTTCAGGTGGCCTCTTTTCTACGGTTTGTTCTTAAGGCCAAACACAGTGGGTTAGACTTAGTGATTGGTTTGTAGTGATGACGTGACTGGGTGGACTATGTTTACCTGAATGAGCATGCTTCACTCATTCATTGTCTCATTAACATCTGCTCACTCACTCAGTGTTGGATGGACCTGAACCTTCTTCTCTCTGTCTCTAATTAGACGAATGTGTTTTTCTAATTTGTCTGGGGCTTCACTGTGTTTGATCTCTCCACACATGCACAAGTCTGCATAAATCCTTCCTCCATTTTCACTCTGATCGAAGGCAGAAGAAACACAGGAAGACGCAGCGTCTCCTCACTCCTATAAATCTGTCTGTACCCTTGTTCAATATGGTCTTCTAATTGCATTGTCTCCATCGTTACTTCCTCACTCCGTCTTCATTTGACTCTTTGCTTTCATTGTGTTTCATGATCCAAACTAATGCTTTTTATCACACTGCAGAATTTCCATTGCAGCTTTGCTTTTCATAACATTAACTCTGATCCTGCACATTTCCCTTCATTTTTCTTGACTTCTCTGTTTTCCCCTCTGCACACAGTGCACTCAGAGCACAAAGGACATGCTGGACAGGATGGTCCATTCCTCTGACTTCCACGGCCTGTGCCCTCCCGGCACCCCAAAGACCACCCCTCTCGGCCTCGAGGTTTCCCGCACGCCGGCACCTCCCGCAGAGCCTTCACCGTCTGTCGGCTGCTTGCAGCAAAGCGCTCGGCAATCGGTGGCCACTCCTTGCCCCCCGTTCAGCAGGAGCAGCAAGAGGGACTCGCTGCACTCCATGAATCCAGCGTTTCGCCTTGCTTCTCCTTCGCCGTCGCTGAGCCGCACCAGCTTGATTCTGGGTGATGCACCCGACAATGGCTTTGTCCTAATACCCTGAGTGAGCACCTAGTAAACACCGGTGAAACGACAGAGTACTGGTGGAGTTATTCAAGGCAATGATCAGGGCTACAAAGAGACATTGTCACAGTTGTGGTCATCATTTGTGTTGCCTTCGGTTTCTCAAGATGTCATTCTGATGAGTATATCAAGCATTACCTGGATATTTTTCTAGTTCCGTGAGTTGTGTCCACAATGTGTGTCTTTCAGGATGGTGGTAAATCTTAGTAACATTCGTAAGCACAATATAGAGATATTTTTTTATACACCTTTTAATTGAGACGCCTGTGACATGTCTTCGCACCTTCCAAAGAACCTCAAGCCATCAGCCGCAGTGTTTTAAGTTCCTGTTATCTTGTGCAAACAGGTCTTTAAATCCGGGAATACAGTTTGACTGTGGATGCAAGAAGTGTAGAAACAAAATATTTACTGAGCTGGCACAGAGAGCCTCCTCAGGATTATACATTCAAGAGTTAGCCTTAGGTCGTCCAATCATTTCCTATCATCTTTATCTGCTCAATGTCAGTGGGTGGATCCACTTTGGCTGTTTTTAGATAAGATGAGGGTCAGTTATTTATGTTTCATTGTGTGCATATCAATTCTTTATTTTGCACGTCTTGTGCATCAAATGCTCTTTTGCAGGAGCTAGCAACTGAGAGGTGACACTTCAGATTCTTTCATATGTCTGAAATGACTACCATATATTGTAATGTCCACTTTGCTGCTTTATTTATTTAATGTGTCGTTAAAGTAGAGTATTAAATCAAATTCACTGCTGCGTATCAGGGCCCAGAGTATTCATCGCTAAAACACTGCGTTCCTATTTATCTGATCTACTGGGACACAGTTTGAGTGAGCATCTGCTTTTTCTTTGCCTCAGGGCCTCAGTAGGTTACAGTGACTAATGGACTGCTTGGAGTAGGGTAATGTTTTCAGGAAAGTTCATGAAGCCTCTTATGTAGGGTAGGTTATTTATTTCATGGCTGTGACCTTTAACTGCTCTTACAGCATGAAACCTAACCCCCTGTCTGTCATGGTGGAGCACTGTTTCTTGTTAGGTGTTAAGTTATGCCACTAGGGGGCAGAATGTGAATAAGGATTGCAGCCTTAGTAGAGGACCACGTAGTGACTTGAGAAGTGTTAGCAGAAAGGCCTTGTGATGTTTGGATTTATCTTTTTTGTTTTTGTTTGTAACTGAGCATCGATGCTGTACATAGGTTGTGAGTTTGTGAAGAACCACGTTGCCATAGTGAGTGGGTCATTCATTTATCAGTCTTCATCCAGACCCTGTAGTTTGTATAGACACTTATACAAGCAGTGCTTGTATGAACACACTTGTTTGCTTTTTGTAGGATGAAACAGTGGAACTGTAACATTGAATCAATAAAAATGATCAGTTTTGTTGACTTGTGAGTTTTTTTGTCTCTTATTTCCATCAAGAATTGATTTTGTGAAAAGGTCTCACCATGTATCTTAATGCAAAGCATTCCCCACAAATGATCCATCTGAAGGGGTTTATTCAACTCCTAGCAAGTTCCAGAGTTCCATTATAGAAACTATGCTGTGAACCAGGTCTAATTAAAATTAGGCTGGCATTTAGTAGAGCACATGCACCTGCCAAGGCCCAACAGTCCCAATGATGAAACCACATCAAATTCACTTGAGCTAGATTTGCATTATTCTAAACATGTAAATATCAGTTCTCCTAAAATGCCATCAAGAGCCACAAATTGTTCTCTGAGAAATGAAGGGTCAGTGTGACGGTGGACAACAGCTGAAGAAGCAGTACAGAAAGACACAGTTAACAAATCTGTGTTGATTTTCCAATGAAACTGAAATTCATTTAATCAACTTATTTTTGATATTCAAAATCCATTTGCTTTTTTACACAACATTTTTTTTTTAACTGCATCTGGAAAACAAGGTGAAAGAGAATGATTTATCTTTGTCCTAAAGCTCTGCCTGGAATCAGACCAAAGATGTTTCTAGACAACAGAACAATGTAATGTTGTAAAATATGAGGACCTAAGTGCATTTCTTAATTTATTTTTATAATGCTTATCTCATCTGACATTTGAAAGCCTCCCTGCTCAGGCAGGTCATTACTGTATGTCTTCAGCTAACATGAAACAGATGGTCAGACCTTTGGCTCAGTGTCTCACAAAAAGGAAAAACAAAACTCTTGTCAGCAGCATTGAGGATATGGATGATCCGAGTCCCTGCAGGTGATTTCTCTGTAGCTGGACTGTATCGTTCTCTTTCACGCCAGTTGCTGTGGCACAGACACACAGGAGGCCACCCAGTCTGTGGAATAAGAGGATGTATTTCAGTGAAACCAAGGTGATGCTTTCTTTATGGGGTTAAATCAGACCGAGGAGGATGGATGAGGCCAAGAAACAGCAAATGTGCTGTTTTATCAAAAACATCATTGTCTGATGGGATTCTTAACCCTTGTTTAATCCATTCAGTTTTTCTGGGGACATGCAGTAACCAAACATGACAGGAAGCCACCTCTTTCACTTAAAAAGAATCAATTCCATCTCTTGGAAGAAAACCCCCTCCACCGCTGTCATTCACGTCCACTGTGAGTCATCATGCTCCTTCCTCTTCAGCGAGCCCCTTTAGGCCCTGCTGTCATGTGTGCAGCCTTGTGTCATGCTCTCACAAGTCTCTTTCTCATGGCTCGCTGGTCTGAGCAGAGCAGAAGTGAAGTGTACCTCTGCAAGGGGGGGGCAGCATCGCTGTTGCGTTAATGTGCCGAGGTAAGAGTGTTTTCTCTATGTGCTGTCCGGTCGACCTGGATATAATTAACCCTGCACTGAGCAGAGCCAAGCAGCTGCCAGCAGGCCCAGTTTGTTGCCTCTGCCAGTGAAACACGAAGCAACCGAATCCTGCGGCCACATGGTGGTGAGGATAATCTTTATCCTGAATTTTGAAGAGCAACAACAGCGTTACTGTCGTCTGCAGTTCTCATACAATGTGTTTTCCTGCAAGTGGATACAATTTCTTAGAAAACTGTAGGAGGGTGTTGATCTAACAAATAGGGTCAGAGCAGAGAGGAATGTTGCAACTCAGGCATCCTATCTGAAACCAAAGGTGATAAAGATTTCTTCACAGAAAGGCCATTGGCAATGCAATGTGTGTTTGTATATATGTGGGTGTGTGTGGAGTTTGGTCTGTACTTAACCATATGTTTACAAAGTGCCTTTCTGTGGATTCCTCTGGGTGTAAAAGGCGTGGATTTGATTATCTGGGTACTTGGGAACTTTGTCCATAAGTCTTTCTGTACATATAGCTTATGATGGATTACGCCAGTGCTATTTCCCGGTTAGTGTATAAGATGTGTTGACACGTGTAATATACGTTACAGATTTTACTGTAAACAGCTTTCTATGCACAGGGGTGTTTCAAGGAACTTTGGGAGCACCGAGGTAAAGGGACCCGGGGGCCCATACATCGAATCACCCACACACACACAAAATAAATATCAAACCAGATCATTCCAATCTTCAAGCGCTTATTCTATTATAAAAACTAAATGGATGATCAGAGAGCAGATGTCTCCACTGTTAAAGAAAGTGAAGACAAAATCCTCATCTGTCTGTTAAACTGGATCCACTCCAAAATTGTTGCGTAATCCTGCTAACAAACAAACCAATGCAAACTGGATAGAACTCAGTAGAGCACATACCGCCGGCAAAGTCCACCAGTCCCCTTGAATTAAAACCAGATTATGCACATTTATAGATATCGCCCCCCTGAATGTCCCTGGTCCTTTTCATCAACATTCATGAATGATTCCCTGGGAAATTGGTGAAAATGCCCAAAAACGGTTGCAACGTTTCGAAAAGTAAAAAAGTACTTTTGTTTAACCAGTTTCATGGTAAACAGTCCGGGAGGGTTTTGGCTAATCCTGATAACAAACAACGAAAAACGACATAGCCTTCTTTGCGGAGGTAATTATAAACAAAGTGCATACTGTGCATACACATGCAGAATAGTTAGGTAATACAGTTAAAGTGCAAACCCTCATCACCATCCCAGACACATCATACATTTAGTCATTCTAGTGCTCAACCAAATCTGGCTGCCCCTGTATCTCCCTCTTGTAAAAGTCTAGATCTTGATATTTAGCCTTGACTGACTAAATTATTTCCACTTCTCCAAGATATCATATCTGCTAAACTGCAGCATCTAGTAGCCTGTTTGAGTTTATTTTCTTTCTTTCCAGGGGTAGAGATAAGATAAAAGAAGTACAAGTTCTCCTCGGTTCCTGCAGTGGAAAAACGTCAGCCGTGCACAGTGAAGTGGAAAGGGCTCCCCATGGAAACCTGAATATGTCCCCTGGAGCTGGATTAGTGCACCAAGGCACCAGTGGGTCAGACCTTATCACAGCAGCTGTTATCACGCCGACTGTTTGATATGGCCTCAGTCAATCCACTGAAAAATGCTTCGGTTGCGGTTTTTCAAGCCTGACTTATTTGGAAGATATCTAGTTTGTTGATGGGTAATTTCTCCACACGTTGCTTCCACTGTTTATAAAAAAAATAAACAAAATGCCTGTGCTCGGGCCTGTTAGTGCTGCAACGTAGCCCTAGTTAAAGTTGCTCTTCTACATTTCACATATGTACAAACACCGAACCTTTCACTCCTGTAACTTTATCTGAAGGCTGTGGTTACTTTGCAGAGATCAATTATATAATATATTGTTTAACAGTAAATTAAAATGAAAATGTACATCAAATGAGTGTGAGTTGCTTGACTGCACCCAACTACAACATTAAGATGCCATGTCCATGTTATTACACATATTGGAACCCATTTTCTGAGTTTGTGTATTTTTACTTTTATACTTAAAGCACTTGTTAGAAATATTTTGTTCTCACATTTGCCAGTATAAAATGTTTAATTCAAGATTTTTCCTTGTGAGTAAATGCTTTAAATATTTCTTCCTCAGCAGCATTAGATATTATATTAGTGTATGGGCTCTCAGGTAGGTGGAGTGTAAATATAAGCATGTTAAAAGAAAATGGTTGCGCAATAAGCATTAAATGTCACTGAACTTTACTTGCAAGTAGTCATGACCTGGGTTTATGATGCTACTAAGGGAGAGAGGGGAGTGGGAGAAGGTGAAGGACAGAGACACAGAGGCAGAGCTGAGTCACTGAGAGGACATGTCCAGACCTAGTCTGGACATGTTTGACTTCCGGGCCACAGTTCAGTTCCATGAGGCAAGAGAGGGTTAAATGCTGCATATTGCTCCATTATCACGTTGACCTAAGTCCCTTAAGAAGGAAGTTGATGTAAAAGTGCAGAGAAGAAGCGAAGACACATGGAGATGGTCAGAGTCAGACCTTTGGGATTGTAATTGTGCGGTTAAACGTTTGAGACGTCGAGGTGAACGTCGAGCGGTTTGTTGATCTAAGACACAAACCACAACGTCTGAGCTGCGGTCGAACGTCATCGCTCCTCACTGCGTATCTGAGAGCATGTTTACAACACGCCTGCCTGCTTCCATTTACAGCGTCTCATAAATCTTAACCTGTCCCCAGAAAGCCCAGAGTGAATCTAGCTGGCCCTCTCTGACCCCCGGGGGGGGGGGGGGGGGGGGGGGCGTGATGGGATACGTGCTCGCCTGATTAAAAAAGCCTTCCACGGGGAGGAGTAAAGAGATCTCGATGATGATCTGAGAAACAAGCTGCTGTAATATTTTTTACATTCGCTCTTTGTGAAGAGTTTTTAACCGTTTTCAGCCGCACCAGTTACATGAGTCAGGAATCATGACCTTAACAGACATCGTCTCTGAGGGGTCTGCTCCATATCTGTGCTGCGAGCCATTCCAACGGTTTCCCCCCCCCGAGCGTTGGCACAATCGCTCCCCCACGTGTTCCGCTCTTTATCGCCCCTGTGTTTTTCTCTCAGCTACCGGACAGGGGGTTGAGGAGCTGGATTTCTGGGAATGAAATCAGAGCTCACTGCCAAATAGGGGTTTCCCTCTCACTTCTGGTATATGCTCCGGGGAGCGGAATCAGCCGCCTCTTCTCTCTGGTAGCTTTTACTGTGTGATGTCCACACCATGTGTTGAGGAGATTACAGAACAGAAGTTTATTTCATAGGCTTTTGTTATGGTTGCATCTGTTTACTCAGCGGTATTTGCACATTGTAAGCAGCTGTCAAGTTGTTTCTTCATCCCTGTAGTGAAGTTAGTCTTATTTGCATGGAGGGGGGTGGGGTTGCTTAAAGCGATATAATCTCCGGGTTGAGGAATCTGCCCAAGTTAGGATGTCCCAGACATATGGAGGATGTTGAGGATGCTTCATTACCCGGGCCATACATATCCTCCTCATACATATATACGTGTTTCAGTCAAATGGGTTAAGATGTCCAGAGAGTCAGGATTTAAGGAAAAGAAAAAAAAGAAACATATGAAAGAAAATCTGTGTGAACGACTCCCTCAGCTACGAGGAAACTACGCTCTCATCACACCCTCTGAAAGAATTTCTCATCTTGCTTCCTTGTATACCTCTGAATAGATCCATGAGCCCTTCTTTCCTTTTTTTTCTGTAATAACATCCATAGTCTGCAGAACGTCATCGTGGGTCAACGTGTTCTTTATCCTCCTCCTTTGGCCTTCTGACCCATTCAGAGGGTAAAGCGATCTGGGCACAATGCTCACAGACTAACACTATAGTTGACCGTTGAGCTTCAGAGCACTTGAACTGTGCAACAACCTCTCTTATCGAAAGATAAGGCCCAGACTGTGGTATAACCGTGCCCCTGCAGGGTGAAGAGGATCAAAAGGAAAGAGAGAACAAATGAAAGCAGATAAAACAAGGTAAACAACCGAAACAACTTTTTTTACTTAAGCCAGATTTAGCATGCTTGACTAACAATAGCAAAAAAGGCTAACATCAGATATACTGACAAAAGTGTGTCTGTTCTTTTTCACATTTACAGGTGTTTGCAGCTGCCAGGACGCCACTTGAATCTACGGTGTGCTTTCTGCTTGTTGCTCTCCCCAGCACACAGCTCGCAGCTCCGCCAAGCACTAGTGTGATCAATCAAGCAGGCAGTGCAGGCAGGCTGACGTCAGCAGCGCGGCTGCTTGCGTAACCTTGTTCCACTGTCCAATAGATTTGTCATCTCGAGCAATCCGGAAAAGTAAACGTACCTTCTCTTATCGCAGGCTCTCTCTATCGCAGGTAGGCCCCGGTGGCGACCAGGCAAACAGGTCACCTCAACCCGGTTGTATAGTCAGTTGGTCTAATTCACTTCTGCTTCAGAATTAAACATGCAGTGTACAGTCAGACATGAAATGCAGTTATAGCAGCTGCATCGCTATTTTAGCTATGGCAACACCGTCCAAAGTTACACATGATGCAGCCTCTAATAATAGCAAGCCCTTGCTCCTCTGGTGTAATGTGTCTGAATGTGCACCGAGTCTAATTCAAAAAGTGTTTATTGGGGGAATGGTTTTACTTTGATTGTAGGAAGCGTAAGAAAAAGAGATACACAACTCGGTACAGACCGAGAGTTTTCTGGCCTCCCTCAGTCCATCGACAGGACACGGCTCGTTTTTTAGAAACATTGATTTCCAGCCATGCTTCCACAACACACTGCCATCACATGTCCCCTGGAAGAGCCCTTGTCCACATCATTGCTCCTCTTCTTTTCACTGCCACGAGGCAAAGACAGGCAGAGATAGAAAAAAATGAGGTTTGATAAATTAATACACGGCCGTTTCATGTCTTTTCTCAGCCTCTGAGCACCAACACGAATGTCTCAAATGAGCTCTGTAATATTACAGAATGCAAGGCGGACCATCAGAGTGTTTGAGCATGGCTAGGACGTGAACATACACCTGCGTATTAACGCTTCATTTGTTCAAGGTGTGTTTGAGTGGACACCCCCACCGCGCCTACAAGACTCACAAACCCAGTTGTCATGGCTCGAGCAGGATGTCAACTCAGGGATAAACAGAGGATAGAGCCACAATGAGATTTCAGTCAGGTTGGTGTCTGACGTCTGGGCTCCGACTTAATCACTCCCCCCGATATGATTACATAGAAATGATGGAAGTGATGAGCAAATACTTGTAACCCCCCCTGGGAGCCTGCAGGTGGATGCTGGGGTGGTGGAGGGAATGAATCAACTCGCAGCAATACTGACGCAGCAACGGGGAAAGTATAGGGAGTGATGGGAAAATGTATCTGCTTAAACAGACCGCCTAATAAGATGGCAGTGTTTTATAGAGGATTGTGGAGTGTTTGGTATTTCACATGGTGTATTTCACACGATTGAGGCAGCGCAGCTCGAGTTGGCTGCCTGAACTCTAGCTCGCAGGTATCGCCCTTTAAATGATCAAAGGTGGAAACAGAGCATTGCAAACATTGGTGGGCGGCTGATGATGGATCCTAATAAGCGGCAGTGGACAACGACTGTGGACTATAGTGGATCCGATCTTGATGGCGGATCATGATCTTGCTGACTGATGATTGCAGCAGGACTGCTTGACATATAGTATTGAAGTTATCCTTCCCCCTGATATCTATTGCACTTCTGTCCATCATGAGAGGGATCCCTCACATGTGGCTCTCTCTGGGGTTTCTACATATTTTTACCCTGTTAAAAGGGTTTTTAGTAGTTTTTCCTTACCTTAGGATTAAGGTTAGGGTTAGATCACACCATGTTAAAGCCCTATGAGATGAATTGTGATTTGTGAATATAGGCTAAACAAATCAAATTTGATTGATTGATTGAAATCAGTGTGGATAATTCAAGACTGTTTTTTAACATGTGTTGTCGCCTACAAGATTCTGTTCCACTGAACGAATGTCTGCACTTTGCATCCGACCGCCTCCCTCTCACATGCGTCTGTGAGGGAACCTGAGAATGTCAGGCCGCCTGACATTTGCCTGTCGTCATTGTTCCCTCATCCCCCAAGTGTTTCACATTCAGGTAAACGCTGGCTCCGCTCCCAGGATGCACAGCTGCCACACAGCGGGGTTATTTATAGTCGGGTGACGCAGATGTCTCACATCAGCCTCGGCCGGACCCTCAGCCGGAGAGACGGCGCTTCCTGACAACCAGGGGATGCTGTTGCCACAGAAACAGGATTATGTTGACATCACACAGATTTAAAGTGATCTTTTGTGGAGACCAAATCCATTGTGCGCCCACGTCCTGACCTCTCTGTGGCCCTGAGAGATAGTGTCAACCTCCAGCTGTGCGTCGTCGAGAAGAACCGCACGCACACAAACACACACACACACACACAACCACACACGTAGGTATGGGCAGGACATTGTGATGTGCGTGTCTGAGTGCGTAAGAGCTTGTGCTTCCGTCTCTCTGTGTTTTATTGATGCATCACTAAAAACCCACATCAGGTCAATCATGTAATGAACTTTACTCTCTCGTAAACATTTTACAGGTGTACTAATACGCTGTGTGGACAGGTATTAGAAGTGAAGGATTTTATACACGATGACATATCAGTTTTTTTAAAAGAGGAAATAACAAAACATTTAACGAGTTTTAAGGCCTTCTCATCCCTGAAAGTCTGTGTCTACCTTTATGAGTAATGTCTGCTATTGTGCGAGGTCCTTCATTCAGGTATTTTGTGCATTTGAACACATATTAAGCTACACACACTACAGGATGAGGACTACGATAATGTGACCGCAGACCACCCCTCTAAGAAATGGAAGACAACATATGATCCAGCAGCTTTAAAAAAAGCAATTCAATATGTGAACTCATTTGTCCACAGATGCACAAATACACACAACGTGAGGCCGTCAAATCAAACCAGTGTTCTGTCCAGACTGGAGGAATTCCTCTGCATCTGCACCAGGGCAAATAAAGAAACAGGGCAGATAAGGAGGCACGGTGGAAAGACGTGATAACGAGGTTTCTGAAAGCGTAAATGGAAAGCCGCAAACGCAAAGGGCATCACGGGTTATCGGAGCTTTGTGATAAACCCCTGCACAATCAGGAGCTAATTAAATGAATGATTGTTCGTGTGGCTTGTGGGCTTTAATTTTTCCACTGGCTGCGTAAACAAACATCTCAAAGGTAACAGCTCTCCACTTTAAATATGTCCAGCCACTAAAAACTGATAAGGGCCAATAACAGTGTATGATTAGCAAGCAACACTTTACGGTTTTAATAGCCTGCTATCGTAGTATAAATACTTACCTACTGAAAGGCAGCTTCTTGTTTTCAGTGAAATACGTGATGGATTTTACAGAACGCTTTATGGACTCCCCTTTAAGTATCAGTTACTGTGCTTTATAAATCCTATATATCATTTTATTATGACATTAGAAATAAAGCAGGGAGGCTAGAGGCTCATCCGTATTTGTATTTCTTTATTTCCTTTGGCAGAATACACACATTGGTGTAGATGATGCTTGACTATGCAAATGCAGGAGTAAATCCATACTTTGACTTGTAAAGAAACTAACTTATTATGTATTTACCATGTAAAAATACTAATATTTAAGAAAACAGCATATAAATGTTGCAAGAATCTGAAAACAGTTTAAAAAAAACAAATTGATTTATTGAGCTCCATGCTAGCTGCTGACAAAGCTTTAGCTCAAAATAATTGAATTTTTCTACTTTTTCCTATTTCCTGTTATCTATTTTCATGCTGCAGCATCTTTACAATCTGAACTTTATGTTGTACCACAAAAATAAGTCTGCAACGTCACATAGACTGGTCCTAGCTAAATGCTATCTACTCTGGCTTAGCAGAGTAGCATTTGCCTTTGTCAGAGCCTTTTGTCCAGCAGCTTTCATGTCATACATTCATTTAATCTTAGATTAATTTGATAAAGTGTCTCGAACTTTTGTGAAAAGTAATTTTTAAGTAAAGTGTGTGACAATGATTAATAACCAGCCTCAGAGGTATTACGATTTAACTATTTATATTTATAGAGTCTAAGACTGCTTAGGAAAAGGCCAGGTGCCCTATTTTTGTCCCAATGTGGATGATGTTTTTCATGTATATTAAAGTGACAAAAATAAAAAAAACCCATTTAAAAAAAATGGGTGTAACAAATAGTTTTTTTTTTCAAATATTTGCTGGTCCCCTATTAATGATTCAAATTTAACACAAAACTACCAGTCATATAAAATGTGGTGAGGAAGACTGGCCTGGAGGTCAGCAAACACAAACTCGAGTTTTCTGGATATTCTCTCTGCGGGTGTGACGCTGAAAGCAGGGCGTTGCTACAAAAACATCCTGAATGTTCCGCACACATTCCCTGGTCAAATAAAAAATACTCAGCGGGCTTCATCGAACCAGTTCACATTTGAGCGAGCGAATAAACACGAGCTTGCATAATCGGAATGAAGGGATGTTGGGTTTGCTCGGCTATAATGTGACCTCTGCAATCCATTTTTACTGTATACTTTCTTATTTATAAATGACCTAAATATATATATATATAGATATATAAATATATATCTATATTTAACACAAAACTACCAGTCATAAAAAATGTGGTGAGGAAGACTGGCTGGAGGTCAGCAAACACAAACTCGAGTTTTCTGGATATTCTCTCTACGGGTGTGATGCTGAAAGCAGGGCGTTGCTACAAAAACATCCTGAATGTTCCGCACACATTCCCTGGTCAAATAAAAAATAATCAGCGGGCTTCATCGAACCAGATATATAAATATATATCTATATATAGAACTTATTACTATAATCTTCCTGATTTTGCTGCATTTGAGATCATGATCTTGTTCGAGGGAAGACCCCTTTCAGCAGCGGAGGGGGCGGGGTCAACCAGGTGTGCGTCACAGGGGGGGAGGGGGGATGTTCCCAGACGGGGCGTCCATGATCAATGACCAAGCCCAGCAGCCAATCACAGGGCGCATGCTAATGAGGTGGCTTTAAACCCTGCGGACCTTCCTTATGAATCGCTCCTTTGCAGACTGACCGGATTTCAGCCGCGCACAACGGAGGAAGAGGCCAGACCCCAGCGACCCTCCAGCACCAGAGCCTGAACTTTCCTCCAACTCTGCAACCAGGACTGATCCACGAGGAGTAAACCTCTGGCCTGTGTTCGACTATTCAAAAAAAGAAGAAGAAGAAGAAAAAGACACAGATTCCTCAGCACTCTCTTCCCGATCACTTTATTTCTCTTTATTTGGGGGGGAGGGTCTGATAGTGAACCTCGCCATGTCGTGCGGTGATGCGTCGGATGTGAGTCGGAGGTTCTGCGTGCTGTCTTGGGATCAAGTGCGGCGCCTGGACTCGATCCTCGGGGAAGCTGTGCCCATCCACGGCCGAGGAAACTTCCCCACGCTGTCCGTGCAGCCCCGCCAGATCGTGCAGGTACGACCCCCCCAACACGCACACACCTGCATGGACGCGCTGCGCTGGTGCACGAGAGTCACATTTACCATCTCAGTGGTTGTTTAAATTAGAGGAGGAGAATTCGTGACGCATTTATACAAAAGTACAAATTTTCCACCTGCAGCATGTCGGCAGGTCGTGAGTCCCGAGGAACCTGTGGATCATTTATTCTCACACTGTGCAAACAACTTGAGGAATTAAACATTTAAACTAAACTGAAACATTTTAAATTATCTTTTTTTTGAATTGCGTTTGTCTGTAACTTAACTGCCCCCCCCCCCCCCTGGTCTTTAATTATCTCTATGAAATGTAATGATCCTCCCTGGATTTCTACCCCCCTCGGAGCTTAATTGTGTTCCCATGACAAATTTTTTTGTTTATTTATTCTTTCAGTGGGAACTTACTTTTTAACTGATCTATTTTCCCTGATGCTGTAAATGCGTTAAATTGTTTATAATTCTGAAGTTTATTCTATCGCAGGCAAATGGTGCCTCCTTGATGTCTTTCCTGTTGGTGACACTAATTGAATGCCACTTGCATCCAGCAGGTGGAATAATGGAAACGGAAGAGCATTCATTTCCTTGTTGATTTGTCACGAATAACCTGCTTTTATTTTTTGTATTTATTTTTAACTACTAGACTGTAATGTGTACATCTGTGAGTTATGTGACTACTTGTATCACTGGGCCACTTCTAGGCACATCTGTGCATGATAATAAAGGATTGAAGGAATGTATTGGATAGAGTGGATCAGCCCTCACCTCTCCCCTGTTAAAACCCCATGAAGCAGACGTACGCTTAAGTCCCCTCCACATTTCCAGCATCTCATTCACTGTGGCCGGATCACGTTTCACCTCCCTCGCTGGTGTCTCCACATGGTGCGGTGGCTGCCTGTGCATTTCATAAGTGTGCATCTCTCGTTACCTGATACATAATCCTTGTTTTCCATTTCATTTACGCATCGGCATATTCAGCATGACTCCACCAGAGCTCCATGCTTGCGGTTGTGGAAAGATGAATGCTCCATTGAGCGTTCAGGAGGCTTAAATACAGGTTTGAGCCCCCACATGTGGGGAATCTCATGTTGCCCCTGGATCTGTGGAAAGCCCATGTCATCTTTTTTTGCCAAAACCTGCCAAAAACCTCCATCAACCGTAAGTCTCCTGGCGTGACGAGCCAGAGGCAGACTATTTCCTGCTGTTAATGTGTATTTAATAGGTTTTTAATCATGCAGTTGACTCGAAGGAGGTGTGAATGTGAGAGTGGGCCTCTGTCCCATAAAGAGGCCCTCACGTAGCATCACCAGGAGCGAGAGTCCAAAGAGAACTTTAGATAAAAAAGATAATTACACCATCTGTTTTTAACTGCTTCACAACCCAGTATGAGGAACCAGACATGCGTTTTTAGTTTTATTCTTTTATTAGTCAAAAAAATGTAATAATAATCGTTAGACAGGATCCTGTAGGATGATTTTATTTGACAACCTGTAGTCAGACTAAAGAGGCCTGAGAGTAGGCCTGAGGCTGAATTTCACTCTGACTATCAACCACAGAAGTATGGAAAATAAACAACCCACATTATAATTGCACCTGATTGGAATTTGTACTGACCTGCGGCTGAATGAAAGTTATGCTATTATGATGATCTTTGCTCCTCCTCCCCTCCCGTGTGAAGGGCTGACTTGCCTTCAGATGTTTGCCTGTCACTAGCCTGACCCACTGTGTATAAATAGAGCCGCCTTGTTATCTGATCACCATGGGAGAGAGAGTTAACAGATCGCTCTAATCTGACAGGTCACTCCCAGTCGGGGAGATTTAGGATTGCGTTGCCAGTAACAAGCAATTAGCGCTGCGGATTTAACATTTGGAAGTGTCTGCAGTTGTTGTTACAGTCTGCCGACACAAATCAGGTCTTGCATCAAGTCTTCCTGCTGTGGAATTGATATGAGAGATACATCTCAAACTGCTGGCCAGATGTAAGGGTGCAGCTGTTAGTTGAGTATGCAGCAGGGTTCATTTCCCCTCGAACAAGTTTTCAACATCTACATTTGATGTCTCACTTCAGGGCCTCTGCAATGTTTTCCATTCCTGTTTGTTAGCAGCGATCATCATGTTCCCGCACCGAGGTGGGATTCCCTCGTTTGAACATCTCACAGGAACAGAGGGAGGGAAGCGCTGCTCCTCAATAACCTCATTTGGCCTTTGTGACATTTGGCCTGAAGCTGAAGTTGTTTTCTTTGGACGCTGCTCTTCAAACCCACTGGTGCTCACGAACTCGCGGTCGCAGTTCAAGATTATAAATCTTTATAACCGTTTTCTATCGTAAAATCAAACGATCTGACCCAGAGGGAGGTTGACGTGGAGCACAGGCTCTCGAGCTCTGCCCCTGCCCCTTGTGTGGCCTTTTTACGAGATGAAATTGATGAAATTGCTCTCGCAAACAAGTCGATTTTCACTTGGCCTATGTGGAGGATAATTGCAAGGAGCTGCAACCCTAACCCTAAACCCTAACCCTAACCCAGCAAGATTCAAGATTTATGTGGTTTTAAAACATTTTAAACTATGAAAAATGGCCTAAGTGCAGTTGAAAGAATCTGCTTTGTTTCTAAGACATATCTAACCCAGTATACTACCACAGAAATCTCTTCAGTTCATGCTGAACAATATTTACATCGCATTTGATGTTTGTTGTCAACTTTTTTGCATTGCAGTTACAGCCTCTTGCCAATTCGAGTGCTGCATCACCTCAGCACCACTACTTCCATTGCCTTGATTATTTGGACACATTTCCAGAGTTTTACTTGATTCTTTGTTGTTTGTAAGATTTCTGAAAATACACGGCCGGTTTTAATCATACAGTTGTATTTCTGTGTTGTTCCTGTCCAGGTTGTGCGGGCGAGGCTGGAGGAGAGAGGTGTGTGCGTCAGAGACGTGAGGCTGAACGGATCTGCCGCCAGCTACGTGCTCCATCAGGACACCGGCCTGGGCTACAAAGACCTCGACCTGATCTTTGGTGTGTCACTGAAAGACGACCAGGCCTTCCGCCTGGTGAAGGACGTCGTGCTGGACTGTCTGTTGGACTTCTTGCCAGCTGGGGTGTCCAAGGAACGCATCTCGGCTCTGACCCTCAAAGAGGCCTACGTACAGAAGCTGGTGAAAGTCTGTAATGACACGGACCGCTGGAGCCTCATCTCTCTGTCCAACAACACAGGCAAGAATGTGGAGCTTAAATTTGTGGACTCTTTGCGGCGGCAGTTTGAATTCAGTGTGGACTCCTTCCAGATTTGCCTTGATTCTCTGCTCTTGTTCGACCGCTGCTCGGAGACGCCCATGTCCGAGAGCTTTCACCCCACTGTGATCGGGGAGAGCGTGTACGGGGACTTCAAGGAGGCCATGGACCACCTGTGTCAGAGGACCATAGCCACACGCAGCCCTGAAGAGATCAGAGGCGGCGGTTTACTGAAATACTGCCACCTGCTGGCGCGAGGCTTCAAGCCCGCCTCAGAGTCGGACATGAAGCATATGCAGCGCTACATGTGCTCACGGTTCTTCATTGACTTCTCCGACATAGGCGAGCAGCAGAGGAAGCTGGAGGCCTACCTGCAGAACCACTTTTCTGGGATCGAGCACAAACGGTACGAGTGTCTGACGACGCTTCACCAAGTGGTGGACGAGAGCACCGTGTGTCTGATGGGCCACGAGCGGCGCCAGACGCTCAGCCTGATCTCCATGCTGGCGCTGAGGGTGCTGGCTGAGCAGAACGCCATCCCCACTGTGACGAATGTGACGTGTTACTACCAGCCAGCGCCATACGTACAGGACATCAACTTCAGTAATTACTACATTGCACACGTGCAGCAGCCGCAGGTCTCCCATTGCAGTAATTCATATCAGACGTGGCTGCCCTGTAGCTGAACTGGCTGTGAGACGGTCAGAGGTGGACGTGTCTCCATCCCTCTGCAAGGAAGTGGACTGAAAATACATAAAAAGGAAACCCATGTTTGCCAAATGTGACTTAACTAAAACAATCTTGTACTGCTGTACATCCGATTGAGCCGACGCATTAACTTTTCTCACTTTTCTCTTGCAAAACATCTGTAAGATTGCTGGTCATTTCTGAGATGTAGTGACAATATCTTATTTAAGTATTAAAAAAGGTCTTTATGAAGCTTTATATCGTGTATGTCAGAAATACATTTTTGAGGAAACGAACTTTGAAGCTGGTGTTGTTTTCATACGCTGGCTTTATGTTTTTTTTTTAAATTACATACCGGACCAAAGATGTATTTGTTGTTCAGAAAGGGAATGTTGTTATGATTCCAAGTGCCTCAAATGAACCACGAAATGTTCTAAAAACATCTGTAAAGTCAGAGCTCTGCATTCAGTGTTTTCTAGATTACTCTGTTTCTCTTTTCAGAAACGGAAGCATTTTTGTGAGATTAAAAAACAAGATAAAACTAAACGTTTTTGTATTGTGGTTATTTTATCTCGTTTTTAATGTTTGGCTCTGAAGACTGCAGTTCGATCTGCTTCAATATTCATTCAGTCGAGTTGTAAAATCTCACATTGTCATCATAAACAAGATTATTTCAGTTCACAGGATGACTCAGACTTTTATCCTCCTTTTCATTGGATGGATGGGGGGTTGTTATTTGCCCCATAAGCTGATGACGACAGGGCGGCTCAGTTCTAGTAAGCAGGCCAATTGAAATGCATATACTGTCGGCAGGAGTGAGTTGAACTTGTTAAACTGGGGCTGAGGATCCATTACAATCTGAGGACATGAACCATAAGGAGGCTTTTCTAAAGCACAATGGCCTCTCTCTCCTCCGTGATACTAAAGCTTTTTAACAAAGGCTGGCCTGTTCTCTCACCCATGTTACCACTGGAAACCCAGCCCTGTTTGCTTGACTGATACCATATCCATGTCATTTTGTCTGAGTCAAAATCAAAAATCTTCACAGGCACAAGGAAGTTGGTGCAAAGACGGAGATGGTGGAAACGATACAGATTGTATCGTTTATTAGCAGATTTTGGGATCTTCACGAGTCACGCTAGTCACAACTGAGCCAACGTTGACATCCAGCAACCTTAAACAGTTTATTGTAAGATTTGAGTCACACCCCTTCATTTCTTCTCCACACTGAAGTCTAAGTAGATTTTAGAATAGTCAGAAATGTGGAATTACTGAGGGCTACATATATACTGACTTATCTTTGCAGAAATCTGCTAAATGCAGGGTTTTGGAGTGACTACTGGCAGCAGTCAAAGCACTGGAGCCAAGACAAAGTAATCTAGACCTTATCGTGTTTATAATGTGAAAAGATTTTTACTTTTTGTTATATACACTTGCGCACATGACACATAATCCTGTGTTGGGGGCTCTGGGGTAAAAGGGTTCCATTCAACTCTCACTTATTGCCCTGTGTGAAATGTATATATGCAATATGCACCTTTTGAATCCTGTGCAACCAGAGCTATATCCTCAGGAAATGTTTGCATTGGTTAAACACAGCCTTGTTGGCAATCCGTGACGTGAGCCCAATGCAGAAAAGAAAAGCAAACTCACACATCTGTGTGGCTCTCATAGTAAGAGATTGTAAAATAAAAGGAACAAGGAAGTAGTCTGATAACACACATGATTGACTTGCTAGCTGCTAACCACAGTTGTTTAATTTGACGAGTTGTGTGTTGAATGAAATGCATTGTATTCATGCATTCATTCATGCACTTGTTTTTCAATGTTGCTGGTGCACTATACATATTCCCATGCTATCACTAATGAGCACAACTGTTTATTGCAGATTGAATAATTTCAGATCCAAAATATATAAAATTATTCTCTGGATCTGCAAGTATTAAAAAGCAGGCTCCCCACTTTGTTTATCATTGCCTTGTTAAATACTCCACCTAGTTTTTAATCTAACATTGTGTCAACATCATGATCACCAACTCTGTTTGTTTCTGCACAGTCATATTATTTAACAAGTCAAGGTTAATTCTTCGTGCAGATCATCTTGGCTGTCACTGACGACTTGCCAGAAGAAGCAGCATGTTTTTGAAATGTTATTTAGTATTAACTACCTCACTAGATGCCGGCAGTAGACATTTTTTCCCAGAGATAATATAGTGTGAGATTTCTGAGACATTAAATTTAGGGTTTACATTGGAGTGTGAGTGTGTGTGTGTGTGTGTGTGTGTGTGTGTGTGTGTGTGTGTGTGTGTGTGTGTGTGTGTGTGTGTGTGTGTGTGTGTGTGTGTGTGTGTGTGTGTGTGTGTGTGTGTGTGTGGGCTGAGGTTCTGTGTGAAAGGAGGGTGATGACAGGACATATGCGCGGTAATGACAGAGATTTCAATTTTTTTTGCCACAACAGAAATCCAACTCACCCTGGCTGGGTGTCTGTGCTATTACCTCTCCTGAAAAAGGCTTTATTTACCCAAGGGAGCGATTATAATGTCCCACTTACCCATTATCCACAGGGAGTTTCTCACTCTGCATGTATCTGCCTCTGTTTGGTGCGAGTACTTTCTCTCAGTGTTGTCTCCTGATGCGAGGCAAACCTTTAAGACTGGGATCACACAAAAGGCTGAATCTGAAGGATATATGGATATGTTTTAAATTAAGCTGCACTTTGGGAGCACATGACTGTGTGGAGATGACTTCATCCTGAGGGTGCAAAGGGGAAACACATGTCTCACTTTAACTGCAATGATTAGATCAAGCTGACAGCGCAGTTTCATCTGGAGGAGATGTGTGGCTTGTTGTCTGTGTGTTGCTGTGTTGCTGAGGTGCAGCACGGCTGAGAAATATCCGTTGGTTCATCGGCAGGTCCTCGTCAGGGGAGAGTCTCCTCCACACAACTCTAGCGTACAGTTCCCTTCTCAGCATGGAAAAAGGAAGCTGATGCTTCACAAGACGCCTTCATCCATGTTGTTTCACGACTTTAAATCATCGTCTGCCGTGAACATGCAGAGAGTTTTTATGAGCATATGAATGATCTCAGGGAGAAAAAAAAGCTTCCTCCATTAATCCACCTGAAAACATGGAAAACCCCCAAAGGTTTGATATGTTTTCACCAGACAGAACATCTGGACAGCAGCAGAGTAGTGAATGTTGGTCTGGTCGTGCTGAAGCTTTCTTCCACTGAGTGCGAGGTCGTCCAGTCCAAGTCATATACTTAAGTACAATTCGGAGGTACTTGTACATTAACTATTTCCATGTTGAACTTCACTACTTTTCAAAGGGAGCATTTATGTCATTCTGACAGCTATAATCACTCATGTCTATGAATATTTCCTGCACTGCACTTTCACACTGAGGTTCGAGTAGTCCAGCTGATAAGACTTCTGGTCATTTCTCAGTTTGGTTCAACTATGCTTGAGTTTTCCATATCTCTAACCGGCCTGTATGTACAATGTAGTCCTATTGCATCCCAGCAACATGGCTCCCTGATAGAATCTAGTTCGTTTGGGATCTTTCCGAGTGGAGTTTGTTCTCCCTGTGTCTCTGTGGATTTTTCACTGGGAACTCTGACTTCCTCCCACAGTCTAAAGACACATAAAGCATATTGGGGTTAGGTTAATAGATGTGTGTGTATGATTGTTGCTCAATGTCATCTGGGATTGGCTCCAGCTCCCCTTGCAACCCTCGAAGGACAAGTGGTACACATAATGGATGGATGGATAAATGTACTAATTAGACTGGTTAGGGGGATTTACATGGAGCTCTTTTTGTGAACATTTAAACTCAATGAGAAGATGTTTCTTCAGGAAAAACAAGTGACAACACAGGTGTACATAGACATTAAGATTTATTATTAATCATAAAATAAAATGCCTTACAACAGATTAAACTATGAAAGAGTAAAAATAATTAGTCAAAAATGGCTTATTTCTAAATGATCTATTAGACCAAGTCATGGTCGTAAAAATATTTTAGAAAAACTGATTTCGTTTAACATGGAACCTCATTAATCTCTATTAAAACCCAATAGAACGCAGCCTGTTAGTGGAGCTCAGCAGGACTCACATGCAGCTGGATATTGGTTAGAGTCAAGCTGTGAATGTTTGTGTGTTCCCGTTTAGAAAGTGATGTCATGATGGCTGGATGGAACATGCTCGAAAACGCCAGAGCAGAATAGACAGGACAGTCTCTGCTGGGGCGCTGGGAGGCAGAGGGAGGGGAAATTTGAGGTGGTGGATGACTGTGTGTGTGTGTGTGTGTGTGCTTGTGCGAGTTCGAGTCTGTGTGTATGTGTGTGTGTGTGTGTGTGTGTGTGCATGCGTGCGTGTGTGCGTACCAAAATAGCTTGCAGGAGAGAAATAGAATCTGTTATTTCACTTTGGAGTTCAGGGAGCGTGGGGGTGTCACCACAGATCCAAACTGCTGCTGCTGGAGCAGCAAAATAAAGTGTGAGAGACACTCACACACACAAGGGGGGGGGGGGGGGGGAGCCAGCACTGAGCATTCCTGGCATTACAGCCCGCTGACAAACAATCCTAACTTTATCCAGCGAGCCGGGCCAACTGAATGGCTGCAGTGTGTGGAGTTTACCCACCGAGGGGGGCAGTGCCCAGACCGATCCCCCACTTCATCTAGACCATCCAAACACCATCATGTCCGAGGTGGAACTGTCACATTTCATGCGCAGCGGCATCACTGTCAGTGTAAATCCTAATCAGAAATCTCCTAATCTCCAGTGTTTGGACACATACGAGCAAAAATGTCAGTGTTTTCATTTGTTTGTTCTTCTCATCATAGCAGCACCAGATGGCCATTTCTTCATCTTCAGATTTCTTCACCAAAACATGTTCTATGATACATGTCTGCTTCTATAAATGTAATGTGCTCTGTCGGCCGGGATCAAACAGATTTGAAAGCACAAAATAACCTAACATCCACCTCGTTTGACTATAAAATATATTTTACGGTGCCACAACAGCTCCCCGCCTTGCTCTCTGCGACAAAGATCAAAGTATTGTCTGCTATTTTACCATCGTGCACTCCCAAAGACACGCATGCATAGACTCTACACTGCTGCTAGAACAGATAATTCATCTGGTTATAACACTGGTTCAAAGGTAAGATGGAGGAGGGTGAAAGTTCAAAACAATGACACCACAAGGGTCTGTTGATAGTTCCGGAGCTTTTGATCACTTCACATGATCGTCCTTAGCGCACAGATTTGCCCAACTGTCGTGGAATTGATCGTTGGTGCGAACAGCAATTGTTCAATCACAGCTTTGTAACCATAACCAGACTTGACAGGTCCCTTGAGCTTTGAATTTCTACATATGTTGGCGCAATGTTCGTGGGGCCATGTGAGATCCTCCTCTGGTCTCCTCCTGTGCTGTTGGACGTCATGTGCAGTCCATCCCCGAGGTCCTTTCCATTCCTGGGACAGGAAGCGTAACGCTGAGAAAAGGACTTGGTTGTGCTATCCATCAACACTGGTGGACAGAGGACTGTTGAGGATCTACGTGTTTTTGGAGAGAAGGGTGACTCACGGGGGAGGCCCATGGGTCCAACCTGATGTGGGTTTGTTTACTCAGGGCCCAGTAAAAGTCATTGTTCCACATTTTCCAGTTTTCCACATGCCTCAGAGCTGCTCCTCACCCCTGCTGCAGCCGCCTTCTGACCACTCAACCCAACAATCTGCCTCCCACTGCGAGGGACTGCAGGGTTATTGGCTACCAGTTCACCGAGCACATCTACTCAATATGGTTGTAATAATTTCGTGGCTTTGTGCTGATATCAATCTGAGAAAAAATCATTAAATGCTCCGTGTCTTGATGTTGCTCTGAGGTCATTGGAGAACTTTGGAGGACGGGGATTTCCCCCCTCAAAACCAACATTTCCGTCAAACCGAGATCTAATGGAAAATGAGGCCTCATCAAAACACATAAATCAGTGATTCTCTCTACCATTGCACAGTTCCCATTTGAAAGATGTGCTTTTTTCGCCAAACCATGTCCCTCTGTACTGTGTATCAACATCAACTATCAGGGAACTGTGTAGAAAGATCACGGCTGCATCAACTTTTATACATTTTTTCATCTTGGTCACATCTAAACGGTACACTGTGTGCCTGTGTCTTGTTTTGAAATTCAAAATGACTCCTCAACGCAAACACATTTTTCAACTTTATTATATACACTAATGACAGATCTCTGTCTGGGAATTTAGCAGCAAAACTCCTATTAAAATATAAAAAGGCATCTGTTCACTGCAGGCCATAAATTTCACAACTGGCAGCGGCTATCAAGAGAAAAAGTGTTTCCAGGTGCTTTTTCAAGAATCACATAACTCATTTCAACGAAATCTAAAAAGTAAATAATTGGATAATCAAACCAAACTAAATGTGTAACCATGGGAAATATATTTCTGATGGCGTTAGATTATATTTTCCCAGGTGAAAACCTTCCCAGGCCCTAACACAAACTACACTTGTTAAACAGTCAGAGGGAGAGAAATTAGAGTAGGTAATTCTTATTTTGTGTTCCAGCTGTTTTGTTGATAGTTTTAATTCCCGTACTGTCAGTCCCTCTTTTTATGGAAAGGTATAAAACTGAGCATTTCCTCTCTCATGAAGTAATTTTGGCTGAAAAAAGACAGGTTTATTATTGATGGAATAGGCAGGATGACCCCAGAAAATTATATTATATAAATTATAATAAAAAAAAAAAAATTTCCTCCATGTGATGGTTTCAGTAACTTATCATTAGCTTTTATTTCAAATAACCAGCTGAGGCGGCAATTTCTTCTTAATAAAATAATTATATATTGGAGCTCTTGAGCTCTTGGTGCGTTGACTTTGGTGTTGTCTGTTATGATTTTTGGCTACAATATTTTCTAATAACTGGTTTTATCCATGACTGGAAGACCATAAAGCGCGGATTTGGAACAACCTGCTCCATCCACTTGTGTCAACCCGCATCGGATAGGAGCTTCAACTTTTCCAGAGAATAAAATGATCAGAGTTGGAAATCTTACAGTGAGGGGACAGAGCACATGAGGCTTTAGTTTCATTTGTCTGGTCATTTTAGTCAGCGTGTATGCGCTGAGCTCTCTAGATTTCCCCTGCAATATTTTCTCTAGCTGTCTTCATTTTAATGAGGAAATGACCGAATAAACGAAATGAAGTTCTTAATTTCTGTCTGCCAGTTACTGTCAAAGAAATGTGACCTCATCCTGGTGTTTTCTCTTGTGGTGTGCCCCAAGGCTCCATTTTAGGTGCAGTTTTATTAGCATTGATAATTCTATGATATGGGCCACACTTTTCGAAAATACAAAAACCCTTTTCATGCCTAAATGCTGACAATATGATATTGTAGTTTAACATTAAGTGCTCTAGCCCCTGTTCTTGGATCTCTGTCTTGAAATCCGACAAATACATTCTGACGTTTGTAGCTTTTTCCACCTAAGGCCGACAGATTAAATGAAATACTGCCCTGATTTGGAGTTCTGGTCTTACATGCTTTTATTACTACTGTAAATCCCTTTATATGGGAGTCAGTCAGTCATCCATATCCTGAATAAACCATGTTAGTCATACTGCCCTCCCTCAAATAGGCCTGAGTTTAGCAAAGAGTTTAAAATCATTTATATTTGATGACCCTTCATTTTTTTGATTGCTCAAGTATGTATTAGATTCCTCTGTTAAGAGCGTTGATCAACTCTTTTTACATTGTGCTGTATAAATGAAATTGGCTAGACTTGCCTGGTCGAAAACATAGCTTTTCAATGGAACTAAAAAACAACTTAAGCAACAAGAGAAGGTAGTAGTTATCTTCTACATTTACATCAAAAGACTCCTCATTACCTGCTCAGACAGAGCGGTCCTGCTGAAGTGTACCGGGCAGCCAACAGTAACCTGTGGCCTTCATCTATGTGATCTAACTCAATAACCTGATTTCTGCAGCTCTATGAGCACAAACATCAAACACATGGGTTTCATAATCTTCTTTTTTCTTTCCTCCTGCTTGTTCATCTTCTCCTGAGGATAAACAGATGTCCCGCACGTCCCTTGATTTGTTTTTTTTTTAATACCATCTGCTCAAAGCATCATTAAAAAGCCAACAAAAAATAAAAGTAAAAATAAATAAACATAACCAAAAAACATCTTGATGTGATAACAGTAAAAATGAAAACTTTAAAGATTGTACATTGTCGTCATGTGATCTGCTCGCAGGAAGTCGGAGCAGATGAAGACAAGGGCGTCCTGTGCTCAGCGGAGAAAACCTCCTCTGCTCTGAGACTTCTTAACTTCCTGAAGTCCACATAGACAGAGAGAGGCTGTGTGTGCTGTCAGTGAACCGAAGCAGAAAACAAATATACACATCATCCCTAGACCAACTCCCAAAACCGACACAGAAACAGACCCACAGCATGCATTTAGTAACACAGACACACATGCACTGGGATTGATATGTATCTTAGCATCATCATCAGAGACCTATTGCTCACGATATCACCCACGCATCAACAGGTCCGCTTATGTGACCTTGGCGTGACCTCCAAGGCCATCAAGAGGTTTCTTTTGTCAGAGCTCTTGGACAGGATTACCAGTTTCCTTTGGGCTGCTGCAGTCTCATGTGGTTACAATAAATCCACCACAAACTTGAAACAAAAAACAGCTGAAAGATGTTTGGATAGCCTCTCATTCTTTTTGAGTTATTTCTTTCTTACCATAGATTGATTTTGTCTCTCTTGGATGTCACTCTTTCCCGTTTCTTTGACGTGGATCCAGCTGAGGGGAGAAACGTACACTAAACGATCAAATCCAAAACATAATATTGGGAGTTGTCCCCGGTGTTGTAATGACAACAAGTTTAATGAGCACATTGTGTTTTGCTCCATCAATAGTTGTATCCACTGTGCAATGTTGTGATGGAGCAGATCTGAGGAACAAAAAAAAAAAAGCCCCAGCAACTGCTGACAAGACATTTCCTACAGCCGGGGGAAACTATGCAGATTCAGAAAACAATGAAGCAATAATCAGTCACAGGTGACAGCAAGTGAATAGACAGAAGACCAAGAGAAACCCAGAGGCTCACAGAGTTGGTGCACTTCCATGTAGCAGAACGTATATGCTATCACATCTTAACGTCAGAAACACATCTTAATGTCAACGTGTGGACATTTAGGGTAGGGGAGAGCGGGGTAATGTGAGACAGAATACCACTTTTTTTAAAACAATCATATTTTCACTGCCCTTTGTCCTGAAGACATTCTGGTCATTTCCATTGCTAGAAAACATCCTGAATTAATGGTTAATGTGTAAATTTAACTGATATATCATTTTAGCTCGCCTAGAGGGGAGCAAATGTAAAAAATGTCCCACATTACCCCTCTCCCCTATGAAGACATTGTGTAAATGACGCCATTTCGAAATTTGAATATTGGGGCTAACGGACACTTGGATGACACCTCAGGAGCAGGAGGGAGGCATTCTTGTGTTTTTAAGAAGGAAAAACCAGTTATTTCAATTGTAATGGTTTTGGCTGCAATGCTGTTTACCCCTGAAACTCTAAAAGCGTTTTGTGGACTGCAACACTTCACCCAACCCTCTGTCGGCATACAGGCGAGAAAAGAAGTGAATTTCATTTTTGGGTGAGCTATCCCTTTGAAGATGGCTCGGAGAAAATGTGTACACATCACATTTTGTTGGAATGCTGTAAGTGGGTCTCCTCGGACCACCCCCCTCCTGATTGTTGTTTAAAAGCGTACGGCCATGATGTTCACTAACATGTGAGGGACAGATTTTAATAATTAAGTTTGCAGAAGCCAAGATATCCCAATGTCTCTATATGAGTCAACCTCCAAAAACATTGGATCCTACAATTCCCACAATGCAACTTGGCCAGTGTCTTTTTGTGTGATGGTCACTGAGTGGTGGAGGCCCGTGCCTTTCAAATGACATGTGCACTTGTCAAAGCTCTTTCAGATACAGGAGAAAACATCCAGCTGTTTTTACAGACTAGTAGAACTGAACTGAGTAAAATGACTAGAGTGAAAATCCACAGTTCTCAGCTACAACAGACAAACTTTTCTCAGAGACCAAACTTAGATAGAAATAAGACTGACATTTGTGGCGTTACATGTTTTTGTACACTGACCATCACTTTCTGGATCATATTGCATTTGGTTCAATTCCTGCGGGTCTTGATTTACTGCAGTTCCTGGAGGTAAACATCTAACCGGTGCAGCATCTCATTAAAACAGAAAGCTCTGCAGAAGCTGCTAATACAGGGAGGAAAAAGTAGATGTTAAAGGGTTTGAACCATGGTGCTCTAATTGGATTAGCGGGCAGTTGAGAAGGAAATGAGAGTAAGAGGGGATTTACACACTAACACAATTTGGCAGTGTCCGAACTCTGCTTTGTCAGTGCAGCATGACCTGACGGGTTTGTGCAATGTGTCAGTTTTTTTAAACGGCTGGATAATTCAGAAACAAGTGCAATTACTGAATCCTTTTTTTTGGAACGAGGAGACAAACACAGTGGGGTCGTCTGTCTTGATTGTACCCAAACACAAAATTACACAATTTTTTCCGGCTTCTCCTCAATTCATAACAGACGCGTTTGCTTCATAACGTCAAAGGATTATTTTTCACCCTTCCGTCTCAGGGCAGAGGGGTTATGCACTTGTTTGTCAGCACAAAGGCGAAGCTCAAAGCCGTAATGCAGAGAGCACAGGGATCAAATCGCAGCCTTGGGAAGAACCACAGGATCTTTTTGCAGACGCACTATACAAATGACTCAGTGTCTGTCCGGCGTTGCCAGTGTGTAATTGACGGTTGTGCATAAGTTATAGTACAAAATTTGACATTTCCCTTTCCAGGCTTTTCTGCCTTTAAGGGCCTTTTGGGGGATTCGCTGTGCAGCTAAAGGGTGAATCATTTTGTCTGTGTCAATTCCTTAAGATCTCCAGAAAAAAACTAAAACATTTGTAGTCATGGAATTGGGTTAAACATCACTTGCTCGGGGCATAATTCAAATTTGGATTGGCTAGTCATTTAGATATTTTGGTTGGATTTTGTATAACAGTGGCACCACCAGTTATTTTGGTCAAAGGTAGCCTAAAACAGTGGCTCCACCAAAACAGTTTTGGATGTGGTGTGTGTGTGTGTCTGTCTGCCAGTAAAGTAGAGACAGCTGAAGGTACAAGGATGTGCTTAAAGTCTTTGGGTGGTCCAGCCTCTCCAGGAGATCGAGCCTTATTTTTTGCGAGTGCCAGCGCTGAACACTGGTCATTATTAACAGACAAACCAGGCTGGGATTACCTTCCAGCCAAATGAAGACGTGAACGTCTAAACAATTCTCCCACACTGTTTTGACATGTTCTATTACAGGTTCTGCATCCTCCACCGGTTCCAGAAAAAAAAAAAAATTGACAGCTAAATTAAATCATTCATTTTCTGGTCTGTTGTCATCCAAGAATTGCCATAATTGCTCGGCCCTGGCGTCTCCGGTCTGTGACTGGCAGAGACACCAGTCCTGGGCGAGGTGCACGATGAGGAAAGTGTACTTGTGGATGTTTCCTGCTGGATCTGTGGTAGCTCTTTGTCTGTGAAAACATGAGGGGGTGCACTTTACAATACGGGGGTGCAGGACCACTCTCCCCCGTCTGCGTGACCAGGTCGGTACCCTTTCAACTTTCTACTGCGCCCACGAGCAAAGCGGGATGGGACTTGATGCGGTCAGACCCTGAAGGCTAATGATAGACTGTGGAACCCAGCAGCATGCGGAGGCTCAGGGCACTTCAGTGCAGTGTATGGGAATGCACACGGAGGCCATTATGTAACCATGCAGAGCCACAGTGAATTCAGAGTGAGGGGAGATTCACAAACAGGGACCTACTCCTCATTCTTTGTGTAAAATTCACATCGCAGCTGCCTCTGTGGTTTCTTTCCCTGCATCTCCACCACAGCAGTGGAAGAAAAAGTCACATGATTAATACAACAGTATACAGGAAGCCTATAACACCACAATATCACAATATCATAATATCACAACAAAAAAACATGCAAGTCAGAGATACAAGTCAGGGTCGTTCATTCATAACCTTTACTTGACACATTATTTCAGCTTGACACATTAAATGACCACACCCCTAACACTAACCCTGAGCCTAGAGGCTGGGAAATAGCTAACCTGTCTCTGAGTTGTCCCACATCCCAATTTGATCTGGGATTGGATGACATTAATGATTAAATAGCATTTTACATTTGTAGTTGAGTTGGCTGGGGGGGGGGGGGGGGGGGGGGCAGCTACAACAGCACGATGCTACTCGTAGTTTGATCTATGACAAATAATTACAAGACAGTCAGTTTTAACTCAAATTGAAAAATAACATATGGACAAAAAGAAAGAGAAAAACAATGTATAGATATAAAATAGTACCTGTCTCCACAATGCAATTTGTTGCTCATCTATCCATCCATCATCCATCCATCCTTCCATTTATAGCATAGTTTATGCCTCTGTGAAATATAAAGCAACATAAATCAGCACTTGATTCCACATATCTTCACACTGCTACTTGATGGGATTGATGAAGGGAAGGCAAGGCATGGTGGTACAAGGTGTACGCACAGTTCCTGTGAAAGAGGAGACAGTTCTCTCAGTCTGATCGGCTGTGAAAGGGATCAGAGTTTTCAGTCTGATTTTCTCTTCCTCCTCCACGGGGTTAATTGGCAGCATTAAAGGATGTCGCGGGCTGACCTCGACTGCTTCTTCCTCTTGGCCTGCTTCCTCTTTTACCTCACAAAGAGCTGTCCCACTTCTTGAGCCGGCCAACACCGTCTCCACCTGCCAGACACACTGCTGCTGTCGGGGCAGGGACGGCTCACACTCTCAGCCTGTTGTGTAACTCTAATGTAAAGAGATAATAGTCTCCCTCGCTCAAGACAAGCACTGAGCTCCTAGGCTACTTTCACCTGCAGTCGTTAACACAGTTATCTTTCAAATCCCTGGACCACAAGCACACAGTTTTAGAATCACGGGCCGTGCTTTATATTTCAGGGCTATAAATTTGAACACACATAAAAGAAATCCGGAACACTTGCACTTTATCTTGAGGGCAGACATTTAACTTTGCCAGACAATACTGTTCTGTAATGATATACAATTATGTTAGAGAGCTTTGCCGTCTATATAAACTGTGTCCACATAAACTGTTGGGTACGAGTGCATTTGTAGACAGAGAAATTCAAACCAATTAAAGCCTCGATCCCGCTGATATTTTATCCGACTTCAAAACCAAACTGTCGCAACTTGCATCTCAGATGCTCATGTTTCCCACAGCGGAGGAGGCGACCAGCAGCAGGGACGTCTCTGATCTGCAGAGGGGCTCAGCTCCTGGTGGAAGTGGGAGGAAAACCTTCATGAGACCACATTGCATGCTGTCTGAGCTCCTGGCTGCTTGTTCCCGCAGGAAAAGAGTTCCTATGAAATCAGGGTGTGATTGCCTCTAAGAAGTCTAAGAGTTGAGACATAAACACATTTTTTTTACAGGGATACGATGGATCTTGTGGAAAGCACTTGCTCTGGGAATCTCTTGAAGGTTTGTCCTCTGAGAAGTTGTTTAACCGACCTCAGCTAAGTCAGTGTGCACCCCGGGACTCAGAGGACCACTGTGAAAACCTCTGGTTCTCAACCTCTGGCTGAGATGATTTGGTCTCATCTCAGCCTCTGGGTGTCTCTGCAGCTCTTGGAAGATAGGGCCCCTACTGTCTCAGCATTCACACTTTAAAGCTATCCCACATTGCATTGCAATTCTCTCTTTACCTGCCTGAGCCAACAGAGTCTACATAAATAACCAGACTCCTCACCTAATCGATCTCTTCATTGGCTTCCAGTCAAATTTAGAATTGATTCTGAGATTTAATTGCTGACTTTAAAGGGCCATGTACCCAAGTGCATTTTGTCTCTTTTTACATCGTATGTGTCCGGTCTGAACCTGAGGTCCTGCGCTAAAGCCCGGCTCGCCGTCCCACAGTCCCAGCCGAGGACCAGAGGTGACCATATGAAATATAATCTGTGTCTTCAATGCAAGAATAAGGTTTCATGTCTGGACAGGATCGGATCTGGCCATGGACTGTGCCCTGACATTACAGCGCCCTCTAACGGCAAACTACTGTTAATCCAGGAAGAGGTGTTTAAATATAAACTTTATTATATAAACAAAAAAAGTCAATATAGTGTCTGCAAAAACTCGGCAGGATAAAATGCACCCATTCTTAGTTGAAGTGAATGAGGTAATACTGACATGATAAATTGACTCAGTGTTAGGGTTAGTCTTTGGCACATCAGCATCTGGAACTGGTGCGCAACACTGGAGTGCACACAAAGATTAATCATTACAAAGTGACCCCGTTTGAGGTGAGGTGACAACCTACATCTGGCGCACATACACACACACCCACACACACACCCACACGCACACACACACACACACACACACACACATATGCACACGCACACGCATGCACAGATCTGGTGATATAATGCAGTCAAACTACATTGACATCAAATTGGATCAAAGTCTGACACCATTATCCAGAGGTGTGGACTCGAGTCACATGACTTGGACTCGAGTCAAACTGTAAAGAGACTTGCAACTCGACTTGGAACATCAATGACTCGTGACTTCACTTGGACTTGAGCCGTCTGACTTGATAAGACTTGCTCTTTTCCCCAAAACACAAAGATTCAAAAGTATGTTATTAAGGAGCGCGCTGTGCGTTGGGCACCAAGTCCTGAGGTGGCACCAAAAAAAAAGCAACTGAAAAATCATCATAGTTATAATAATTATGTAGCTGAGCGTTTGGTTGTATCATGAGTCCGGCTTCAGCCGACAAAGGACACGAGAGCAGGTCCTGCGCTCGGGACAGCACACCCGTTTATTCTCCGTTCATTTTACAACTTCACTCATCACAGCACCCACTTCCTTTAAAACCCCCTTTCAAAATAAGAGTCACTACCAACAACCCACTTAAAACCGGAAATACAAATCAACCCTCAACAATAACGTCATTAAATAAATTAGCTTACAATTATAATGCCGATATTATTTCAGTATAGAAATATTAGGTACCTTTTAGACATGTATATCACAAAAAAGGCAGAACAAGCGATATATTAAATTGCTCAAAAAAAGTTAAAGAAGATTGACTATTCTTGTATTGATGATTATTTAATGTAATCATAGAGGAGTTATGCTTAGGGCACCAAAATGGCTCGCAGCGGCACTTGGTGGAATCATACTACGTCCCCATCGTGCACAAATGACTGACAGACCTTTGGCCAATTTGGTCTTTTGCAAATGCAATGCAGCATAGGGCCCTGACATATAAAAAGCACAACCCTGTTCATTGTTATGTTCAAGTATTTGTTATGTTTCTCACATGTACACACACACACACAGACAATATGACGTGAGATAAACACAGGACAGGACAATGTTGTTAGCACTTTTGTACAAATAATTACAGTTGCACTTGTTTTTTCAAATGTGTTCATTCTGTAGGAGTGGTTTAAAATGAAGAATATTCTTGCAAAATATGAGTTAAATGTTAAAAATGGTGGTTGACTAGTGCAATAGGGAAGTGCAAAGTTGGCACAATTTTTTTTCTGTAATTTCAATTGCACTTGTTTTAATAAATAAATACAGATTTTAAAAGCATACATGATCTGTGTAAATATATTATTACTCAGTGATCAAAAGGACTCGAAAAGACTCGAAACTCAAACTGCAGGACTTGGACTTGACTTGAGACTTGTCAGTCTTGACTTTGGACTTGACTCGGGACTTGCCTGTCTTGACTTGGGACTTGACTCGGGACTTGAGGGCAAAGACTTGAGACTTACTTGGGACTTGCAAAAAAATGACTTGGTCCCACCTCTGCCATTATCCCCTTCTTTTAATTGAGTTTTAAATGTTGTTTTTTTCAAACTCCTGCAGGTGGAGGTATGTCTGTGTTCCCCTGTGTCTACTACGGTGTCTATATTTAGTTGTTGTCATGTGTGGCGCTGGTCAGCTGGGATCCTGCAGCAGGACACGCCCCTGGGCTGAATGGAGTGCGCCGTGCGTAAAGTCCGAACGGCAGCGGATCCATTTTTCCCCCCAAAAACCCTCACTTAGCGGTTTCTAAACACGCATCCATCACCACTGTTGAGTCGCTCAAAGTGGATTAAATGCAGCGATGACGCGAGAGGAAGATCTCACCCGGATCGCGAAGAAACTGGACAAGATGGTGTCTAGGAATAACACGGTGAGGCTTTATTTTGACACCCACAGGTGGCGCGTTGTCCGGCCACCGCGTGCTGTGCCACAGGCCCGCGGGGTTTTCCTGTGAAAAGTGGAGCCTTTTCCCGCAGTTCTCGGAGAGAAGTTCGATTTTGTTTAGACTCCGCGCGCGCGCATGTGTGTGTGTGTAATATCTGCACAGTTGTTGTGTGTGGGTCTGTCCCCGCTGCAACAAATGGTCAACAGGTGTTTGGCGCATAAATTTCTCTCGCTGGACGTGTCGGGTTCTCAGTTTGCACGGCTCACTGGGTCCGCTTTTTTTCAGCTTGTTCTTTCTTTTTGTGATTCTTCCACCGGTTGGAACATTAAACAGAAACTAAAACACAACAACGCAAAGTAAACCACGGGGCCTGCTGTCAAGGTCGTGTCTGTGTGTGGATTTGCGTGTGTGTTTTGTCTGAATCTGCACACGGGACGTTGTTTTCATGGCGCTGCTGCACAGTTAAACCACAGAGTCAGTGAAATATCTGTGATCAGAATAAAGCCGGCTGTCGCGGAGAAGCTTATTCAAAACCTGTTGTGACACATTCTTTGACGTTAGCGTTCATTTGACTGAAATCCTGATGAGAACTTTAAAATGCAGAAGAGAAACTGATTCTGTTTTCTTTTTGTGTAGTTCCTTTTTTGAATGACTATGTTTGCATCCATGTCAAATCTTTACTTGTCACATATTCACACACATTTCCCCTTAAGGTGCCAAGAGTGAAGCTTTTTCTAAATGCAAGAAAAAATATTAAGGCAAAATAGTCAACGTTTTTGCAAATCAGTACCATACAGCTGTCAAGGTCGTGTCTGTGTGTGGATTTGCCTGTGTGTTTTGTCTGAACCATACACCTGTTACCAGCACATATGAAGAAATGTGTTTTTGTATTGGAACACAATTGAATTAGGTTTAAAAAAAATACCATTAGAGGGTTAAAATACATGAATATTTGAATTAAGATATTCAACCTGAAAATTTGTGTTTTCTTGCAGATTTGAGGGAGGTGACATTTATTTATCCTTAATGTGCTGAGAGGGAAGTTTTGTATTAAATTAGACGCAAAATATAAATGGAAAAAAAAGTCAATGCTGTAGCTCATCTGTGACACAATCCCCTTCAACAGAAATCTCATTATCTCAGTGTATGGAAAATGATGCACTTTGGTGGAATTACTTTAAATTTAAATACTGAAAATCAAAGAATATTTGGTATTGATGACCAAGACTGATGTCTTTTGAATTCATTGACAATAAAAATCTTAGTGATGATGTTGGCTGTAACGATGTGTTTGTGCAGGAGGGCGCCATGGACCTCCTGAAAGAGCTGAAAGGTTTCAACATGACGCTCAAACTTCTCCAGGTAAGCTAAGCTATATTCATTTGATTCATTCATAGTTGTATATTAGATTAATCTACACAGTTCTACAATTGTTTTTCAGCCAATTAACTAATTAGAAGCACTGCAATATAGCAGACATGATAAATAACACAAGTGCATGATCATCACAGTTCACACTTTAGATTGAAATGTGTGTATTTGTTTCAGGAGACAAGGATTGGCATGTCTGTGAACGGGATCAGGAAGCACTGCACAGACGAGGAGGTCATTGCCTTGGCCAAGGTCCTCATTAAAGACTGGAAAAGACTTCTGGGTACTCTCGACTTTTTAATGATTAACACTCCTGATTTGTTGAGCAGTTGTCTGTGTCATAAGTCCACCAGCAGACGGAGTGATTTGCTGATGTGATTCTCTCGCACAGACTCAGGCCACACCCACTCTGAGAAAGCGGCTGTAGTGAAGAACGGACTGGACTCCGGCAAAACAACAGCGTCTCCAAACAGCTCACCCGCCGAGACACAGAGTAGGTCAGTACTTTCATGGATGCTGCACAACCACACAGTGACCAAACTGCTTTTGGTTCCACTGACAATTACACAAAGTTATGCACCTCGAAAAATAGGTCAACTCCTCCTACAACAACAACTTTGTCCACTCTAGACATTAGAATATGTCAAAAACACTTATTGCCTGAGAATATCCTGCAGTAGTTAGTTGTATTTAAGGATAATCGGAAGTAATGTAAAGACATTTGTTTTTTTCTTTCTCACTGGAGCTATTAAATCTCAAATTTCCATCTCTTTACCATTTAGGTAGCATCACATCATTAAGAACAGTTTTTTCTGCTGTCTGAAAGCTAGAGAGGAACTGATGTAATTCTTACTGTGCCTCCAGGGTTGATCTACAAGGGAACAAATATAACCGCACAAAAATAACCTGGGATTCATAGAAAATAAAAACAAAGATGTAAATAATGATGATAAACAATATTCAGCACCAAGGACAGCGCTGTCTGATTGGATCATAATCATCTAATGTATGTGTATGTATCACCCCCCCCCCAGCCCAGTAATCCCAACTGCCTTAATCACACACTGTTTTACAGTAAACTTGTTGAAATTATAACAAGTTAGATAATTTGCATTTCAGTAAAGTTCTGTTTCATTAGCAACTACAATGCCAATGTAACAGGTAGATAAGTGTTAAACTTGTGTAGCGCTCGTCAACATCAGTCAATTCAGAGAATGAAGGGAAAAGTTGGGATGTACGACCAAGACCTAAATAAACTCAGTTGAGCACAAGGTCCAACATTCCCCTTAAATTCAATGTAGCTGCACACATTTGCACACAATAGATATCAGTTCCCTAAGTATAACTGTTTTTTTCTTCGAGATCCATGAACGATTTCCTTGCAAATCAGTGAAAATATCAAAAAATCTCACAAGAAAAGTGAGAAAGAATTCCAGGATCCCTCCCCTGATCCAGGTCCACGACACCTTCCCTGACTCAAACGGATTCCTTCCACAAATTGTCTGGTAATCTGTTCAGTAATCTTTGAATAATCTTGCTGACAAAAAACAATCAAACAGACACCTTTGCAAAGCCAAACTAATGTAACACGTAATGTACATCATGTATTTAACATTGTTGCAGATACTTCTTCATTTTCTCACTGTAAGAGATAATTCCACAGTTGGCTGGAGCCCATTTTGATATAATAACTAGTAAAAATGAATAACACCATGTTATCATTGGTTAACCTGATGTTTTTTTTCAAAGTTTCCGTTCAAATGTGGCCTAAGCTACATCAGGTCAATAAACCTGACCTCAGTGAAACTGGTAAATGTTTGCTGTCTCTTGAACAGAGGTAAAAACGATGCTTCCTCTGTTTTCTGTTAGTCACAGGAGACTGGATGTCAAACTGAAGCATGACTCAGATCCTGACAAAAAACACACAGATAAAAACATGAAAGAGAAACATAACGACGAGCCCAAAAACAAAAAAAGACACGCGGGTGACCTCGGGAACGGAAAGCACCTGGAGGAGCCCCAAAACGAGAGACATCCGCAAGAAATCAGAAAAGAAAAGCATTTCGAAGAGGCCAAGAAACAAAAAGCTGTGGAGGATCCCCAACTGGAGAGGAATAACAAGAAACAGAAACAATTGCAAGACCTGCAAAGTTTAAGACACAAGCTACAACAAAAGAAGGAAAGGTCGTTGGAGGAAGCAAAAATGAAGACACACATGGAAGAAGTGAATAAGGAAAAACCCCACGAGGAGCCTAAGAAGCACAGAGAAGAAAGTAGACACGAGAGGCCGCACAGCGAGAGGCCGCCTAGCGAACCCCGGAGAGAGAAACCTGCTGATGTTCACAGGCCGATATTTGAAAGGTGAGCAGAACTGTGGCTCAAACACTGGTGATTTCACATTAAAAGCATCCTGCAGAGCTTCAGGCTGAATTATTAATTTCAGGAGGGGAGTCTTGGACGGCAACCTTCTGTATCCCTCCCGCTTCCCGTCTCCTCCTCGGCGTGCTCGGCCTCCTCTCCCGATCAAACGGCCGTCTGTGGACGTGAAGAAAGACAGGTCAGCGCTCTGACGTCGCCGCAGAGCCTCCCGCTGATACCGCATGACCTAACGGTTGCTGACTTACTCACATGCTCTGACATTTATTCATGCTGTTCCACAGCCAGACTCACGGGCTAACAGGACACCCGCTGTGCATGGTGCATGCTGTGATGAGGCATTCAGGTGTGTCTTGAGCATGCAACAGTTCCTTGGAGACTCGTGATGTGCAGCGCTCTGATCTGTCCTGTTGTGACGTTTGTTCAGGAAGGACGGGAAGGACCCTCCCCCCCGACAGCCTTGTCCTGCTCGACCCGCGTCTCCTCCGGCGAAGCAGCGACCTCCGCTCGAGGTGAAGAAGGAGAGGTCAGGCAAAGCATGCTTTGGTGCATGTTGTGACGTTTGAGTGCAGACAAGTGTGAGGTTTTTTATGGGATTCTCAAACCGATGTTTGTCACGTCAGGAAAGTTCCACTGGACCCAAATGCTCCGATAGCTCCGCTGCCTTTCCACCTTCATCCTCCTCCCTCGAGGTCAGGGTCCGCATGGCCACATTGACATTTCCTACCATTATTCCCCCCCCCCCCCCTCACCCTTGGGTGATTCAGCTCTAATGTCTCTTCCTAATTTAGAAAAGAGCCCCCTGACCCCAACGCTCCTCTTCCTCCGCTCCCTCTTCACCTGCACCCCCTGCCGCCTGCTCCGAAGCGGCCCTCGCTGGACGGGAAAAAGGAGAGAGAGAGGTCTGAATCAGATGAGTTCTTATTACAGTGTCTGCTACCCAGTGAATTCATGTTGGAAAGTTCTGCTCTGCATTGAGCCCTTGTGTTATTTGCCGCAGCAGGAAGGAGACGCCAGACTCGAAACCTCCTCCACAGAAGAAGACGTCAGATCATGTGAAGAAAGACAGGTCTGAGATCTGAGAATCATTCTCTGTCTCATAAATACTTGAAGAAAACAATTATTTTGTGTCTGGAGGATGATCATTTATATCAGACAGTAATCTGAGAGTTTTATCAGTGATAAATCTTAGGTTTGGAATGGATTTAGATTTAGAAAAACTCTCAGTTAGAGCATGGGACAACATGATATAAGAGAATAAAGATTTTTCAGGTTTATATTTGAGTAATGTTGTTTTTTTTCCATTATTCTGCAAATGCTTCTGGATAGTTTGTCACATAGCGTCTGTTTTTCTCTCGGTACAAAGGCTGTTTTTCTTTTTGCAGGAAAGACTCATCAGATAGCAAAGTGTCTAACAAACACTCCGATGAAGCCAAGAGAGAAAGGTTGGCCTCTTGAAACTAACCTCTGTCGGTCTTCACTGCATGAAGAGGTGGCCTTATATCGTACTTCTGCTCTTCTTTTCAAAATAAAACACACGTTTCCTCTTCAGGAAAGATTCGTCTGAGTCTAAACCATCGCCTCCTAAAAAGCCCAGTTTGGATGTGAAAAAAGAAAAACACAGGTTTGCCAGGAGCAGGAAAATTTGTATAAATGAATACATAACATACATCCATAATCCTAATAAGTGTGCATTTGATCTTTTTAAACTTTAAGGTATATATACATGAATATAAAACATAATCTCATAATCATAATACCGGTGTATGTTATCTTTTTAGACTTGGTATCTGGGTAAAAATGGCATCAGTGTCCCTATCCTATTTCTCTTTTGTTGCAGGAAGGACTCCTGTGACTCGAAGCCTGGACAACCTGTGAAACGTCATTCAGTCGACTCCAAACCTGAAAGGTAGAACTCATGTGCATTTATTTCCATCTCAGTCACAATAACAAACATACGTCAATAAAACCAGATTGACTGAAAGAATTTCATCACATAGAAGCGAGTCCACCGATTCAAAGAAGAGCAGCTCACTACCACCAAAGAAGCTAACATTGGATAGGTAAATTACAAATTATGAATATGTGAGACAAATTTTTGGTCAAAAGGAAAAAGGCACAGGTAATCATTTTGGTTGTGTGTCCTAGGAGAGAGTCTCAGGGCTCTAAGACCTCTCAGCCTGGACCTCCACAGAGGAAGCCCTCGACTGACAGCATTGAAAGGTATCTCAACATAATCGTATTAGCTTTATGACAATGCTCCTCATGAATATTTTATACAAAAACTGAAGCAATAGAATCCCACAGAGGACACGTCAGTTTTTTATCTTCTCTACTGCGGAGGTTCGAGTTTGTGAGTTAGTTTATTGGTTTCACAACCTGATGAGTCCGGTCTCACTGCTCTCATCAGCTTTGTTTCCAGCAGCAGCAGCAGCAGCAGCATCCAGATGGTTCTGGTGAAAAAGCTCTAATAAAACCCCAGTGTGTCACCTGCACAACACCAAACAGCAGCCAGAGTGATCAACTAGCTGCTGAATTGGAGCGTGTAGCAGCAAACGAGTGAGATGCTTGATTGGAGTGGGTAGAGATCTCAATAAACAGAGATAAAAGAGAGGTATATTTAGATTTGGCTGCTGGATGTAAAAATAGGTAATTGCGTGATAAAATGCTAAAAATATATATTTTACAAGTAATAATATTTGTTTGTGTTTAAGACAACAATGTAGGAAGATCTAATGAAAAAAAAAAACCATGTTGATGATCAAAGAAGTAAAAAAAATATGACCAGCACTGTTTGGAATAATTTAATAATACCACTTAATGTTTTATTTTAAATGTGTCTTTTTTCACAGAAAGGGAAAACCCGGCACCCCTAAAAGTCCCACCACCCCGACCAGCCCCATGTCCCCCAGCTTCAGCTCTGCCGGGGGTGCGCTGTCCCCCCACCTGGCTACTGGAGACACCGTCAGGGACAAATGCATTGAGTTGCTGGCGGCTGCCCTGCGCACAGACAGTAAGGCTAATGCTGCACGTTAGAACAGTCACACACAACAGCAGCTTATTCAGACATAGACAAGATGCAGGTATTGAGCAGCAATAAACTGCACAAGTAAGAACTTGTTGTGTGCGTATTAAGTGGAATTTTTTTTTTCTTGTCTTCACAGACGACTACAAAGATTTTGGAGCAAACTGTGACGGCATGGCAGCAGAGATCGAAGATCATATCCTTCAATGCAGTTAGATGTGTGCTGCTGTTGTTGGTTCATTCAGTGATGATCCGAATGAAACAGAAGATTTTTGTTCTAACTATCAGACACACACCACAGTGGATTTATTTCTCCCTTGACTGCGTGTTTGCACATATCTACCAGGAGATAAAGGTCACTGATATGAAATACAAGAACAGAGTCCGCAGCCGCATCAGCAACTTGAAGGACCCCAAGAACCCGGGGCTTCGCCGGAACGTCCTCGCACGGAGCATTGATCTAGGCCGCATCGCCAGCATGTCTGCCGAGGTACACGCCGCTGCAGCTTGATCGTTACTCGTTGTGCTCTCACGATGCTCAGAACTGTGTTTGTGCACCATTCTGCATTTCACCACACATTCAATTGATTTCACGTCGTCCTCTCTGCTCGCCTGATGTTGTCGCTTTGCAGGAAATGGCCAGCGACGAGCTGAAGCAGCTGAGGAACGTTCTCACCCAGGAGGCCATCAGAGAGCACCAGATGGCCAAAACTGGGGGCACCTCCACCAACCTGCTGCAGTGCAGCAAGTGCAGGAAGAAGAACTGCACCTACAACCAGGTAAACTGCCCCACATGTTCATCACATGATACACACACAGGTACTGAATGAGTGTTAAGGTGAGTGAAATCTGTATTTTCCTCTTCAAAAAAGGAACAAATCCTGAATTAAAATGAGGCACACTGGAGCCTTACACAACACGTAATGGGCCCACATTGAAAATGTAAATTATTAGCAGGGTATTTCTTTATGGCTGCCTTTGTGTTGTAGTGTTGCATTTATCATGATTATATCATTATCATGAATTATGGCCGATCATCGAAGGAACACTATGGCATGGAAACTGATAACAGATCTGTGTGTTATTATTCCATTAAGACTGGAGAAAATACTCCTTAATCAGGTAATTAGGAGAGAATGATTGTGCTTCAGGTTAATTGACGTCTAATCTACTGCTGTGTGTCTGTGTGTGTGTGTGTCTGTGTGTGTAGGTGCAGACACGCAGCGCTGATGAGCCGATGACCACATTTGTCCTCTGTAATGAATGTGGAAACCGCTGGAAGGTGAGTCCTTTCCTCGTCCTCGTTCCCCCTAACTCTCGTTTGTCTGTTTTTGAAATAATTTTCCTAAACAATCTTTTAACAAATTTTATTTCTAAATTCCAGTTCTGCTGAGGCCTTCCGGGTGAAACCAAGTGTTTTTTTTTTTTTTGGTGCATATTGATCTAGATATTTTCTATAATACGTTTATACATTTTTGCAGCTAGTGTTTTGAGAACAGTAGTATTCTTACGATTTGTACTTGAAATTTTGACATTGACGAGCATGTGCTGAGAATATAATTTTTTTTTGCTTTACGTGAATTTGAAGACTGAGCAGGAGTCAAGAAATCAACCCACTTGGAGAAGACTTAAATCATTGTCATGGTGCTATCATGACAGGACTGCCATTGTAATACAGCTATTTTGTAATCTCATATTACAGCTGTTCACTCTGTAAATATGGAATGCCAATAAACTGCATAAACCATCAGTGTGACAGCTTTATAACTGTTTAATAAAACAAACTTGACAGTCTAATGCAGCATCACTTATGCAGCACATTTCGCCAGCATCATCCTTCAATTCATTTTGCACATTGAATTTAATATTATAATGATAAGAGCATTGAATCAAAATCTGCATTATATATGTAAGATTAATAATTCAACAATGACGAATAAATCCAAGTTATCAATCTATTGCACATGCATCTGTATTTTTTTAATTTTTTTTTAATGAAAACAGTGTATTGGGTAACAGACAACATTGTTTGTGTGTTGCACCACTGAATACAAACAGTAGATGGCAACAACTCGTCATACTTAAAGACACTGGCAGCACAGACTGTCATTTTTAAACCCCCAGAGGTTTACAGACCACAAATTAGACACTTGCTTATTCGATGCCAGTTCTGGTGGAGCCGGTCTACAAGTGTTAATTTATGTCACAAGCTTACAAACCCTTGAGTTTGCTAAGAAAAAATATTTTCAGGCCTTGAGCAAAGTGCAGATTGCGTTCAATCCATCTACGGTTTCTAGAGAAACGACTGGTTCATATGTCACATTTAGTGCTTATTTGAGAAATATGGACCCCTGCGGCGCTCTGGCCCAGTATCCACCATCTGGTTTGCTGTGAGCTCAAACCACAGTCATTTAGGTTTTCTGCATGATTTCCTCCATTTAACTGCCCACTGTTGATGTTGATATGCAGGCAGAACCCAGAGAGCATCAACACTGTATCACACAACCCTGTGTTATTTACATTGCAGCCATTTGTTAAACTGAATTCTTGAAGTAGGCAGGAAAATGTCACACAAAATGCAACTTAGACTCAACAGATGTCTGTACAGTCCCTTCTAGTCTTATTTGGATTCTTATCAGCTCTTCTAACTGTGATAATACACAACACATGCAGGCTCTACTGTTCTGTCTACTTTTGTGCCATTGTTGGATTGAGCCGGTCGAAGGCAGTCGGCCTGATTGGGTCACTGCATTGAGAGATGACATTTAAAACAATGTGAGCACCCTGACCTTTAATTTACATTCAGTCGTAGAAGAAGAATTCTGTTAAACCTCTATTGATATTTATAAATATCAATCTGGTCTGCCAGTTTTGTTGCTTTGTTAAATATTTAATGGCATCTATTACATTCATCTTCAATAAACTGTCAGCAGAATGTCGACATGTGAAGGTGAGTCCATCGTGCAGAAGATCAGAAGAAAACCCTTATGGCAACGTTTCCTATAATGGAAATTGATTAGAACTCATACAGATGCTCAATATGCATCACTGGAGGTTGACATAAATTCCAGGTAAACACCCAGTGAACACTAACACACAAAGATCTGCAACACAACAAAACGGCAGTACTGTCATATGTTCTCATGACGTAAAATACATGTTTATCCATGCGCGGTGTGATATGTTGTGTCAAATAAATCAAAGACAGATGTAAACTCAGTTTATATGTTCCGCTCTCTCAGGGGAGCATATGTGCCGATCCATCAGTGTCAGCCATGTAGAGGCAACACAGTGCAGAATGTTGAACTTACAAGCTCTGTCAGAGGAAAAGAGACGTAGTGGAAATATTTCCACACAAACCTTATTTTTACCTCCACCAAGGAGGTTATATTTTCACCCATGTCCATTTTGTTAATTTGTTTGTTCGTTAGAAAGATTACTTAAAAACTACAAATCGGATTTCTACAAAGCTTCATACATTTTGGTGCAGATAAGGGGGCAGATCTAGGAATGTTGTTTCCCTTTAATGAACTGATATTATGAGAAAGCAAGTTTTTCAACCTTCTCATTGATTTCTCACAGAATAATAGATCTTAATGGAATATTAAGGGAGCTGATATTTATGAGTGCGTGCAATTTAGTGCTGATCCATTTAAAAAAATCTGGATCTTATGAATTTAAATGTGGTTTCACAAGAGGACTGGCAGAGGTATGTACTCTCTGAGCGCCATTCTAGTGTCAGTTATGTTTAAATGGAAGGTTAAATGCTGCATAGTACAGATAATTTGTTTTTTAATTCAAAAATACATTCATTGGAAACAAAACGAATGATTAAGCTTGTTCTAATTAAATTTGAAGAGTTTTAATAACACAATTGAGTTATTTAATTTGAAAAAACTTTGAATCATTCATTTTATCAATCTTAATTGTTTTTTGTTATTGTTGCACACACAAGCGCAAAAGTGTTTGCTCATGCAACCCTGGACAGCACAAACTGAGTTGTGCCCTTTGTCAAAAGTTGAAGGGCAGCACGATGGTGCAGGGTTTGGCTCTGCCGCCCTCAGAGCAAGAAGGCTCCCAGCTGAATCTTGGCTTATCTCCTCTGTGTGGCGTTTACATGTTCTTCCTGGGTAGGTTTCGGTCTTCTCAGGTCAGCTTCCGCCCCGTTAATAAGAGACTCTAAATTGACTAAGGATAAGTGGTATAGATAATGGATGGATGGAACAAAAGGTGAGCAGTGGTACAGGCAATGTCATTTCCTAGATATTAAGCCGCATTAAACAAGCAATTTAGTACAAGAGTCATTTATTCGTCATTTATTTTTTTCTCACAGCTTGAAGAAAATACTGAAAAGAGAAAGTGCTCACAAAGGCAAACACCCTGAGTTAGTGATCAAGGCTTTGTGTGTGTGTTTTTTTTTTCCTTCATGACTAATTTGATTTTAAAGAAAAGTGTCATGCCAGCCTGTTGCGAGGAAACATTATCCCCTTATGAAACATCAATTTATTACATCTGCACCTTCTAAAACATCCGACCTGTCTTCTCCCTTTTGAAAACGGGCCGTCACTGCACTCGAGTCTCCTAACCTCTTAAAACTGTCTGATCCTCTGAAAGCTCGAAAATTAAACTTAAAAAGAACTCCACTTCTGTTCTGTATGTATCCTATCTTGCTCTCTTCCCCCAGATGTCAAAAAAGGCATTGCATCACTTCCTTTAAAACTAAAACCATATTTTGCTCTTGTCTTGGAATAGATTTCATCAATCTGTTGTAGTAGCAGTAGAAATAGGAGCATTTCTAGTAAAGTGATGTTTTGAGGCGTCTTATATCCCCCAGAGTGGGCATGAAATGTTAAATGTTCACCTTTACTGCTGCTGTGGCTGACGAACGCTTCATAGCTGAGGCTATTAAAGTTGCAAAGAAAATGCAGTGAGGCAGAGAGGGAATCGATGACATAACACAGGACTCTTGTGGAGCTGGCTGCGTCGCACTCAGCCTCTCGCCTTTTACTCTCAAGTGCTGTTTCACAGCCATTTGCTCGCGAGCGGCGGGGATGAATTGCATTTGATGTCTATAGCTGTCAGACTGTGGAGGAATGTTAACGCCCTGAATGCGCGCACGTCTCTCTTTACTTCAAAAGTTTGTTATTCTAAAAGAAACAAAATCCCAAAGCAAGCCGGTTGATCTGCTGATCTGCTGATTTTACAAGTCTGATCTTGTAAAAAAAGTAAGGGTTATTCGCTCTCATGTATACTGTATATCATGGAAGTGAAAGTAAATCTAATGCTGATTCCAATGCCTGATGATGGATATGAGCCGGGAGCTGTGGATTCTCTTAAATCTTGAGAGAAACTCTGCTCGGGAGCGCTTTTGCGCTGTGACACCTGTTGTCTTCTCATTCACATTCCCTTTTATCTGATTGTCCAGTGTGGACATCTCGACTGCAAATGAAATGTTGTCGGACTGAAGATGTCTGACCAGCAGGACAGTCTCTGACATCTTGAACCAAGTCTCGAGGACTATGCACCTTTTCAGATGTTTGGAGCAAGTCGTGTGTGTCAAGACCGGGAACCAGGGGAGTGACGTTCCAATAGAACCACATCAAATATGCATGGTTGCGTAATTCTGGGTGAAATGACCTGTACCAGGCAGGGGCACGGCGCTCTGCTGGAGAGCAATTGAGCACAAGCTGTGGGACTCCATTTGGCTTCTGCGTGGTTGGTGCTGTGCTACACCTGAGAGGAGCTGCCTTTAGTCAGGGCTCCAAGAGACACAACTTAGAAATGAGTTCACGTTACAGCAAAAAAAGCACAAGTATATCTGTCTGCTTGCTCGCCGAAGGCAGGGTGTGAGCAAAACTAGTTTTCACCTAATCAAAAAAGGTCCAACCGTTCAGGCAAGTTATCTGTAGTTGTACCAAATGTAAATGAGCAGTCTGCTGAGCTTAAAGTTGTTGTTGCACAAATATCTGACGGCAGGAATGACAGCTCCTGACCATCTTTGACTGACAGCTCCACTCTGCGGAGGCACAGGGACGATATCAGCTGCAGTCCGAAAGAAACATGTTAAAGACTTTCAGAGACATACAGGAAAACAAGGAGACAGGGAGACAGACGTAACAAATAACTTAGCAAGAAATCAATAAACCTGGATGCAATAAGCCCGACAACACAGGCCGCCTGTCTGGGGACATGGGGGTTAATTAAAGACGTAATGTATGGCAGGACACCATCCAACAGGAGGCTCCAACCATGCTAGTGGCTGGTTAACGGTAAATTGTTCGAAATCAAATTGTTGTTGTGTCTCAACAAAAGAAGGGGTCATCCACAGACTCTTTATGAAGATGGAGAACATGACTGCTCCCAAGAGGTGAAGCTAGAGTTGTGGCTGGCTGCGGTGTAGCTCAGAAATCCTGCCTCCTCCATATTAGCGGTTGGGACATGGACCAAATTACAAAGTAAACATACAACTCACAAATAACATATAGATTTTTCTCAAAGATGTTTTCTGTTATTCCAGCTAGTTCTTATCAAACTGATGCCCAAGTGCCAATTTTTCAGACCAACAAATACAAAAAACAATCTTAATATGAAAATGCAAATGCTCCTGCACGATGCCCAAAATGTCATGGCCATTTCAGGAACATCTTTTCAACACCATTATCATGTGTGATGAGGCTGAAGCCATTCTTATGGAAATGCTGTCCCCTTCTCCTCTTGTGCTGGAAATTATTCAATGACCCTTGCTGAGGCTTGAGAGGGTTCAACACGGAGACAGGGCTGCGTTCAGCAACTGCTGTCTTCGAGGGAGAAGGAGGAAGGATTGAGACGTCAATAAACTGCTAGAGGTGTTGTTGTGTAAAAGTGTGTAAAGGTACAAAAGTGATGCACTCGGGGGCGTCCTTAGAAAACTTCGACCAGAGAGCCCCTATTTTGTTAAAAAACAACCACAACAATAGCGCCTCTTTTTGTGTTTCTCTCCTTATGTGTCGCTCTCGGGGAAACCGACACTGTCAACAGCACACATAAGATGTCCACAGCAACATCGATACAGTAACTGTAGGCACATATACGTGGCGGCCTGGCATCATAATAATATCAGATTTCCTCAGAAGTTCAGAATGTCAGAGAACAATCCTTTTTCCTTTATCTCTTCTGACGAGTCACATTCGAGGGACACGTCTTTGTGTCTTTTGCTTTTCACAGTTCTCCAAGGACGACAAGAACCTCGATTTAATCGGTTTACAAGGACACAAACAACAAAGTCATTTTCAAACGTAAACATCTCGCTGAAATAACAGCGGCGGTACAACTTTGTTTACGACTCCTTCCCTGCATTCAGATGACGTGTGTCGGCAGCAAACACTGTGATCTGCTCTGAGCTCGATCAAAGCCCGGTGACACCTGGAAAACCACTGGTCCTTGTCGTTCCTTCTGATATTGTGGAGACCAGCAGGGGAACTGGAGCCAGCGTGAGAGGAGGCCGCCACAGTGCTCAGGCTGGTTGTTATCATGGCTGACTAATCTCGCTGCAGCGTGATTTCTGCTCAACAACACTCTCAAAATGGTTCTAATGAGGGCTCTGGTTTGCAATCAGCCTTTTCCCATTGAACGCTTGGCTTCCAACTTTCATGTTAGAAGGAAAACAGGAAGCTTGGATTGCAATTAGCCGCTCTATTGCCTGCTTTTAAATCTCGCCTTGAGTCCTTCCTTTCAATCACTGTGTTAAAACAATGTGGGCCTCTTCATGACATAGTAAGGATCAAATACAAGTGTTTATACATCCTCAATGACATCCTGTTAGTTTATCTCATATAAAGTATAGGCTATTTTGGTCGTAGGGATTTAGTATTGTTCTAGTTCTACGAGACATCTCCCTGTTAATGTTATTCGATATGTTTTGCTGCTGACATTACCCCCAAATGAAATATGAGTGTTAATCCCTCTTTTCTTTATCATGTCACTGTTTGAAGCTGCAACAAACCACTTTCCCCACGCTCATCATCAAATTTTCATCTTATTATCTTATGTTTAAAGCCCTGGGAGGTTCTGGCAATCCTGCATGAGCACATACTGGATCATAGAACGCCGCTCTCTGCTCTCCAGAGTGTAACCCAGCGATATGCCACTCCGGTCCTGGGAATTGCTCCGTGCATCTCACATTCATTAAGTCTAATCCTCTCCTCCCGCTTTGCGCCCTTCATAATCCTGCAGGCTCTCGGATTGAAAGACAGATCACTCTTGAATGAGA